>NC_084795.1:46780982-47145982 GCF_963169125.1 Humulus lupulus
ATGTCTACCGTCGGCAGCCTATTGAAACCAACACCACCATTGTTGAATCCATATACTCCATCATTTCCTTTACTCTACTTGGTCGAGTGACCCAAATTATTTTCCGGTATTGGCGCACGGATCCAATCACCATACTTCAACGTGGAGCTGATATCTACCCCTCTCGGCTTCACTTTACATTCCCTAAAGGGGTGGCCAAGAACACCACAGTAGTGACAAAGCTCCGAGAGCCTTTTCATAACGGATGGGCAAAATGATCGGGTCTTGTCCTGCCTTTAGTCTTTTCTTGATGACCCTTGTGAGTGGTTTAGAGACATCCACCATAACTCACTACAAGAAAAAAGATTTTTAGCTACTAAAAAATTGGTAGCAAATGATTTATATTTGGTAGCTAATACATTTTTAGCTACCAAATTTTTTAGTAGCGACCTCGTAGCTAAAACCCCGTCGCTAAAATTATTTTGCTACCAAATTTTTTTGTAGCTAATAGTTCTTATTTGCTACTAAATTTTTAGTAGCAAAAAATGTTAAATCTAGTAGCAAAATAATTACTTTTTGGGACTACTAAATTTTTTTTTGCTACTACAATTTAGTAGCAAATTTCTTTTAAATTGGTAGCAAAAATAATTGCCATTAAAATTTTAAAATCCAACAAAAATGATTTTACTACCAAATTTTAGTAGCAAACATTTATTAAACTAGTAGCAAATAATGCCTAAATACTTTTAAAATATAGTAATTTTGCTACTAAAACTTGGTAGCAAAATTAATATAAATTAAATTATGCTTTTTAATCTAATTTATTATTATTTTAAATTTTTTTTGTTACTTTATTATTATAGCATTTCTAATTATTTGTTTATTATATTTAAAAATATATATTATTAAAATATCAAAACTAATTTTATAAAATGAATGAGCGATATTATTACAATTTAAGTGTTTATGATACAAAATCTAATACATTATAAAGCTAACCACATATACAATTCTACACACTACATCAAAAGTTCATGTTGCAGTTCAAGAGCCTGCAACACTCTTCTCCTTTTTCCTTTGGCCCTTATTTGAAATGTCCATTCATTTCCTCTTGTCTTAGTACATCCTCTTGTATATTATCATGCCACCCCATGAATAGCATCCTTCTGTTTGTCCTGCTCCTTGATATTATTCTGTTTGTGGAGGAATCACAGGCTGAGAACTTAAAAAGTATTGGAGATTTAAGAGGGTCAAATTTTGAAGGAGTCCACCACCTATTAATTGCAACACCTTCCATGTCAAATGTTGATAGTAAACTACAAAAATACAATTCTAAACATAAAAGCGCATGATGAGACACATGCATACATCAACTGTGCATTATGATCAATTTCTACCAGAGTGACAAATACAATGTAACAAAGTATATTTAATATCATCATTAGTGACAAAAAGCTCTCTGTAAAGACAATTGTTAGTAATTAAATGACATTATTATACCCTGTAATTTGTATTCTACACCAACAACAATAATATGGAAATGACAACAAAATACCAGTGGCCCGTGTTGAAGATTAGAATGTCATGAAAGCTCAAAGCATTAATATCAACATCTACTATATAAATTTCTTTATACGCAAGAGACTCTAAAGCGCCACCATTGGAATTAGCTGACCACCTGATTTGGAAACCAAAGCCTATGATCAAACACAGTATGCAAATATTTTCCTCTTCAAAATTTCATTACAAAGCAACAAATTGGCAAATCACTTAGAACCTATACCTCAGATAAATTTAGTTCTTCATCTACCCCAACATAAAAACTATTAAATATGAAAATCACGCATAGATAGCATCATCTATTTTTTCTTTTTGTTTTGACATTGCATGGTGTGTTTGTGTTTGAGTAAGGAGTCTTGGCCAAAAATAAGCTTTTGTTGCTAAGCCCAATCAGGAATATTGACTGCTACAACATATTTTGATTTTTTTTTTTTGGGAATCAAAAAAGGCATATACTATAATTTTATTTCCTTTGCTGATAACGAGAAGGCAACAATATATGAAATGGAAAAACTAGCTTACCAAAAGGGCAATTAAAAAGAACTTGATGGATTTAGAAATTGTCTCCATGTGTACTTTCAGGAGAATGACATCACAGCCTCACAATCCTTGGGAGATGATTCACCTGGAACAGACACAGGACCACTCATTCCATCACCAAAAGCCATACCACCTTCCTGTTCATTGTTTGAAATTAGTTATATTGATGATATTTCTCTATATAGATAGATGATTTGATTGAAGGCATAATATCATAACAGAGAAAATATACCTACCCTATATTTGATTGTCCACTCATTGATGATCGACTCAGCTTCTAAATGTGTATTTTCATATCCCAAGTCTTCTTGCCCTTTCATTTTCTGTAAAAATTTAAAACAAATTAACTTCGAAGATAACAGTAACACTGTCACTCATAAAATCTGGACACGCTCATTCATTCTCCATAATTTTATGAACTCTCTTACTGTCTATGAATTACACAGTATGCTAAAGTTTTTATATACCTATTCTATACCTGCACTTTAGTGAAAAAGAAGTTGAAGACAATTGGGAAAAGAAAATGAAGAAGAATTGAAATTTAGAACTATACTTGAAGTATTACTGTGAATGAGAAGGAGAGAAGTATACGTGTGAAGTGGTTTGATGACTCAACAAAACCGATTCCTATGTATCGGTCAATAATACAAATATCTTTGACATAATTTAAAAAACTAACCTATTATATATATGCATATTCAGTTTTTTAATAATTAAAAAATATTTTACTTAACTATAACCGCATATTTAGGAAACAACAACCATTAATTATAAAATGTAAATTTAGTTTTAATTTTTCATAACAGTGTAAAGTAGGAAATAATAAAAATTAATTATAAAAAAACAATTTAATATTTTCAAATTTTTATTTCATAAAATATACATATCTCTATATACGTATAATCAAGCACAAATATAGGAAATAAAAGTATTAATTAAAAAAATTACAAATAACTAGTTTGAAATTTAAATTTGAATTTTTCAAGGAGGATACTATCTAAGAAAATTAATATATATACTAAGTATCTCTTTTTTTTCACTAGTTCATCGACATTTTGTTGAGGTATGCATGACATATACTGATTAAATATCATGGCTATATTGGTTAGATTGTTTAATTAAAAAAAAAATTATTTAGATGCTTCAACTGGCTGTAAGGAGAAGGTACTGACAAACAGGTTTTTATTCTCTCTACCATATTTCACTAAAACAATATGCATTGAAATTAACTTGGAAATAAAAACATTGATCATAGACATATACCATGAATTATTAAAGTATCTCTTTTTTCTTATGCATGTTGTTATACTTTCTTGAAGATTCATTAGGTGTTTTCTGACATTTTGATCACACAAATCAAACACTCTTTGATGGAAATCTATAATCAAGAAAAAAAATACAAAGAACAAGTAACTAGTTCACTTATCTTATATGATATGCTTGTTTATTTAAAATTTCTTTATTTCTTTCTATTTCAGGTGCTTCAACTGAGATACACAGATAGAATGAGAGATTTTGGTGCTTCAATTACAACAAATATAGAAGGAACTGGTACCAAATATCAATATCAGGTTTGAATTCCCTACTATATTTTTTTACTAAAACAATATCCATTGAAATCAATTACTCAATAACAAGCATCATTGACATCTATTTATCTAAATTGAATTTATTTAAAAAAATATGAGTTAAATATTTATAATTTTATTTCACTCTATCATCATGAATATGTAAGTTGCAAATATTACTAACAGTGCACTAGCTAGTCAATACACTAGTACATTATCACAATTATAGTCAAATAGTATACCAAAATCATTGAAACTTTATTTCTTAATTTTGTCCGTGCAGAGCATATATGTTTATAAATATATATATATAGAATAAAATGTCAATTATTACTGCTATGTAGTCTCTATGAACATATATGCCTTAAAGGTGGAGACACTTCTATGGCTTTCTTAGTTCTCTATGATTAGAACAGATCAGAAAAAAAAAAATTAAAACCAAATTCCAGCCTACCCAAGAACAGAACAAGAAAAAAAAAACCAAGCTTTACCTATGTGAAGATCGCAGGGGCTCATCATGAAGCTGCGTTGCTGAGGCTCATCAGAGGGTGAAAAGCATAGTCACTGAGCACTGGTTCGTGGTTGTGGCTCAAGAGGACATTGCTGGACTTGAGATTTCCCCATTGTAGTTTGAGAACTCTGTATAGAGGAATCCCAATCCCCTGACAATTCCTTGGATTAGTTTAGACGAGTATATTAATAAATTAATGATTATGTGAAAGAATATGATTTTGTGTTTGTGTGTGTGTATGTGGAGATTTCTCTTACCGTGCATAAAAGCTGCCTTTAGGAATGTACTTGGAGACTAACAGTTTCTCCTCTCTCCACTGAACCGCCTCATCTCGACGTCGAACACCACAGACAGCCCAAATGACATGATGACCTTATAGGCTGACCCTAACCCGCCATTACCAAGCACCTCCGCCGCAGCCTTCATCAAATTCGACAACCCGAAAGTACCCTTTTCATCTCACCATTATCAAATCAGTCATGGACCCAATCTTCCCATCTTGCGAACCTCCACCACCACTTTTCTTGGAATCACTACCCTTTTGGCTGGATGATTCTGAGTTCCTTCGGTTAGAACTAGGTATGTGAACTTCGAATGAGAGAGACAGAGAGAGCTAGAGTGAGAGGGAGACAGGTTTACGAGAGAGAGGGGAAGAATAATGGGGTTTGGGGTTTACTTTCAACGGAGTTAGAGAGATTAGAGTGAGAGGGAGCTAGGGATTTGTGAGTGTATAGGGGAATATGAAGAAGAAAATGAAATGGGGCTTTTCGTTTCAGGTTTATTGGCTATTGAAGCTGTGAGAAAGGGTGAGAGAGAAAGGGATTACGGAGAAGAATAAACTTCGAATCAGAGAGACAAAGATAGCTAGAGTGAGAGGGAGACAGGAATACGAGAGAGAGGGGGGAAGAATAATGGGGTCTGGGGTTTAATTTCAACGGAGAGAGAGATTAGAGTGAGATGGAGCTAGGGATTTGTGAGTGTATAGGGGAATATGAAGAAGAAAATGAAATGGGGCTTTTCTGTTCAGGTTTATTGGCTATTGATGCCGTGAGAAAGGGTGAGAGAGAGAGGGATTACGTACGGAGAAGAATAAACAAACCCCAACACTTATTAAATTAAAATATTAATTAAATTTTTAAGGAAAAAAACTAAAACTATTTAAATTTTAAAATATTGCTTAAAAAATGTATTATAATTTTAAAATATTGTTAGTAATGATTTTATCTTCTATTTCATTTTAATTTAGAAATAAAATTAAAAGGAAAAATAAATTACTTAGAGAAAGGAAAATGGCCACTTACTGATTTAATATTAATTTAATGAAATTACTTATTTGCCCCAGATAACATAACACACTTTATATTCCATTGATAGAAATACCCCGTTTGAATTCGTAAAATTTCAAAGTTAATTATGTGGTGGTACGTTTTTTCGATTGTGGAATGAGTTTCTTTATTATTAATTTTTCTAAAAAAGTATTTTATATTGTGTACAAACTTTATCAACTTTACTATTGTGAGACATTCTATTAATTTTTCCTTTCTTTTTGATCATTTTTTTAAGGCTATTTAGGATTTTTTACCCCCCGAACTATTACCACTACCGTATCGTGCCCCCTAATTTTTTCAGGCCGTTAAAAATTCCCCCCGAAATATTCACAGTAATGTAAAGAAGGACTTCCGTTAACTTTCAACACATGTGGCTAACAGAATGCTGACATGGCTCTTTACATGCTGATGTGTCTTGGCCATGTCAGCGTCATGTGTGTAATTTTATTGTTTTTAAATATGGTTTTTATTTTTTTTAATGTATAAAAAATGGTTTAATTTATTAATTCTATTTTTTAGTGTTTAATTCATTAATTTTTAATATGATTATAGATTTTTTAATTTAAAATTACACACATGGCGCTGATATGGCCAAGACACATCAGCATGTAAAGAGTCATGTCAGCCTTTTGTTAGCCACATGTGTTGAAAGTTAACGGAAGTCCTTCTTTACATTACTGTGAATATTTCGGGGGGAATTTTTAACGGCCTGAAAAAATTAGGGGGCACGATACGGTAGTGGTAATAGTTCGGGGGGTAAAAATCCTAAATAGCATTTTTTTAATTAAAGTTGGAATTTAAGAAATCTTCTAGTTTTTGTAAGAAAAATTGGCAGCGAAATTACCCAATATTTTTTTATTAGTTTAAGTATTCAAGATTTTTTTTTGTTGAAACTACTCACTCATCCAAAAACTGAGATAGTGGTCACTCATTGTGGGATTGAGATATATTTAATACTTGTTGACTGATTTTTTTGGCAATTACAAATAAACCAATAAAGCATAAAAAAAAAATCAAACACATGATAAGTACGAGATTTAGATTATTAATTATCCCTAGTGCACGAGTTAATTGTATTGAGAAATAAGAACTTACAAAAACTTAAGTTCTTTAGAGATTTATTAGGTCGCATTTTTGCATGCACTAAAATTTAATATCCTTTTACAAGTGATACTTTGACCCTATTTATAGGCAGTTGAGAGAATTAAGCTCATTAGTGTCTGATTACAATAAAATTCCCTTAATGGGATTAAGCTTATTATTTTGGTTTTAGTATCATTGAACCTTAGAATTCTATATATTTAATTATTTTAAATTTGAATTTATAGTAGGATTTTCTAAAGATTTTTGGTTTTTTTTACTTTTATTTTACTATTGTAATTAAATTTGTTTCATGAATAATAATTTTAGTATTTATTCCTTAAAAAAGAAAATTTTAAAATTTTTGTTAAATGATTTTTGATTTTTTTATTAGATTTTAAATAATTTTTTAATATTTGAATGATTTTTTTAAATAAAACATAAAAAAATAATGGCATGTACCAATTAAAGACTTCCACATATGTGTCTATTTGGCACTTAAATTAAACACATTTATAAAAAAAAAAATATGCATGTAATCGAGTAGGATAAGAAACACTTATACTAATATCCTACCCTATACGTGCATCGAATACATGTTTTTTGTACCATAACTCTATCATACCCTATAACTACAATTCAAGGGCTAATTAAGTATTTTATTTTTCTCAATGTAGTATAATCCATCGTCTACTTGTTCGAAAGATAATAGAGAAATGATGGATAAAAGTTGGATTTTCCAAAAGAATAGATTATTAGTGGAGTATTTTGATGGACTTAAGAGTTTTATTAAATTATCAACTTTGCATTTAAATGGTGAAAATAAGATTTGATGTCCATGTGTTTCATGTATGAACTTATATTATCATGACTTAGAGACAATTGAGCGTCCTATATTCATAAAAGGAATTTATACCAAATATGTTATGTGGGAGTTTCACGGGGAAGATATCAAAGAAGTAAACGAAGATCAAGAAGAAGTAGAATCAAACAGTGAAGAAGACATACCATATGACAGTGATGATGATGAATACAATGACAATATGATACCAGCATTAGAAGATTTAGCTAGTCAATATCATAGGAATAGTGATTTTGTGAACCTTGGAGATTCAAATGAGCACAATGATGAAAGGAATACATTGCCTGACTTATTTGCAGAAGCAGAAAAGGAGTTATACTTTGGATGTACAACGTTCTCAATCTTAACATTTATTGTTAATCTAATGCACATTAAAGTGATGTGTGGTTGGAGCAACAAATCATTTGATTTGTTGCTTGACTTACTTTCGAAAGCATTTCCCAAAGACAATAAAATTTCACGATCTTATTATGACGCTAAGAAAATGTTGTGTGATCTTGGTTTAGGGTACGAAACTATTCATTTATGTGAGTATGATTGTGCTTTATTTTGGAAAGAGAATAAAAATGTTGAAAGATGTCCTATATGTGGTCATGAACGATACAAATTCCAAGGAACTAAAGCCAAGAAGATCCACACAAAAAGATGCAATATTTTCCTATAACTCCACGACTACAGAGACTTTTTATGTCACGCCATACATCGTCTGATATGAGGTGGCATAAGGAAGAACGTGTTAATACAGAAGGTGTACTTAGACACCCGGTAGATGCAGAGGTGTGGAAGGATTTTGATAGACAATATCCAGATTTTGCAAAAGAATCTAGAAATGTAAGGTTTGGATTTGCAACAGATGGGTTCAATCCATTCGGTGATTTATCAAACTCGTACAGTATGTGGCCAGTGTTACTAATGCCATATAACATGCCACCATGGAGATGCATGAAACGAGAATTCTTAATGATGGCTGTTACACCCAGATTTCGAGCTGTGTTAAATATGACCTCGAAAGTTGGATTCGTAAATAAGTGGACTCATAAGGTTGGAAACATGCTCCAGGATCGAATGTCGAGCCTGCAGGACATAGACGACCTCGAGTATGGTGACCTCGAAGTATTCATGATCTCGAAAAATAGCTCCGGGAACACTCTTATTTTCAGGGACGACCTCGGATCAGGGGTCCCGAGCTCGACGCACATACGATCTCGAAAGCCATGTGGCCTCGGGAGATGTTTCTAGCTCGATAGACGACGGGAAACCTGGGAAGCTAAAGCCTTAGAGATACGCGATAACCACCTTGAATATCTACAAGTGTTATAAATATGAGATGTAATCCTCATTTATTATTGTAAATCCCCTAGAATCGTGGGATATTATTTGGTCAGTTATACGTCTCCTGGTCTTCAGGGGACGTTTCCTTTTATATCTGATTATAGGCATTTAAAGCCATTTATTTTATTTATACAAAAAGAGTAACTACCCAAAATATGTGGGATAGTATTCTGCAGCCTTCTCTATAAATTGAGAAGCCATGCACCATTGTAAAGGACCGAAATTCTGATCCTTGAGAGAAAACTCTGGAGAATTCATTCTTGAAGAATTCCTAGAGATAATCTTGAGTTTAATAACAAAGACTCGTGGCCTAGGCAGATTTAACTGCTGAACCACGTAAAAATCGTGTGTTTACATTGTTTTATTTCAATTGGCCATTATCAACTATTGTTTATGTGCTCTTCTTTCACTGTTTGACGAAAAACGGCGCCAACAGTTTGGTGCTTTCATTGAGAGTTTAACTCAAGCATTCATCCCTGAGAAAATCATGGCCACAAGCAATCAAAACACCCCTGAAGAAAATTACCCAAGACGTCTTGGAAAACAACCAATGGAGAACCCGGATGTTGAAGAGAGAAGTGGGTCCTCTGATTCCCGGGGACCACCTCCTCCACCAAGAGATGAGGATATGTACTACAATCCTGAGCGGTACGTTCCTATTGTGGAACTTGAAAACCGACAACTGAAGCAGCTGTTGGCAGAAGCCAACAAACGGAATGAGGAGTTGACAAGGATGGCCGCAGAGGCGCAGGTGGCTCAGCCCCCGCCTCCGCGCGAAAACCAAGTCCCTCCTCCAAGGGACGTACATGTTCCTCCCCGGAGGCCCCGCGGGCGTCCGCGAAAGGATGCTGCCACAAGGAGGCCGACTCAACCTCCGGCACCAGCAGAGCCATCTGCTCCACCTAGGCCCCAGAGGAATACCCGACCTCGGGTCCCGCCTAACCCGCCTGTGGAAGTGCCTACAGGAGTAGAGAATAACCGAACCCCTGCAAAGGCTCGGACTCAGGTACCTGGGAGCGCACCGAATGCAACTGACCCATCTCGGGCAAATTCTGGACCCTCTAGGCCGCGACAGGGGTGGCAGCCACCGTCGCCTATACGGTTCCCTCCGTCACCCATAAGATATCCTTCACCCCCACATAGAAACGCTCAACCTATTCGAGATCAGGATCAAGGGCGTGCGGGGGAAAGGCAAGGAAACAGGGAGACTTTCCAGGAGCGGAGAGGCGCTCCATCTGAGAGAAGTCAGACGCCTCGGTCTTGCACTGCGGAGACGAGGCGACGTGGAAAGAATCCATCGCGAAATAACCGATCAATGAGTTTCACCAGTGATGAGTCCGGAGAGACCAGGTCCGTCAGTAAACACGACCGAGGTCGTAAGAATACTGGAAGTCGCAAGAATCGTCCCGACCTGCAAAATCATCTGAATCAGAGTCGGGGGAATGGAGATCAAACAAATCCGGACCTGCGAGATCGCTTGAATAAGCATAGAGATCCCTTGTGAAGACGCGAGCCTGGAATCACTATCAATGACTGTCAATTCCAGACAGCACCTTCTACTGACCCAGTCCAAGAAAGAATCGATCAGCTCGAAAGAGCCTTTAGGCTCCTAAAGAATGAACGAGGGAATGGTCGATACGAGGACTCTGATGAGGAGCTCGAGCCGTTTGCTCCCCATATTTCTGACACTCAATTTCCTCAAGGGTTTCGGATTCCTCACGTCCCTACGTTTGAAGGGAAGACCAACCCGTGTAGTCACCTAAGCACGTTCAACACTATAATGAGAGCCAGTAATGTGGGTTACGAGCTCAGGTGCATGTTGTTTCCAACATCATTGGCAGGACCTGCCAAAAGTTGGTTCGAAAAGTATAAGAGACACTCAATAACCTCATGGGAGCAGTTGTCTAAAGATTTTAAGAAGTAGTTCAGAGCAATGGTAGGGGTCAGACCGGAAGCGTCCACCTTAACTAACGCCCGGCAGCAACCGGGCGAAACATTGAAGAGCTACTTAACAAGATTTAATCTGGAAGTATCCCGAGCTCGGGATGTGGATGACAGTGGACACCTCATGGCTATCCGAGCTGGCGTATTACCGGGAAGTGCCCTTTGGGACGACATGCAAGGGAAACCGGTAAGGTCAATAACCGAGTTTAACAGACGAGCGCAGAGGTTTGTCAATGTAGAGGAAGCGAGGTCGACGCTCAAAGCGACCTCCCAGTCCGAAACTACAACGATAAACATTAACTCCGCCTCCACCTCGGCGGACCCAGCAGCACCAAAGCCTGCCTCGGAGAACCCCTCCAAGAGGAAAAAGAACGAAGGAAGTAACCCCGAAGCTGAGGGAGGAAAGAAAAAGAAGGGGGAGAGGTATTTCTCCGTGTATAAGGTATACACCGAGCTCAATGAGTCTCGAGAAAACATATACCTGGCTAATGAGAACCAGGTCCCCTTTAGGCGCCCTGACCCGATGAGAAATCAAAAATCCAAGAGGGATTCCAGTAAATATTGTCGGTTCCACAGAGACACCGGACATACGACCGATGAATGTCGACAACTGAAGGACGAGATCGAAGGGTTGATCTCGAGAGGTTACTTTTGGCATTATGTCAAAAACCAGAGTACTGACCAGGCGGCTGCGAGCCAGAGAGTAGCCGCGCCTCCGACCACACAAAACAATAACTCCCGAGCTCGGGAAGAGGACAGGCCCCCGCCGATTGATGGAGAGGATGTAATAACCATCTCGGGAGGGCCTCACCTCGCAGGAGGGGGCAGGAATGCCCAAAAGAGGTATGTTAACGAGTTAAAGACAGGGGACGGGTCTCCTTATGAACCCGAACCTAGGGCACCAAAAAGCCAGAGGATTGAAACACAGCCAATAACATTCACCGAGGAAGACGCCTCTCATGTTCAGTTCCCTCATCATGATCCGCTGGTCATTACTCTTCAATTGGCCAATAAAAGGGTTCACCGAGTTCTCATAGATAATGGGAGCTCAGTCAACATCCTTTACAAAGCAACCCTAGAGAAGATGGGACTCTCCCTTCGCGACCTGAAAGCGTGTGCAATTACTTTGTACGGCTTTTCAGGAGAAGGAACTGCCTGTATGGGATCCATTGAGCTCCCCATAACCTTGGGAGACTATCCAGTCTCGGTGACCAAGATAATGGAGTTCGTGGTAGTAGACTTACCATCTGCCTACAATGTGCTGCTCGGGAGACCCGCCCTGGTCGGGCTGGGGGCAGTTTCATTAGTAAGGCATCTAGCCCTTAAGTTCCCGACCCCTAGCGGAGTCGGGACGTTGAAAGGAGACCAATTGGCAGGGAGGGAATGTTATATCATCTCCATGAGAGGAAAGAAACAAACGAACGCTCAAGCACTCGTCATCATACAAAACAAAGACGGAACGGTCTTAGAGGTTGACGAAGAGATTGATCCGAGGATTGAGGAGAAGGCTGACCTCGAACCTTTAGAGGAGCTCGAAGAAGTTCAGCTCGAAGAAGCTGATCCCTCAAAGAAGGTGAAGGTCGGAAAACACCTCCAAGACGAGGCCAAATAGCAATTAATCTGTTTTCTGAAGAAAAACCAGGATGTCTTTGCATGGTCGCATTCCGACATGGTGGGGATAAGCCCGAATGTAGCAAGCCATGCTCTAAACATAGACAAAAGCTTTCCCCCAAAGCAACAAAAGCAAAGGCAACTGGACGAAAACAGAAAGAAAGCACTGAAGGAGGAGGTTGACAGGTTAAAGGCAAACCATTTCATTAGGGACGCCTTTTACCCTGACTGGGTAGCCAATCCGGTGTTGGTCCCAAAGCCCAATGGGACGTGGAGAACCTGTATTGACTACTCAGATCTCAACAAAGCTTACCCAAAAGACTGTTTTCTGTTACCAAGGATTGACCAGCTCGTGGATGCCACGGCGGGGCATGACCTGATGTCGTTCATGGATGCCTATTCTGGATATAACCAGATTCCCATGCACGCCCCCGACCAAGAACATACGAGCTTCATCACGGATAAAGGGCTATATTGTTATAATGTCATGCCATTCGGGCTCAAGAATGCTGGAGCCACATACCAGCGGCTCGTAAACATGATGTTTTCGGAACAAATTGGGAACAACATGGAGGTTTATGTTGATGACATGCTTGTAAAGTCTCAACTCAACAAGAACCATGTTGATGACCTCGAAGAGTGCTTCGGCGTGCTCAGAAAGTATAACATGAAGCTAAATCCTCAGAAGTGCACTTTTGGGGTATCTTCAGGAAAATTTCTGGGCTTTATTGTGAACTCCTGTGGAATCGAGGCTAATCCCGACAAGATCAAGGCCCTGATTGACATGCCCTCGCCTCGAAGGCACAAGGATGTCCAAAGTCTGACTGGCAGGATGGCGGCCCTAAGCAGATTCATCTCGAAATCTACGAATCGTGGTCTTCCATTTTTCAACTTACTGAGAGGAGGTAAGAAATTTGAATGGACAGAGGAATGCGAGCTGGCCTTTCAGGAGCTAAAAAAGCACCTTGCGGAACCACCCATCCTGTCAAAACCTGAAACGGGAGAAATACTATACCTATACCTTTCAACTACCGAACACGCGATAAGTGCAGTGCTCGTCCGAGAAGAAGAAAGGGTGCAAAGACCCATTTACTACATCAGTAAAAGATTACTGGGGGCAGAGTCAAGATATCCACTGATGGAGAAACTCGTGCTCAGCCTGATTCATTCATCCCGTAAGCTCCGCCCTTACTTTCAGGCACATCCCATCCATGTGCTAACTGATCAACCACTTAGACAAGTCCTATCTAAACCAGAGGCTTCAGGTCGACTCCTTAAATGGGCTGTTGAGCTCGGACAGTTCGAGATCACCTACCACCCAAGAACGACCATTAAGGCACAGGCATTGGCGGACTTTATAGTAGAATGTACGGGTATAGCCGACGACGAGGTAATAACCACGGCCCACGAGCTGTGGAAACTTTACGTCGACGGCTCGTCAAATGAAAATGGAGCAAGGGCAGGGATCATTTTGGTTACCCCCGAAGGAAGCAGATTTCATTCTTCCCTAAGATTTGGCTTTAAAGCATCGAATAATGAGGTCGAATACGAGGCTTTACTCGCGGGACTTCGTATAGCTAAGGAGCTCAAAGCTAAAGCTATACATTGCTACAGTGACTCCCAGCTAGTAGTTAATCAAATCTTGGGTGAATACCAGGCTCGCGGCACAAGAATGGCAGCTTATTTGGAGAAGGCAAAATCAGCGTTAGAGTGTTTCGAATTCTATACAATCGAACAAGTTCCCTGCGAGTAGAATTCAAATGCAGATGCCTTAGCTCGACTCGCAACGTCCGCCGAAAATGAAGAGCTGAATGTCATACCCATAGAACACCTACCAGCGCCTAGCATTAACGAGCCAGAAGAGGAAGATGTGTGTATGATCGAAACAGAGCCGACTTGGATGACCCCGATAGTTGATTATCTCGAAAATGGAGTTCTTCCAAAAGATCGGAACCAAGCTCGAAAGATGATGTATCAACTTCCCCGTTACACAATCTTGGATGGAAGGCTGTACCGAAGGGGATATTCCATGTCGTTACTCAGATGCGTAACCCCTCCCAAAGCTAAGAAAATCATTGAAGAAATTCATGAAGGGTTCTGCGAAGATCACACTGGGGGGCACAGCCTGTCCAAGAAGATCATACGCCAGGGATATTTCTGGCCAACCATTAAAGCAAATTCTTTCGAGTATGTGAAGAAGTGCGACAAATGCCAGAGATTCGCCACGATACCTCGAGCCCCACCATCCGAGCTGACCATGTTGACATCCCCATGGCCCTTCGCGGTATGGGGCATCGACCTCATAGGCTCTCTCCCGAATGGCAAAGGCGGAGTAAAATATGTTGTAGTCGTCGTGGATTACTTCACAAAATGGATGGAGGCTGAACCATTGGCAACTATAACTTCAAAGAAAATCCTTGATTTCGTTGTAAAGAGCATCGTGTGTCGATACGGAGTACCGAGGAAGATTGTATCCGACAATGGAACTCAGTTTGATTGCGACCTATTCACCAATTTTTGTGAGAAGAACGGTATAATAAAGAGTTTTTCATCAGTGGCCCACCCTCAAGCGAATGGCCAGGTCGAAGCTGTGAACAAAACTCTCAAGAGTTCACTAAAGAAAAAGTTGGAGGAAGCGAAGGGACGGTGGCCCGAAGAATTGCCCTAAGTCCTTTGGGGATACAGGACAACGGCTCGAACCTCGACAGGACATACCCCGTTCTCTCTAGCATATGGCTGCGAGGCAATGTTGCCCATAGAAGTCGAAATCCCAACGATCTGAACTCAGACCTACGACCAAAGTTCAAACCATACTCAGCTCGAGGAAACCTTAGACTTGATCGAAGAAAAAAGAGAAGAGGCCCAGCTGAGAAATGCTGCCTACCAGCAACGAACTACTAGATATTTCAACAAGAGGGTTCGAGATCGAAAATTCGGAATGGGAGATCTGGTGTTAAGACGCGTATTCTTGGCTACTCGAGATCTGGCAACTGGAGTGCTCGGGCCGAACTGGGAAGGACCATACCAGATAGAGTCAGTCATCCGACCTGGTGTGTACAAACTTGCGAGATTGGATGGGAGCCTAGTACCGCGAGCATGGAATGGCGAACACCTTAGACCTTACTATCAGTAGTGTAGGAAAAGTGTTGCCTATAACCATGAGTTTCTATTTGTATTAGCTTATTTGTTTTTGAATGTCATCAAATAAAAGATCCATTTCGTTCAAATATGTTATTTCTTTTCATTTTTGCAATCTCTCTTAATTTAATAACCTATGGTCACACTCATAGGATATTAAGGGGGCATCATTGGTACATATACCATCAGCTTAAAAAATAAAATAACATATACACAAAAATATATATATATATAAAGTATTTGGATGTAACCAAATACGCGAACCTAGATAGTTCGGATATAACCGAATCATCAAAAACATATAAAGTATTTGGATGTAACCAAATACGCGAGCCTAGATAGTTCGGATATAACCGAATCATCAAAAACATATAAAGTGTTTGGATGTAACCAAATATGCGAGCCTAGATAGTTCCGATATAACCAAATCATCAAAAACATATAAAGTATTTGGATATAACCAAATACGCGAGCCTAGATAGTTCGGATATAACCGAATTATCAAAAACATAAAGTATTTGGATGTAACCAAATACGCGAGCTTAGATAGTTAGGACATAACCGAACTATCAAGAACCGAAAACGTTTGGAGTTAACCAGATGTGCAAACTTAACAGGTTTGGAACAAACCAGCCAAAAAACTAATCGATGATAAGTAGGAACCTAAACCTATTTCGAAATAAGTCGAGATCGTGGCTGGAATATCTTAAAGAAAAATAGTTTCGAACTCTTAACCTTGGAGCAAAGACTGAGGATGAGGAAAAGTGACTATACAAAAAAGATATAACCAAATCATTCACATTACATACCATATAAGTACTTTCGGGTTCATGGTTAAAGTAATACCCGACTTTGAAAAATAACGAGGTCGGAAGCGGATAATTTGAACAAACTGTGCATGAATGCATTGAGCTTCAAACTTAAATCCACAATATGTTTGTATGACTAAATAAACATAACTGATTCATCAATATAAAATGCGCCAAATATTTCGAGCCAAGAAATGTAAAGCATATGTAAGTAATATTTAAAGAAATTGTATCAGCCTCGAGGGCATAAATTAAAATAATTACAGAAATAAGGGGACGCAGCCCCAATAAATGGTTCCCCCGAGATCAGAGTCAAGGAAGAGGAGTCTCCTTGGCCTTCTCAGCATCTGCAGCACCGGATTCCTCAGGACGAATAGCATGACTATCCTCCTGAGCTCCCTCCGAAACGGCGTCCAGAGCAGCCTTTTCCTTCTCGAGCTGCTTAGCCTTCTCCTTCTCGAGCTATTCAGCTTCTTCCTTCTCGAGCCGAGCATTCCACCTTTCAAGAAGTGGCGCCTCGTGAGGACCTAAGAAGCTGGTGTCCAGATCTTCATTGTAGGCCCACATTCGGTACATAGCAGAGTCAACTGCTTGTTCCTTCTTCTCTTTGTATTCAGCAAGGAGGCGAGTTTTTTCATCCTCCATGATCTCGAAGGTGGCAGCCTCATCCTCTTCAAGCTTCTTGTTGGTCTCCTGAAGCTGGGTGATCTCCTTCTTATGCTCCTCGAGCTCAGCTTTCAGCTTCCCGAGCTCAGTGGCCATGTTTTCACGTTCCTTGGCTTCTGCCTCAAGCTTCGCATTCGCTGCTTTCAGATCATCGCATGCTTTGAGCTGGAGATCCTTCGCTTCCTGAGCATGAGACTTGCTCGAGTGGACCTCATTGTTCAGCTTATAGTTGAGCTGGGCAGTGAAGGCAAGAGCCTGAAAAAAAAAAAAAAAACCACCATTAGCTCCAGGTCAATGTGAGTATAAACAGAAAAGGAAGGACTATAGAAGGATACTCACCGCGGCAGTATGCTCGATACTCTTCTCGTAGAGAAAAGTGCAGTCTCGAGTGTCATTTAAGCACTGCCATTGGGGAGCTTCGAGACTGCCATAGCTCTGGCCGATCCGGGACATAACATCCGAGACCAGCGTAGATCCATGGGGCCCAGCGGCATTATCAACCACATATGCATCCATGTGGGTGGAGACTGATAGCTTCTGTGCTCGAGAAGCAGAAGGCCTTCTAGAAGGCGGGCCTAAGGAGGGCTGAACCGCCACGGGGTGTTGGGACTCAGCCATAGCGGAGGGACCGACCAGCGAGGTCGGCGCCACGGCCGAGGCGACGACCTGTGAGGATGGCGCCGTTGTGGAAGCACCAGCCTGGGAAGTCGCCGCAACGATGGAGCTCGAAACCGGCGGAGCAAGGGGAGGTGTTTTCTTGGACCTCTTGGGGCCTTTGCCCAGCTGGTCAGTCCTCTGCGCCCCCGCTCTAGGGCGTTTGCTCCTCTTGGCGCCGGCACCGTCGATGATGTTGTCGAGGTCGGAGTCCATCTTGCCTGCACATGTCACAACACAGAGCGAGTTAATAAAAGAGAAGCATACAAGTTGTTTCAGTATCACAGACATATAAGGTGATGATAGAGGAAACCTAACTGGGACTTTCCCCCGAGCTCGAACTTGGGGACCATGAAATTCCCCCGTCTTCAGAGGAGGTGGGGGGAGTGCCTTCCCTATATGTGGGTGATAACCTCGAGAGGCCCCTATAATCGTTGGTCCCATACTGAACGGCTATCCCGTTCCACATCTCGTCCGTGGTGTACATGGTGTCGTATTTCCCGAGCCCACTATCAAACCTATGGATGCAGTCATCTACCCAACTCCATATGTAGAAGTGGTATCTATCCTGTGGGCATGAGACTAACCTATTGGGCCTGTGTTTTAGTAAGGTCGGGGACCACATTCTCGAGGTAGGAAGGACTTTACCTTCATCCGAATCCGAGCTCGAGGCTTCATCATTAGCCTCATTCCCAGACAGCAGGCTCCTCGGGCGAACTGGAAGTGGCAGCCTCGTTTCTCTCCTCGAAGGAAGGGCGCCTGTGGGCAATGGTACCTGCTCCCAGTGTTCATATTTTATATTGGACCAGTCAAAGGTGGACTGGCCCTCCCCCAAAAGTCCGCACTTTCGGAGCTTATCCTCGTGTAGAAGGTATAAGAGGGACCTCCTGCCACGTGGGAATTGGAGCAGGGTCTCTCTATGCTCCCTCATTGTATCGTCGGGAGTAGGACGCTGAAAATTGGCTGAAAGACAACATATTTCTACTAAGTACGGATCTAAGAGCTAAAGTCACGAGCACGGAAATAAAGATAACAAGAATACTTACGAATCCGCCTGAACGAATAGTGTCGAGACGGGGACAGACCATCTTTCCAGAAGAAGGCCCTTTTGAAATCGGGTGGATGATTAGGAAGATCTTCAAAGACCTTCTTCTCCTTGGGATAGCTCGAGAGGTAATAGAAGCCATCCCCCCCCCCCCCCCCGAGCTCGGGAGGGGTTACTTTTCAGACAAAAGAGATACAAGATCTCTTGAGGCGAAGGTCCTTTCCACTCCATCTCGTGGTATAAGAACCTCAGGGCAGACAGTACCCTGTAAGAGTTAGAGTTGAGTTGGAACGGGGCCAACCCAATGAAATCCGTGAAGTCCTTGAAAAAAGACTTCAAGGGCAACAGAGCTCCGGCCCTCATATGTTCCTGGCTCCAGGCCGCGTATTTCACACTGGCGTCGCGGCCCCCAGGGGCGAAGCAGCTTCATTCATGCTCGGCCGGAGGTCGACACTTCAAGGAGCCTGACAGGCTGAGGCCGTGGAAAGCCAGAATTTCAGTTATCTGGCTAGTTGTGGTAACCGAGCTCCAGTAGTGCTCGGCCTCAAAAATTTCTCTCCCTGGCTGCGAGGAGGAAGGTTCCCCCATTAGTGAGAATTTGAGCTCTCCCGGATGGTACGCGACAGTAACCTTTAACGAAGGATCGAGAGGAATCGGCCTAGGTCCTGAATTGGATTCCGGATAGAGGGCCTCTCGAAGAACTCTCCTCTTCCCCTCTATGACCTCGTCAATCTGGCGGCGGTAGTGAGCTCGAATGTCCTCTTGCTCGCGCGCAAGCTCGTATTCTCTTATCCGACATTGATTACGGGCGAACAGCGATTCTGGGCTCGGAGATTTTGGCTCGTAAGGGAGTGCCAACAACGACCCCCACCGTATTTCCAGATTCGGTGACATCTAGTGAGAAAGAAAAAATGGTGAGGGCCATGCATGCAAGAGTTCCGAACTCGAACTTACAAGCTCGGGGTTTAGGAGCGAAACAAGCTAAATATCAAGACCCTTATTGAAGAGTCAGGGCATGCGTTCCACGAAAAAGAAAGGAGCGTGGATAATTTTTTCAAAATCCCGAAAATCAAGAGAAAAGAAAGTGGCGGTTAACCAGGAAAGGCAACCTTGGGTTTCGTGCATTTATCAAGGCCCATGTTTTTTACCCGAAAACTTAGTGTACAAGAAACGTCGCCTAAAAAATTTTCAAAACCCAGAAAATAGGAACCTCACTCAAATATGAAAGCCGGATATAAACCAGTGATGTAAATCCAGTACGGAAGTCTAAACAGCATAAGAGCCTATCAGATCAAAACCTCCTATCGTATTATGCTAAGGATGTAAACTAGTATATACACGTACACAGCAAGAACAGTTTGAATAAAAACTGACAAAATGGGAAACAAAGATTGCTTACTTACACAATAATGGCGATTGCAGGGAGATTGTCGATTGAAGAAGAGGTTGCAAATAAGAACTCACAGACTTGAACAGACCAGGGTTTCTTTGTTTCTTTGGCCGAGAAAACATGCACAGAATAGAAACCTTTTATGAGGAGGTCTCTGGTTTCTTTTTTCTTCTTTTCTTGCTTTTGATGAATGAAGGTAAAAATGAAGATGAAGAAGGGGGTCTCGTATATATAGATGGAATAAGGAGGATTAATCCGGGGCGTTGAATAAAATCCCTGCTAGATCGGACGGATGGGAATCAATGACAAGATGGCGCCGAAAAGGTGGCAGACGGATGATCGTGGGCATGTTTCCAAGGTACTCGAGTACCAAAAATGAGCAATACCCAGCTGACGCATGTCCATTTTCAAAAGTGTGACGGTACAGTTCTCAAATAAAGTAGTTCAAAAGTTTCCTTCTCTTAGGATTCGAACAAATACTTTTGAGGGGGCAAGATGTTACACCCAGATTTCAAGCTGTGTTAAATATGACCTCGAAAGTTGGATTCATAAATAAGTGGACTCATAAGGTTGGAAACATGCTCCAGGATCGAATGTCGAGCCTGCAGGACATAGACGACCTCGAGTATGGTGACCTCGAAGTATTCATGATCTCGAAAAATAGCTCCGGGAACGCTCTTATTTTCAGGGACGACCTCGGATCAGGGGTCCCGAGCTCGACGCACATACGATCTCGAAAGCCATGTGGCCTCGAGAGATGTTTCTAGCTCGATAGACGACGGGAAACCTGGGAAGCTAAAGCCTTAGAGATACGCGATAACCACCTTGAATATCTACAAGTGTTATAAATATGAGATGTAATCCTCATTTATTATTGTAAATCCCCTAGAATCGTGGGATATTATTTGGTTAGTTATACGTCTCCTGGTCTTCAGGGGACGTTTCCTTTTATATCTGATTATAGGCATTTAAAGCCATTTATTTTATTTATACAAAAAGAGTAACTACCCAAAATATGTGGGATAGTATTCTGTAGCCTTCTCTATAAATAGAGAAGCCATGCACCATTGTAAAGGACCGAAATTCTGATCCTTGAGAGAAAATTCTGGAGAATTCATTCTTGAAGAATTCCTAGAGATAATCTTGAGTTTAATAACAAAGACTCGTGGACTAGGCAGATTTAACTGCTGAACCACGTAAAAATCGTGTGTTTACATTGTTTTATTTCAATTGGCCATTATCAACTATTGTTTATGTGCTCTTCTTTCACTGTTTGACGAAAAACGGCGTCAACAATGGCATTATTGATTCCAGGACGTCGTGCTCCAGGAAAAGACATAGATGTCTATTTACGACCTCTGATCGATGAGCTGAAAGAACTATGGGAAAATGGTGTACGTACTTTTGATATTATTGATAAAGAATATTTTTCAATGCGTGCAGCAATATTGTGAACGATCCATGATTTTCCAGCATATGGTACTGTATCTGGGTATAGCACTCAAGGTTATAAAGCTTGTCCTGTTTGTGAAGATGACACATCTTCATTTCGAATAAGAGGAAAAACATGTTTCATGGGTCATCATCGATTTGTGTCTGAACCACCAATGGCGCAATGATATGTAGTATGATGGTACAATCGAAAGACGTTCACCTCCAACAATTTTAACAGGAGATGAAATCTTAGATAAATTAAAAGGTGTATGGAAATGTAGGGCAGGTAAAAATGATAAGATCATTAAGGACGATAAGCAACAAATGAAGGATGCATGTTATGAAAATAACACGAACTGGAGGCGAAAAAGTATTTTTTGGGAGTTAGAATATTGGCCTAAATTAAAACTAAGACATAATTTGGATGTGATGCATATTGAGAAAAATATATGTGATAGTGTAGTTGGTACAATATTTAGTATTGATGGGAAGTCTAAAGATACTGAAAAGGCAAGACTTTATTTACAAGATTTAAATATTCGTAAGCAGCTACACATGAAAAAGAAGGGGAACAAATGGTTCAAACCAGTAGCATGCTATACATTATCAGCGAAGGAACGACAAGAATTTTGTACGTTCATGAAGTCTGTAAAATTTCCTGAAGGATATGCTGCAAATATGTAATGACCCAACTATTTCTAAGACATTGGACCATTATATCTACTATACATAACTACTATTTTGGGAAAGATATATAAGAAATAATATAACTAACTTTATTAAATCTTGAAATATTGTATCAAATACATAATAATAGAAAATATGGCATGGGTACCCATTGTTTAAAAGAAAAACATAAACTTTAATTCAATTGTTTAAAAAACTAAATGCAGAAAAACATGATCTAAAAGACTAAATATAAATAACTTCATCCTCGATCGACACGCAGCCCACTCAGTCCGTTCATCCTCAACACACATGCCAAGCTTCCAAAAATCCTTCCGCCTCCGTATCTAGTTTCCTGCATCACACTAAAAAAATAAAGGAATGAGCCTAATGCCCAGCAAGGAAAACCTAACACATAACTCATATACATAAAATTCATAACGTAGCATATAATAAAACATATCATAAACATATGTCACACATACTATAATGGCCATTATTACTTGGGGTCCCATAAACTAAACAAGTCATATGCCCATTAGATTAGTGGGGCTTGCTAGCTAAGCAAGTCATATGCCCATAATTTATTGGGGCTTGTTAGTTGTACGGGTCATATGCCCAAGTCTACAATTATACATATTATAGCATATTACATAACACATAAATCATAAGTTAACATAACACATAAATCCTATCCTATTTTCCTTACCAATATACCGGGATGATGAGAACAAAGTCGGGATTTTGGAACACTCCTAAAAACCATAATATAGAGGTGAGTATACTAAAGAAATGAGATGGAAAGAATAAACTACACCATCGAAACGATACTTACCAACGAAAACCTTAAGTTCGAAGAACTTAGATGCCTAACCAAGAATAGAAAAGACTGAGTTAGGATTTGAGTAGAGAAGAACTATAAGAATCAATACAGAAAGGAACTAGAATTAGGAATACCTTGAATGCTTCTATGACCGAACTATATCTCGAAACCAAAATACACTATAACCTTACTTCCCAAGTGTTTATTAAGCTTATAATGATTAAGCGTATAACCCCAATCCAAGTGTTTATCACTCTATAGTCTCACTAGCACATGGAAGGCTCTGATCAATGCTTGAAGAATGAATGAAAAGGCTTGGTGCTAGGTCCTATTTATAGAGTTCTAGGAATAAAATTCTTCTTTTTGGCTTTGAATAAAAATAATAAATTTAATTGAAAATATTTGAATATCCTTCAGCCAAAGGCTTAGGAATTGGTCAAATTTTTCAGAGAGATTAAAGGATTCAAAGCTTGATTTTTAAAATAATAAAAACAAATAGAATCCTAACTTCTAACTCCCTAAATCTCGTAACTCTAAACTCCCCTGCAGTAAAATCAATATGTCTGGAGCTTTAGAAATCCGATTTGGACTCTCTTTATACCGTTAGAAAGATAATTAAATTATCTACAACTTTCTAGAAATACTATTTTTCGAAATTCATAACATAACTGGGTCAAAAACAGGTCATAAGTTACAGTACCCTAAAGTTACAAAAAATCTATTTACAATCTAATCCACAAATAAATAAAATTGTGACAAATATCATGCTCCTATCAGATTTTGGTGAAGACTAAGTCTTATATTTCCCTTATTTTATCATTAAAATAATAATTCATTAATAATCATGCATATGACAAGTGTTACTATCTTATTAGGTTTATCTAAACCTTATAATATAATAAATATCACCATCAATATCAGTCATATTAATCAAACCTTAGGTTAAAATTAATATTCTTAAACTATAGGTTAAACTTAGAAAATCTACAAGTGTTACTATGAGTGTCCAATTAAATCTCGGTCTAAACCAAAATCCACAGTCATAAAAATACTACTACTATTACTATTATACTACTATCTAACTAGCTAAGTAAAGTTCTTGGACTCTACAATTCTCCCCTACTAAAAAGAATTTCGTCCCCGAAATTTACTTATCAAACAATTCCGGATACCAGGCTAACATGTCCTCCTCCAACTCCCATGTTGCCTCCCGTTCAGAACTATTACTCCATAGGACCTTGACTATCAGAAAACTCTTAGACCTTAACTTTTTCATCCCTCTATCTAGGATGCTAACCGGTCGTTCCTCGTAACTCAAGTATTTCTGGAGTGCTATCGTATCGTACTTGAGGATGTGAGATGAGTCTGACACATACTTGCGTAGCATTGAGATGTGGAACATGTTGTGACTATCTGCTAGGGCTGGCGGTAGGGCTAGTCTATACGCAACTGCTCCCACTTTGTCCAATATCTCAAAAGGACCTATAAATTAGGGACTAAGTTTGCCTTTCTTCCCAAACCGCTTCACACCTTTCATAGGAGATATTCTTAAGAAAACTTGATCTCCGACTTTGAATTCCACATCACGTCGCTTGGCGTCCGCATAACTTTTCTAACGGTTTTGAGCAGCGAGCATACACTTTCTAATCAGGGCTACTACATCCTGAGCTCCTCTAACAGCTTCAGTTCCAAGTAGTTGCCTTTCTCCTACCTCGTCATAATGCAACGGCGATCGACACCTTCTTCCATAAAGCAACTCATAAGGTGCCATCCCGATCGTTGACTGGTAGTTATTATTGTAGGAGAATTCTATCAGCGGCAAATACTCATTCCCAGATCTCGATGTAAACACCGATCCTCTATCGAATACTATTGTCTTAGAGATTCTATGCAGTCGTACTATTTCTTGGACTTAAACGTCTCCGTAAAGATCTGTTGTGTACGAAGTCTTAACAGACAGGAAATGAACTGACTTGGTTAATCTATCTATTACTATCCAAGCCGAATCATGCTTCTTACTTGTTCGTGGTAAACCTGTCACGAAATCTATGGCTATATCATCCCATTTCCATTTTGGAATGCTAAGTGGTTATAATAAGCCTACAGGCCGCTGATGTTCTGCTTTCACTTGCTGGCATACTAGACACTTAGACACAAATTCTGCTATGTCCTTCTTCATCCCTGGCCACCAATACATTGCCTTGATGTCGTGTGCCATCTTGGTCGACCCTGGGTGAACTGAGTACGGAGTTGTAAAACCCTCACTTATTTTAGTTAAAACCATATTTGAGGTGTTACGTTTTAAAACTATATCATAATTTATTTCTGCGGAAGTCTGGACATTTTTTTTTTTTTAAACTTGAAAACTTATTTCACATTATTTACATTAAACATAAAGTGTGTCTCAAACATATTATACATAAGTATTAAATAACCCAATTTATTTTCAAAACATAACTTCACACTTTATTACAAACATCTCACTGATAACTGAAATAACCCACAAAAAGGTCGATGTGTTCATATGTACAAATCAGGGTCAGGACCATGCTTCAGTTCTCCTCATATCATTCACATATTTCTTTCTCTACCTGCAACACAAGACAACTGTGAGCCTAAAGCTCAGTAAGCAAAGTAATGCATGCAATGCTAATGATTACCCAATATCAATGGTCATACACAACTTCTTTTTAAATTTTGGGCCCCTTAATATTGTGCACACTGTTTGAATTGGTCAATGCCTGCAGGGCTTGTTACACATACAATATAAAATCCCATGGGTTCTCCTCCGGCTAGCCATCACCACAGTAGGGCACATTAAAAACCTTATTCCATCGTTGCCCCGTCAGGCTCAAGAGTTAAGGCGGCCACACACTGTGGTGTCAATACATATAACAATAACTCATATGGAGGAGAAATAAAAACGGAAATATGGCAAACAACATAATTGGTTCACTAAAACCTAGCCCAAATTATTGGGCAGCCACTATAAGCCTACTATAGGCCTCCGTTTACACTTATTAACACTTTCATTTGCCTTTTCAAAACAGTGGCACTGAACTTAAACTTCTTATTACAAATTTCTCTTATGTTGCACAAAACTTGCAAAGGCATCATATGATTAATCATCATAATATCATGCATGGTCTTATATCATATAATAATTTACCATATCACTATTATGCCATGCATACAAATTTATGATGAAGTGTCAATGTATGTTAATACCACTTACTCACAAAATATTCATATAATGCATACTTTCACATAACATGTAATTCTTGTGTTGCAGTTGAGTACTTTACTTACCTTTTGTCCAAAATATAGTTCACCGTGTAACAAGTGGTGTCTTAGGTATTGATGTGCTTATCCTGACAATGGCATGGATTTCTCATCATAATGAAGGCAGTAAGACACTGAACTCTCATTTAAAAATACCCATAAAACATCATATCAAATTTCATACCCAAAACATGCCTAAAATGCCTTAAACCACCTAGATCGAGCATTAGATTTATCTTAGACATTTGGAGAAATTTTGACAGAGTTTCCCCTTAATTTTAGCTATCCTCAAATATCAAAATCAACCAATAATCAACATCAAATAACCTGCCATAACCATATATCCCAAATACCAACATGATTCATCATAATGTTATCATATACCGATTTTGATAAAATTCTTATCTCCTAGATCATCACCCAAATTAAATGAGTCTCCACATATATTCAAACATTTATAAACATATATACTCTCTTATAAACTCAATAAAATAACCAAAAATCATCTTGTACTCCAAGAACCCCAAAAACCTCATAAAACACAAAATTTCACTTACCGAGCAACTTTTCGGCGAAGACAATCTCTTCAAGCTTTTCTAAACCTCAAACCACTTGGAAACCCCAAGAAATATCTTAAAAAGGATAAAACACCATATATAAGCTCTCAGAAAAATTCAAAAACATAGTTTAACTTCCAAGTACAAGAACTTACCACAAAAAGGCTAGAACTAAGCTTAATCTACTTCTTTGGCTTTGCTTTCACTTGGATCTCCTTAGAATTTCTTCAAACCAGCCAAGAAATAGTTTTTGGTTTTCTTTTCTCTCTGTTTTTCAGAATAATGGTCGTGCAAAGTGATAAGGTTTGATGAAAATTCCTTATTTTCAATGATTTAGCCTTATTAAATCAAATTTTGACACCTTTCATCTCATCATTTCACCTTTTGACTTATGACAACCTTATCACTTCAATAATTTCGACTTAATCATCTGCTAGGCCTATTATCCTTATGTGTAAAACACTCACACCAAACCTTAGGTCCACATGACTTCATACCCAATAGTTATGCTTACCCGATCGAGCGTAGCGCACTTATGCTAAGCTCGTTTTGACTTTGCATCAATACCACTGATTATGTATACCTCCCATCAAGAATTGATCTAATGGTTCTAAAACCATTTTTACATCATCAATGAGACCTTAATCATACCTCGATTACATTTGGTAAATCCATAAATACTCAATTTTACACCGAAATACTAGTAATCGACATTGTACTATTTTTCATACTTAACCTATTTTGCCTTCTATATCTCACTTTCATCACTTAATTCCATGCCTTGTCCATATTTTTCATACTTTCTTATATCTTGAGCACATCAAACACCCATAAAAGACAACTCAAATGCCACAAGGTTAATTATATTGAGCATACATATAGACATCACATACACAACTTTTATACTTATACATGAAAACACTTATAAGAATATGCATATGCTCAAATTATACATATTGTATGATATGTAATGCAATGCAATCATGTGATTATTGGTGTTTACCGAGTTTTTCGGAAACGAATACAAACAGAATAATAAAAAGATAAGAACTGTAGAAGTGCTGAAATGCAACTAAACAAACAGTGTTTTTACGTGGTTCAGGCGTTAACAAGCCCTAGTCCACGAGTCGATGTTATTATACTTGGAAAAGGTTACAGTAAGATGGCTGGTGTACAAGAACTTCACACACTCACAGTGTTTCTCTCGGGTTCTCTTGAAGAAGATGAAGCTAGAGAGATTTTAGTAGAGTTCTTGCTATGTGATTTGTTGGCCGTCCTTCTTCTTGTAAAATGAAGGGGTCTTTATAGCTAGGGTTTCGGATTAGGGTTTTTCTCTACGTACATGAGTCTTAATTACACCAGCCATAAATAGGGGATACAATTACTGTAGTAGCATGGCTACAAGACTCTATGTGGGTATATTTACGTGAAAGTATGGGGAACACACAAAGTCAGCCGTCTTTTCCAAGTTGTCAGCGGAACAGTAGGCGAAAAGGTACCCTTAGGCGTGCTGGGATGTGTGCGGCTTTGACCTGACGGGCGTGTCAGGCGGGATCCTGTGTCAGGTGGATATCATTCCAAATATGCCTCCTCCAGGACTCGACCGTTTGGTTTTGTTCCGTGCGAGGCACGGAATTGTTTCCGCGGAGACCACTCGAAGAGTTTCTCCTGGAAGGGGCTTCCCCGAAGGATACCCCTTCGGGAGTCCGGGAGAGTTGACGAGTTTCCGTGTTGTGTTTGCTTGGAAGAGTAATCCGGACACTAAACGGGAGAGGCGAAGCCTTTCTGTCCATCCGCGAGCTCTGGTCACCTACCGTGAAAGACATCGATAATTCTGCTTCCCCGAGGACATCAATCTAAACGCTATCCGGAAATCTGGATAACAATTGGCTATATTATATCAAAATAATGTGGGTGCTACAGGAGTATTGTGCGCTTCTTCTAGAATCTTCACCTTAATCCCTTGATCGCTTGGCACGCATACCCAATCCTTATATCTTAATAACCCTTGACTTGATATTGAGAAATTCGTGGCCTTCCCTTCTCTAACTGCATCTATATGTGTTACTAACGTGTCATCATTCACTTGCCCATTCCGTATATCTTCTAACAGACTTGACTAAATGGACAAGTTAACCAGTTTACTAATGACTACTTCTATTCCAACATTGATCAGCTCCTATTGTAGCGGCTTTTCTATTCCAGCTAGCGCTGCTAGACTTCCATAATTCTTCCTACTTAGCACATCAGCAACTACATTTGCCTTGAGTCATAGGCTATCACCTTATCATTCTGCATCAGCACACAACCCAATCCTTACTTCGATGCATCGCAATAAACTACAAACTTATCACTGAGTGTCGGTACACAAAGTACTGGTGCTGAGCATATCCCTAAGCAACTGGAAACTCTCTTCACATTTATCCGTCCAGTTGAACCTTTGCTGCTTCTGGGTCAGGTTGGTAAGTGGAGTGGCTATCTTAGAAAAGCTTTCTACGAACCTCCTATAATAACCTGTCAATCCCAAAAAACTCCTTACTTTGGATGCGTTCTTTGGGCTTGGCCAATCCTTCAGAGCCTCTACCTTTGATGGGTCTACTGCAACTCCGTCCTTGGATATAATGTGCCCGAGGAACGCCACTTGCAAAAGCCAAAACTTGCATTTCTTGAACTTGGCGTAGAGTTGATGCTCCTTTAGTTGTGACAAAATCAATCTCAAATGTTCCTCATGCTCTTCTTCATCCTTGGAATATACTAAGATGTCGTCGATGAACACTACGACGACTTTACCTAAGTAGTCCTTGAAGACCCTATTCATCAAGT
Source organism: Humulus lupulus (assembly GCF_963169125.1). Taxonomy (NCBI): domain Eukaryota; kingdom Viridiplantae; phylum Streptophyta; class Magnoliopsida; order Rosales; family Cannabaceae; genus Humulus; species Humulus lupulus. The sequence goes on from NC_084795.1 coordinate 46,810,585, forward strand.
CCATAAACGCGGCTGGAGCATTGGTAAGACCGAAAGACATAACTAAGAACTCGTAATGCCCATAACGAGTTCTAAAAGTCATCTTGGGATTATCCTTTTCCCATACTTTGAGCTGTGATACCCAGTTCGTAGATCAATCTTTGAAAACACGGTTGCCCCTCGGAGTTGATAAAACAAGTCGTCAAGTCGAGGTAGCGGGTACTTATTGTTAATTGTCACCTTATTCAGCTCGTGATAATCTATACACATATGCATACTTCCGTCCTTTTTCTTCACAAATAGAACCGGTGCTCCCCATAGCGAATGGCTGGTGCCCAGTACTAGTTCGATTGTGAAGTCTATCTTCCGAGTCGGCGGCAATCCTGCTAGTTGCCAGGAAATACCTCTAGGAATTCCTTTTCATTGAGGAAGTCTCCAACTTTTTGTGGTGTTTCCTTTACCACATACGTAATGCTAGCTAAGAATGCTTGACACCCTTTTTCTATCATTCTTTGGGCTTTAAGAGTTTATATTAGCGGTGTACGTAGTCCTAAAACTTTTCCCATATAGCATCGTTTCTGACCATCAGGAGTCTCGAACATCACTTGCTTACGTCTGTTATCGATGGTTATGCCATGCCTTGCTAGCCCGTCCATGCCTAATATCATGTCGAAGTCTTTGATTCCCAGCTCTATCAGGTCTCATTCTAGTTCTACGTCCTCGATTTTGATTGGTACACCTCGTACTATCCGTAATGATAGGACTATTTTACCCAAAGGCAACTATGTCACAAACCTAGTTCTACAAGGTTTGTCTAATTTCTCTATTATTCCTAATGAGATATACGAGTATATTGCTCCCAAATCAAGCGATACTAGAACATATACTATCGAGGATAGGAATCTGACCTGTAACTACTAGTTACTAGCATTGGCTCCTCCCTGGGTCAAGGCAAAGACTTTGGTCTGGAACCATCGTTTAATCCCTTTTCTCCTTCTGCTTGAGCTGTGGACATTCCTTCTTTAGATGACTTTCCTAACCACAGTTGAAGCATCCCTTGATGTTTGCATGGCATTCCCCAAGATGTTTCTTTTGGCCCTTAGAGCATTGCGGATATTCTACATAACCCGACTTATTGCCTCCATTGTTTGTCCATGCTCTTTTATCACCATTGTGCTGCTTATCATCTGGATGCCTTCTCTAAAGACCATTACTATTACTATTGCTATGCTAACAGCTGTTGTTTTTTTACCATTTTGAGGTTGACCCTGTTGTTTAGGCTCAAGCCTACTAGCCTTCTCCTTACTGACATTCGCCTGAAGCCTTTCTACTTCTATTGTCGTTTCTAGAACATTGGCATAGGTAGTATTTCCCGGGTTTGCTAGCTTAACCCCTAATTCAATCTTTGGTCTAAGTCCTCTAACGAACTTGGTCACCCTCATAAAGTCAATTGGAACTAACTTTGGTGCAAACTTTGCTAATCTGTTGAACTGCAGAACATATTCTACTACCGTTAAGTTGCCCTGCTTCAAACTAGCGAACTCCTCGACCCTTGTAGCGATGACTGCCAAGTTGTAATACTTCTTGTGGAACAGCTCCACAAATCTTGTCCATATCATGGTGGCGACATCGTTAGTCTGCTGAACTAAGTCCCACCATATTCTAGCATCCTTCTTAAGCAGAGAATAAATGCAGGATATGCGGTTCATGTTGCCGAGATTCATATGTTCTAGGATCGGCTCCACATTTCTGAGCCATTCTTCTGCCTTAAAGGGTTTTGTTGTCCCTTCAAAGTTTAGAGCGTGTTGCTTACGAAACCGCTCATAGATTGGCTCCATGTGTTGAGCTGGGTACGGCGCGTAGTTCGCCACTGGCCATCCCCCATATAGACCTACTTGTTGGGGTGCTAAGGCCATTTACTGTGGCTACGGCTGCGGTTGAGGCGGAGGCTGAGTCTGGGGCTGAGCCTGTTGTCGTTGCTGCTGAAAAAGTTCCTCGACTTGTTGTCGCAGTCTGGCGATCTCCGTAGTGTTGTCAGCTGACGGTGCCGGCGTGTTGCGGCTAGCAGTAGCACGCACTCCCTTTCTGCGAACTGGAGGGGCTTCATTGTTTACTGGAACAGCGTTGGAGGCGTTAGCATTTGTTGCGAGCAGAACTTCTGAGTGACATCTTCACCAAAAGTTCTAACAGTCGAGAACATGTTAGAACTTACCCTAATAGGCTCTAAGGCAAAACTTAATCTAAGCAAACATAACTCGGACCTATTAATTATGACTTCTTATGAAAAAAATTATGTAAGCCTTCTTTATGATTAGGGTCTGTTTCTAAACTTAGAAAAATAATCCATCTTTATAATTTACTAAGTCTGTTTCTAATCATCCTATATGACTTAATTCTCAGGCTTGAAACTCGTCGTTGTTCCAAAGTTAACCATACTGAGGGAGGGCTGGGATCAGTAAAATCGTTCCCACTACTATGGCCCCCTAACTCTCAATATAGAAACTTGGTTCATTGATTTGTATCCACCCTCACCGAACTTAGTCATTATTTATTTTATTTATTATTTATTATGATTGCAAAAGAAAAATCAAACTCATACATGATAACAAAATAACCATGATATTTATTTGGAAAAAAAAAATATTTCACTATGTACAATCATAAATGCAAAGATAATAAATAAAGAAAATAAACTAATTTACAGGTATTCTTAACTAAAAACATAAGGGCTAAAACGTTTTACTAACACATAATCATAACAACTATAACATAATCACTTACATTGGCGGTTAGATTCGGAGCTTGAGCGTGTGTATCAAGGAGAACTTCATGCAAATGGACCGTTGCTCTGATACCAACTGTAATGACCCAACTATTTCTAAGACCTTGGACCATTATATCTACTATACATAACTACTATTTTGGGAAAGATATATAAGAAATAATATAACTAACTTTATTAAATCTTGAAATATTGTATCAAATACATAATAATAGAAAATATGGCATGGGTACCCATTGTTTAAAAGAAAAACATAAACTTTAATTCAATTGTTTAAAAAACTAAATGCAGAAAAACATGATCTAAAAGACTAAATATAAATAACTTCATCCTCGATCGACACGCAGCCCACTCAGTCCGTTCATCCTCAACACACATGCCAAGCTTCCAAAAATCCTTCCGCCTCCGTATCTAGTTTCCTGCATCACACTAAAAAAATAAAGGAATGAGCCTAATGCCCAGCAAGGAAAACCTAACACATAACTCATATACATAAAATTCATAACGTAGCATATAATAAAACATATCATAAACATATGTCACACATACTATAATGGCCATTATTACTTGGGGTCCCATAAACTAAACAAGTCATATGCCCATTAGATTAGTGGGGCTTGCTAGCTAAGCAAGTCATATGCCCATAATTTATTGGGGCTTGTTAGTTGTACGGGTCATATGCCCAAGTCTACAATTATACATATTATAGCATATTACATAACACATAAATCCTATCCTATTTTCCTTACCAATATACCGGGATGATGAGAACAAAGTCGGGATTTTGGAACACTCCTAAAAACCATAATATAGAGGTGAGTATACTAAAGAAAAGAGATGGAAAGAATAAACTACACCATCGAAACGATACTTACCAACGAAAACCTTAAGTTCGAAGAACTTAGATGCCTAACCAAGAATAGAAAAGACTGAGTTAGGATTTGAGTAGAGAAGAACTATAAGAATCAATACAGAAAGGAACTAGAATTAGGAATACCTTGAATGCTTCTATGACCGAACTATACCTCGAAACCGAAATACACTATAACCTTACTTCCTAAGTGTTTATTAAGCTTATAATGATTAAGCTTATAACCGCAATCCAAGTGTTTATCACTCTATAGTCTCACTAGCATATGGAAGGCTCTGATCAATGCTTGAAGAATGAATGAAAAGGCTTGGTACTAGGTCCTATTTATAGAGTTCTAGGAATAAAATTCTTCTTTTTGGCTTTGAATAAAAATAATAAATTTTATTGAAAATATTTGAATATCCTTCAGCCAAAGGCTTAGGAATTGGTCAAATTTTTCAAAGAGATTTAAGGATTCAAAGCTTGATTTTTAAAATAATAAAAACAAATAGAATCCTAACTTCTAACTCCCTAAATCTCGTAACTCTAAACTCCCCTGCAGTAAAATCAATATATCTAGAGTTGTAGAACTCCGATTTGGACTCTCTTTATACTGTTAGAAAGATAATTAAATTATCTACAACTTTCTAGAAATACTAGTTTTCGAAATTCATAACATAACTGAGTCAAAAACAGGTCGTAAGTTACAATACCCTAAAGTTACGAAAAATCTATTTACAACCTAATCCACAAATAAATAAAATTGTGACAAATATCATGCTCCTATCAGATTTTGGTGAAGACTAAGTCTTATATTTCCCTTATTTTATCATTAAAATAATAATTCATTAATAATCGTGCATATGACAAGTGTTACTATCTTATTAGGTTTATCTAAACCTTATAATATAATAAATATCACCATCAATATCCGTCATATTAATCAAACCTTAGGTTAAAATTAATATTCTTAAACTATATGTTAAACTTAGAAAATCTACAAGGGTTACTATGAGTGTCCAATTAAATCCCGGTCTGAACCAAAATCCACAGTCATAAAAATACTACTACTATTACTATTATGCTACTATCTAACTAGCTAAGTAAAGTTCTTGGACTCTACAAAATATTTCTCGAAATGTTAACATGAAAGATGGAAAATTATTTGGGTTGAAAAGTCATGATTGTCATATTTTATTACAGAGGTTGTTATCTATTGGTTTAAGGTCATATTTGAAAAAGAAAGTAATGAATGTTATTGATGAGTTGTCGTTATTCTTCAAAAAGCTATGTGCGAGGACATTATATGTGAAAGACTTAGACGAATTGGAAAAGGGCATTGTGCTCGCACTTTGTAAATTAGAAAGTATATTTCCTCCTACCTTCTTTGATGTGATGATTCATCTTGTGGTTTATTTGCCATTAGAAGCTAAGTTAGATGGTCCAGTACAAATGCGATGGATGTATTCAATCGAAATGTAACAAAATTTATAACTTAAGTTTAAAAAATTAAATAATCATTGAATACAAGTCTTTATTACTAAATATTGAAAACATAATTAATTTCAGGGAATTAGGTCATTTGAAAAAATATGTGAAAAACAAAGCCCGGCCTGAAGGTTCTATTGCTAAAGGATACATTATTACTGAGGCACTAAACTTTTGTTCAATGTATCTTCGTGGAATGGAAACACGCTTTAATCGTCCTGAGCGCAATCCTGATTACCTTGGAATTAGAAAACAATCGACACTGTCAATATTCAACATGCCTACAAGACCATTTGGAAGACAATCATCTATCACACTAACTCAAGATCAACGAAACCAAGTTCAATGGTACATTTTGAATAATTGTCCTGAGTTGGAACCATATTTAATATAAGTTTATGATTTTATTTTTCAAATTCTAACAACATTTATGTTTTAGCATAAAAATAATCTTTCATAGTACTTATTGTGAACACAGAGAACATAGATTATTCTTACAATCTCAAGGAATTCTGGATATCAATCAAGTGCAAAAAAATGAATTTTCAACATGGTTTGAAAATAAAGTAAGTTTAAATATCAATGTTTGATATTCTAAATTGTTTATTTGTCTTGATCTTACATTTATAATTTTATCTGCCATCACAGATAAAAAAAATGAATGAAACAATATCTGGTAAAGCATAGGAAGATTTGTATGCAATTGCAATGCAACCAAGTTTTTTGGTTTGTACATATGCTGGTTGTATGGTTAATGGAGTTCAATACCATACAAAAAGTCGAGATGAAAGACTTTTAACTCAAAACTACGGTGTTCACGTTGAAGCAGAATATGATGGAAATATATGTGATTTTTATGGTGTCATCAATAAAATTTGGGAAGTACATTACCTCTATTTGAACAAAGTTATATTGTTCAAATGCTCTTGGTACAATACCAATGGAAGTGATAGAATGTACTCTGAATATAACTTTACTAGTATCAACATCAACTCATAATGGTTTGAAGATGAACCATTTGTTCTTGCCAATCAAGTAAGTTTGGTTTTTTATTTGGATGACATTAAAAAAAAAGTAAAGATAATAAAGATTGGAAAGTGGTACAAAAAGTAAATCATCGTCACATCTGGGATATACCATCAAAGCCAATGGATGGTGAAGTTGATGATGAAGATCCAACTATCAACAGTTCTGAAGCATATCAAGAAGAATCTTTGAATGACATTGGCGTGAATTTTGATTCAACGACAAATGATACTAATCTTATTCGGGATGATATTGAAGATATAGAATGTGATAATCATCAATTGTTCAATGATCTTCAAATAAATCATAATGATCAAGTTCAAAGTGATATAAACAATGACGATACCGATGAAGAAGCTTTACTCGATGATTCTGAAGATATAACTTTGAGTGATGAAATTGACTATGTATAAAGTGTGTTATTATTTTTATTTTTTGTAAAGTTTTGAATATGCACATTTATTATATGCTAATAAAAAATTTATATTTTTTAGATTTTTAATCATGACAAATGAGAAGTCTCTCGATCCACCATTAACTACTAGAAGGTTGTTTGGCCATAAGAGGACGCATATTAACTCTTCATCAATTACACAGTCTCCTCCTCATTTGCCATGTTCTTCCAATGATGATTCAATAACATCATTAAATGATGAAACACACAAGTCCTTAGAAAGTATAAAGGGTTTATGTACAACTTATGATAATATATACATTAAAAATTTATGAAAATAGTTATGATTATAAGTAATATAACAATTATTTGACAAAATCAAGGAAGAGAACTCGTGGCCCTACTCATGGGGATGGTGTCAGACGTTTATTAAAGGATGATGCAAGTAAGTTAAAGATTTCCTATAAAAAAAAGGTGAACTTCGAGTTCATGGGACGCATGCCACTGCATTTGCGAACATTGTTGGTGTAAATGTATGCCATCATGCTCCACTTCAATATAGTGGCTGGGCTAAAGTTCCTCCAGAAGATAAGAAAGTCGTATATGCTCGTATCATGGTATATTTATGTTAGCATACTTATTTTATAATATTTTTTGCATGACAATTTATTTTTTGAAATTCTTTTTGCAGGATGTATTCGAGATGGATTTTAAAAAAGATCCATATCTTGAAACTATTTGCAATCACTATTGTTCAGAGCGCTATAAAGATTATCGTAATAATTGTCACAGAGAGTACAAGAATATCATCAAAGAAGGTAAGAATCCATTAGAAAATCGGCATGTGAAATTGGTGCTAAGAGATGAAGATTGGCAATGGATGTGCAATAAATGTTTCTCTAACGAAGAATGGAAGGTATCCTACATTTCTTGAATTATTTGTACACATTTCATAATTTTTAATTCTTAAAACTCACATGAAAAGTATTTTGTAGAAAAAGTCAATTGCAGGGTCAAAAAATAGATCAAGTATTTCTTTTATGCATTCTGGTGGAACTAAGTCATTTATTCAGTATTTTCATGAGGAGGTAAACATATTTTTGACATAAAATCATTGTAATGTTATTATATTTAATGTTATTAATTATTTAAATGCATTACAGAAATCAAAACAAATAATGGATGACAAAGTACAACAAGAAACAATGAAGTTTGGAGAGATTGAAATGTTTCGAAAAACTCATTGTACAATTAAGAATGAGTGGACCCACAGAATAGCCGAGGACAAATATGTATGTTCGACTTTTAAAAATTATGAATTTTTACCTTCTAACTTTTGTAAAACTATTACACTATTATTTTGTTGTTATTGTAGAAGGAAATGGTAGAGTTACGAAAAGAGAAACTCATTCAATTTGAAGATGGATTGTTACTAGTAGTGGATGAGGCTGCTATATACAGGCAAGTTTTAGGCGAAGAAAAATATGATTGGTTACGAGGTTTTGGTCCTATACCCGGAAAGAAGATGTCAACCCAGTTATCATCCAAACGTGAAGAGATTAAAGATGAACGTTTGAAGAAATTAGAGAAAATCGTTGAAGATCTTAAAAACGAACAAAATAACAACATTGCAAGAACTTTTCAAGAGAATATGGAGAAGTTCTACGAATCACAACAAAGTCGATTATGAGAACAAAGAGCATTAGAGTCACAAATCACACCTCCTCCATCAATGGTTTCATTAAATTTTAAATTTTAAATCCATTATTACATATAATTTATGATGTTTTTTTCTAATCAATTATTGATTTTATATTTTGTTTCAGAATAAACAACATAGCCTTTCACCGCAACTGGAGCCATGTAAAGGAAAAGATCAACCTTCTTCTTCAAAAATTCTCAGTACATCCTCCACAAGTTTAAAGGAAGTGCAAAAATCTCCAATTCAATTTGAGATGCCCAAGGATGCTCCAAAGAGTGTAAAAGTTGTATTACTAGTTGTTCGACTTTATGAACCTGCACATACATTTCGTATTGCCATGGACCCAAAAATTTTGGATAGTGATCAATACTTATTCATTTCACCTGAAGATGTGATTCACCTTGGCACCATGATAGAGATTGGAGCTCCTTGTATAACATTTTGGATCAGGTAAAAAAGAAATACCTTTCACATAATTCTCATGCACAAAATAACATTATTTGTCTTACAAATTCAATTGTAATATTTAGAATCTTACTTCGAAAGTTGGAAAAAGCAAATCGAGCACAATATTTTCGCTTCTTTCATCCACCTTTGGCTTTGGATTCGTGTCAAACACAAAATGCAATATCAATAGCAAATCGCTTGGAAGACACAGAAACAGGACAATTTTGGTTGCTTCCTATTCGTATTGGGTAAGATTTATTTATTTAACTAATTACATTATCAATATATTAATTTATATACAATATCATATTTTATGGTCAGCAGATATCATTGGATGCTAGTAATAATTGATCCATTGCGTGATACATGTTATTGGCTTGATCCAATTAAACTACCCCCACGTAACGAAATTAAAAGTCTAATGGCAATGCAAGTTAAATAGTGCTATGGATTAGTCTTATTTAAATATTTTATTTGTTTATTAGGGCTTTTGATTACTACAATACCTCCATAAATAGGCAACCAAAAGAGTCTGGTATTACATGGAAATCTATAAAGGTAAGTTATAAAATAATATCACATAATATATATTACATTTGATGGTTACTTTAAAATATTACAATATAATATTGTATTGAAAATTTAAATTATCAATGTCTTTTTATCTTGTCATTTACATTTTATGAATTTGTACAGTGTCCTCAACAACCATCGAATATTGAGTGTGGATATTATGTAATGAGATATATGTGTGACTTTTGCATGGATTCTAGACCTATCAATTGGTTAACTACTCATGTAAGATGTATATAAATACTATTGAAAAAGAATATTTTGTTATTATATTATACAATTGACTAATATTCATTATTACTTACATTTATTTATTACAGTGCAATGAGAAGATGAAAGATTACACAAAACAAAATATTGATCAAATTCGAGTGGAGTGGGCTGACGAATTCATAGAATTGGTTGACTAATTCAAATGAGCAATACTATAGTTCCTTCTCCAATTGTTTCATTTTCAAAAGTTGTATCTAAAGAGTTTTGTGGTTCTAGTTTTTTATTTATTTTGAATAGTTTTATAGTCACTATGCTCTTTTTCCCCCAAGAGGCTTTTTCCCATTGGATTTTCCATTTTGCGTTTTTTAACTGAGACTTGCCATAGGTTCAATGCAATATATTTGTTTTAGGAAAGTTATATGCAGCCCTATACATGACTTATGTAGTTTCTTACTTTTATTTTCCTTTGAGTTTGTTATTGTACTTATGATATTTTTAATTTTATCTTTTGATTTTGTCCATATACATTTAGTTGGTTTTTTTTATCTTGATCTTATTTTTTAAAAAATAAAATTATTTTACGAATTAAAATATTATTAATTTGTTGAGAGTCCATAACACAAATCTAGATTTAATTATTTTATGTTTGGTATTCTTATATATTTTTTACATTATAATTTTTATTGTGTACTTTCTCTACCAATACTTTTGTAGCAAAAATACTACTACTAGAAATATTTTATTTGCTAGTGCCAAAATATGATATAATTTAGTAGCAATAAATTTATTTCAACTACCAAAGAATTGATCACTAAATAGGAAAAAAAACAAAGATAAAATCATATAAAATGCATCAATTTTATAATTGATGCTAATATTTAATTTGAGCTACCTAAAAATATTGGTAGCTGACAATATAAATATGCTACCAAATATTTTTGTAGCAGACGTATTTGGTATCATTTAACTATAATTTGCCACTAAATATGCTACCAAAATATTTGGTAGCAATAATATTTGATATTGTATGATTAGAATTTCCTATTAAATCATTTTGCTACCAAAATTTAATAGCAAATGGTAATTAACTGCTACCAAAAATATTTGGTAGCTAAAACTTTTGTAGTTAAAAACCTGATTTCTTGTAGTGACTCTTACCCTCATGTACTTCCCCAAACCAAAGAATCTCTTGTAACATTACAAATGACTTCCTCATAGCCCCAACTTTTGGACATACAAAACACCGGTACCTTAAAGATTTGATTCCAAAATGGAGCCCAGTCAATCTCCACGCCAACTGGGTCACACATCTCATCTGGTTCTTTCAATGCTAATAAACAATTTTCAAATATCCACGGTCCTGCTTCAAGCACTCTTCTTTGGTCTGCAACTAGGGAAAACCTGAATAGAAAGTTATTTCTTCCTAATGGTTCCACTTTAAATGATCCTTGTACTTTCCAGAAGTTCCTCACACTGAATATAAAACTATCAACATTTATCAATTTTGTCGTTATCACTTTCCCCACTAGAGATTTTGCCACCGTTTCCGATCCTTTCTCCAATAGGGATTGATCATCTCAATATCACAAAACTCATCTTCTTGTTCATCTTCTAATGCGAGCGACTCATACAGCGCTGCAAGATCATCATTATTCATTTTGGAATCTCGTTCAAAAGCTAAACTTCGATCCCCAACAATACGTCTCCTCTACACTGCGTTCTCTAGAGAGAAAGGCAGGTAGAATATTTTATCCTTTGTGCTCACATATATTAACGAGACAGCATCATGAGAAAGTAATACATATAAATATATAAAAAGGAGACTATGAGTATTTCTTGAGTAATTAATTATACATATTTGACATTTCAAATTGTGCTAATTTCTAAGAATACCAATTTATTGTTAATAGTTGCAATTAATTAATACTAATTAAATTAATATTTTAAGGAAAATAATATCAAATATCTGTTATTAGTTGCACTTCCTAAATTAATTTTTTGATGGTAATAATATCAAATCATCACTAACAATTCTACTTATTAGATACCAATTCAATTTTTTTTACCAGTAATAGTATCTTAAAAAAGTGCAATATTAGCAAAGATTGAGTATTATTACTCATACAAAAAATTGATTTATACTTAAGTACAATTATTATTAATAAATATTTAATATTATTATGATCAAAAAATAAATTTAGTACTTAAATACGACTATTATTATTATTGTAAAATAAATATTTATAGTATTTAATTAATAAAGATTTAGTATTATTATCACAAATCTCTTATATATATATATATAAAAACTAAGTAGAAAGAACGTGCAATGTACGTTTGCTTAGCTTTAAAGTTGTAAACATTCTATAATTTTAATAAAAATTGGTTCACTATTTTTTTTAAATATATATAATATAATAAATTATAACTCTATAGTATATATAAATATTTATATCAATAATCTCTACATAAATGATATCTAGACACAACATTGACATAGATATATATATTTACATGGCTACATGACATATATATAAAATACAATAATATTTAAAAAGAAATTACTAATAGAAATAAAATAAGAATAGAAAAAGTCATAGTGTAGACAATAGTATACATGCATCAACTATTTTTAGTTTCTAATGTATCTCACAATGTCCTTTGGTGAATTTGATGAAGAAAAAGAACTCCAATCACTTGATAAAAAATAAACTATCACACAAATTTATAAGATAAAAAAAATAATGTATGCCTTTATTATTTTTAGATAAATATGATTTAATTATTTAAATTATCATAAAATATCTTTAAAATATTCTTTTTCAATTTATTTATTTATTTTTGTTTAAATTTTTATTTGTTCTAGTTTTTTAATTTAGGAGTGACAACAAAATATTATATATTATATGTTTAATATAATATTAAATTTAAGTTTAATTAAATTTTATTTAAGTTATAAAATATATGGTTTTATTATTTTTAAATAATTATCATTGTAAAATATCTCAAAAATATCCTATTTTAATTTTTTTAATTATTTATTTATTTAAGTTTAAGTCATATTTACGATCTACCGTTAAATATAAGAATATTTCGTTAAAGTTAACGAAAAAATAAATAAAAAACTGTTAGAATCAAGAATTTATGTTATCTACACACTTATTATATAGAAGAGATATATATTAGGTAGAAGCAACGTGCAATGCACATTTGCTTTGTTTTAAAGTTGTAAACATTGTCTATAATTTTAACAAAAATGGATTCACTGTTTTTAAAATATATATAAATATATAATAGAATGAATTATAGTTCTAAGTATAGATAAATATTTATATCAATAATCTCTACATATATGACATCTAAACACAACATTGACATAGATATAAATTTATATGACTACATGACATATATATATAAATTACAATAATATTTTAAAAAAAATTAATAATAGAAATAAAATAAGAATAGAAAAAATCATAGTCGAGACAGTAGTATATATGCATCAACTATTTTTAGTTTCTAATGTATCTCACAATGTCCTTTTGTGAATTTGATAAAGAAAAAGAACTCTATTCACTTGATAAAACACAAACTATCATACAAATTTATAAGATAAAAAATGATATGTATGCTATTATTTTAAATAAATATGATTTATTAAATTATCATAAAATATCTTTAAAATATCATATTTTAATTAATTTATTTATTTTTGTTTAAATTTATGTTTGTTCTAGTTTTTTAATTTTGCAGTGACAACAAAGATTATATATTATATGTTTAATATAATATTAAGTTTAAGTTTAATTAAATTTTATTTAAGTTATAAAATATATGATTTTATTATTTTTAAATAATTATTATTGTAAAATGAATCTTTCATGATTTATCAAAAAAATTATTATTGTAAAATATCTCAAAAATATCTTATTTTAATTTGTTTAATTATTTATTTATTTAATTTTATTTAAATTTAAGTCATTTTTATAATATACCATTAAATATAAAAAAACAGTTAAAAAGCAAAAATTTCTTTTATCTTCACAATTTTTATATAAAAGAGATATTGTTCTGAAAAGTATTAATTAGATAATGGTAAGATGTGGAGTGATAGATCACGACTATTAATAATATTATAAATTGATGATCAAATTAGTATATAGTCAAAGCGGTTAATTTGACTAGGCGCGGTTCCTATATATAAATTTGACTGTTCACCTGTTTTCACCTACTTTTGTTTATTTTGGTGTAGCGGTCATCAAGTAGTGCAATTAACCGCATACTATATATCCCAAGAGTTATTTTGTACTTTAATTTGCTTGCACCTGATCGATCAATTGAACTTAATTGATTATTATTATTATTATTATTATTATTATTATTATTGTGTATTACTAATATTTCTTTTCCATGAAGATATCGATCATGTTACTAGTACTATACATATATATATCATATACGTAATAGTGTTCCCATTAATGTTAATAAAAAAATAATTTAATGTTGAATAAAATTCTTGGGTTTCTTGTTGTAATAGATCTTGGCAATTCGTTGTCCAAACCTAACTTAATTTATTGGATGGTACGTTTGTAGCTAAGTAGCTTTTGATTTTTTTTTTCCTGGACATAATATAATATAGAGTACATACAACAGAAACTAACTGTATATATATATATATATTAGAGAACAATATTTGTCCTCGCTAGCTATACAGTTTTAAACCGTTTGTCTAAAAGGTGAAAATATGTTTCGACATAATAATGATGATGATAATAATAATAATAATATTCTTACAAGTTGGTTACCATCCATTTACTCACATGTACGCGTGTGTCATTATTTTAACTTTTCTTTTTTGCCTCCCAAGTCTCAAGTACAGAATCGAACACCAATTCGTACCTTGATATATATATATATATGCACTCGTGTGTATGATATATTTATATATATACATATATATAATTATATAATCGGCACCTTACAATTTCTCCTGATTTCTCCTGAAATAAATCCGAAGCAATAATAGCTCAATTAATTGAAATAAATATTACGCAATAGTTCAATTGACTTCGGACGTGGTTATATACTCTTAAGCTTTATTTTTCCCTCTTAATTTCCTCAAGTTTTTAATAGTACGTACTATTATAAATAATAGTCTGAAAAACAACATTATCTGTTTGACTGTTTTGCTATAGATGCTAATGTTTTTGATAAACTTCAACAAATATATTTAAATATTAAATTACAGAGAGGACCAAATTGCAAATATAATGGCTCAATGGACTTTAAACATTTTTAAAAAAAAATCAACATGCATATACTCGTGTGAGTGTGTGTGTGTGAATATGAGTGTTTATATATATATATATATATATATATAAATATTGTAGTTGAAGTTGAAGTGTGGACAAATAATAATGTTATTCAGGCCGTTATTTTGTCAGTTTGGACAAAAAAACAATGTGTTAATTTTTGAAGTAAAAATATATATAATAATAATATATAAGGTGATTTGACACTAGGTCACCTAATTTAGGATGGAAGGTTTCTGGGTCGACAAGTAATTTGAACTTCTCAACTGTAAAACTGCCGAAAACCAACTAGCTAGCTATTATAGGAGACTTCATTTGTTTTGTTTCTTAAGTTGAACCAGCTGAGGAGTACAACTACCTACCAAATAAAAAACTATATTTTACTCGCTTTAACTCTCTTCTCATCTCATCTCATCTCTACCTATTCAATTTTTTATATGTAGATATATATATATGGTCCTCATTATTATTCTCTATTATTAACCTACATTTGATTTTTTTTTATGTATCATTTTTAATTTGGGTACAAAATAACACCTAGTACAGTGCTGAGCTAATTTGATGATAAATGAGTTGTAAAAAAGTCATGTATTTACTGGGTTTTAGTCATTAATTTATTTCAATGATAAATTCTAATCCATAGTAAATGAAATTAAGAATGGGGTGTTTACATTGATTAATATCTCTCCTTGATATTCTTTTAGAAAAAGTAACATAGCGCTTGAGATGTAACAAAAACATTATACTAGTGTGGAATAATAATAATAGTAAAGGGCAACGGAATATTATTGTATTTAAGTGCTTCTTTGAGTGCAACTCACTTTTGAGTTTGGGTTAAAAGAAAGGGCATTATTAGGTACTGGACAGGGATATAAGTTATATATATGTCATTGTTTGGCTTTCGTACATTACTTGTAATGGATATTTATACTAACTTTGATGTAATATAACACCTTTACATTTTTTATTCACAACTTGGTATTGATAAATGCCCTTAAGTTGTTATTAGGCTTTTCAGAAATTTATAAATCATTGTATCATTTAACAACATTATAGTATTCTAATAAAAATAAACATTGAAGTGTTCTGACAAATATGGTGATTGACTAAGTAAAGCAATAAATGTTATAGTTTGTTAGTTTTACCGATATACTCAATTGGAAAAAAGGGTAAGTTTGGTTTATCAAGAAAAAAAAATGTATAGAACATAATTATTATTTTATTAAAAAAAGGGATTTGTAAATTTCTTTATGTATAAATCTTTTACTTAGAGCACTTTCAATGGGTGTTCTACTCCATCATTTAAAATACATCATCAAAACACACTTTTTTTCTATTTTATCTTTAAATTTTACATTATACCATACATCAGTTTCTCTATATATTTCTCTACATCATTTAAATATTATATCTTTAAACTTATTTTATTACTTAAAGTAAAATAAAATAATTGAAAAATAAAAAAGAAATAATAAATATATACTAAATGGAAAGAGAAAGTTTATAAAGAAAAATAATAATATTAAAATATTATATAAATGATAAGTAAATGTTATGTAAATGTAGATATGAATTAATTGGAATTTGTGCATAGCTATTATAAATATATGTATAAAGGAGCTGATGGAAGATGTTTTTATGAGTTTTAGCTAAATATTATAGAGAAAGTGTATTACAAAATATATCACCAAAACATACATTTTTATAATTTACCTCAAATTTTTACATTATATTGTATATCTGCTTCTCTATTTTTTCTCTACATCATCTATATATTATATTTTTTAAAATATTTTATTCATTTTAAGAAATAAAATAATTAAATATAATAGTATCATACTCATGTATATATATACAAAAGTTTATAAAAAAAATAATAAAATATTTATAGCTTGATGAATAGTCTTTCACTACATATAGAGAAATACTATTCATTTAGGTAAAAAAATATAATTTTACATCATTCATTAGAAGACTACTTAACCATTTTTTCTCTATATTATAAAGAATAACATATTTTAACTCATCCATTGGAAGTGCTTTTAAACAAATAAATCGGGCTAATATAATTACGGTATTATAGCTACTAATTAAGTTTAAGAAGTATATAGATTTTGTACTGATCAAATTAATAATTGATTAGTTTAATAGGCCAAAGGGCAGTTGAGAGTGACATCTCCGGAATAGATACGAGGACAGGATTAGCAGCCATCAATAATAAAAGAGAATATTTTTCACAATAAACATATGGGGCTCATCCCACTAATCGTATTCGACGTGTAAATGAAGATAACATTATAGTATTCAAGTAGTAAAGTACATGAATTGAAAGAAGAACAAGTGCACTGAAACCGTTTCTTTCGGCTCAAGTGTTTGATTGATGTAATTATAAAATATGATAAAGCTCACAAAGTCCAAAAATGATTTTGTCACATTCAACTCCATATACATAGAAATTAGACAAAAAGAGGCATCACCAAGAGTCTCCAACATTACTCAAGTGTGTTATCATGTTCACTGAAAATACACCACTAACATCGTGACAACTCACTCTTCCATTGCAAAACTTTTCCAACTTTGTGTGTTTGAATTTTATTAGCCCTCTGCCACAATGAACTCCACAAAGGTTTTACATAAATATTTTAATATATATGAGCTCTTCGGCTTGTAAATGAAGTAATAATGTTGTAATTGGGATATTGGGGGACTGTTTTTTCTAGCTATATAAGTATATATCTTTTGCTGTAATTGTGATGTCTTAATTTGGAGTCAAAATGCTAATGATGCTAAGTGCAACATGGAATGCTACCACTAAATCAGGAGCTTATTGCTATTACTCAATGTGATCATATTCCCTTATCACCATCAAAACCCTAGCAACTACCCATCTCCATAAACAAAGTAAGTTTCTATCAATCAATGATTCTTTCTAGCTAGCCTCTCTATATTTTCATATGCCAGCATATTCATATATATTACTTGTAGAGCTATATAATGATGCTTCACTTTTTTTCAGCTCTTTTTTAGTGCTACAAGGAGTCCTGATGAAATGGAATTACTATTGAGAAGACTCGATATGGAACTAGCAATACTAACTAAATCAAGGGCTTTCAAAAAAGGAGGATAATGTAGAAATCAACTGATTCTAATTAGAATATTGAAAAGATTTTCGCAATAAATCAACATATATACTTGATTAATACAATGAAGTACATCACCTTGGTTCTTGGTGAAGCTACCCAGTTGAAAGCTGCGGCTGACAAATTTGTTAGCCGACAAGACGAAAGTAGACCTGCACCGCTGAACACAAAAGGTCTTATATACGCATAACTAAAGGGTTGACAAATTATAAACACTTTCAGAAAACAACTGCTATTCACTTACAGTCATCATGATGTATCCAGTCTTTGCTTGGGAACTTCGACCCAATGAACCCTACAGCTTAACTTTTTGTGTGCACAACCACTTTATGCAATACTGTGAATATATATATATATATATTATATTCACATATACATCCATTCATACACTTATATATCACTTAAATCTAATCTAGATTACTACAGTATAAAACCAATGGTCTAAAATCATTTGGGTATGTAATATAATATGAGAATAAATTTGTGAAATCCTCATTCCACTCTTCACATCAGATTCAGATAAAGCAAGGGACAAGAAGAAACGCGTCACAAATGCCCAAAATTATATCAAATACACTTTGAGTTCAGAAAAATATTTGATACAGAAGAAATCTCTAGACTAGAAATAAATTACTAATGTCAAATAAACTGTACAGCAACAACTTTTAATTACAATGGTTGTAATTTCCAATCAAAGCTTTAGAAAATAGAGCAGTAACGCTAAGAGTTCAAGCACATCACCTTCAACTAAATAAACTATTTCTAAGAAATTTCCAGTAGTTAAAGTCAGCAGTCAGTTTTTAAGATATGCCTCCACAAGTCACACGTGACACGTGAGGACAAAGAGTGCTTTGCATCGTCTACTAATTCTCTTCTTGCATCTAGGCGTATCTCTTTAACTCTTACAAAGCAGATAATTCAACCTCCTGATTACAGGGACGATATGCCACAAAGGTACCATCACTTGAGAAGGAGCCAGGATTAAAGCAGGTGATTCCTGTGTATTTAAATGCCTTCTGCTTACTTCTGTCCCCTAAGACTATCTGTGCAGATAGACAAAAGTATAATACAGATTTTTAGACCATTACTAAGCAGTTATATAAAACCAACCATTAAGTGGGTCTTTCATGTTTTTCAGTTTCCAAAACTAAAAATACTGTACTTAAAAGCATATCTCTTCAAATCATCAATTGAGGAAAAGATTCGATATATAAACCATCAATAATGAAGTAAAGAAAGTCCATATCACCAGATTTAATCACATTTATATTTTAAATCTCCCGGCACAAGTGGTTTATTAGTCTTGGCAAGGTTGCATTCTAAGTCATGCCATACAAAATAAGACATTAGTAAACCCAAGAAGAGTAGCTCAAATGATCAGGCATGTAGTTTGCCGCCTAAAGTTCAACTACTTATATAGCAATTGCTAAAATTTCTGATTCCCAAATATTGTAGAGTTGGGCAGGGAGTCTAGTTTCAAAAAAGAAAAAAGACATCAGTAAAAGTACTACCGTGTGTGGAGTTGGATAAAGATAAAGAGCATGATCGTAGTTCCAGATGATGGGTTGAACCACAAGAGGAAGTGGGCAGAGATGACTTTGATGGGTTATGGTAGCAACAAGCTACAACAGAAACATGAATCTCATTAGCTCTATGATCTAACAAGCATGAGGTCAATCAATCAATGAAGAAAAAAGATAAGAAAACCCACATGTTCAAAAGGATCTTCAGTTTCTTCTGCAGAAGGGGGAAGCAGACATGACCGGCGCATTCTGTACAGCAGATCCTCGCGAAAAAATACAATCTCCTGGGAAAAGAACTTGACTCTGCATTTGGATAACGGAAAATTTTGGCAGGGAAAAAAAATCAATGGCTATATTAAATACAACAAATGAAATCCAAACCTCTGACAAGGACCTCATGAACCTAAAATTTTACTGAATGTCATTTGGATTGTTGAACTTATTCAATAAAACTTCTTATTAATAGTCTAGCAGCTGAAGAAAACAATCTAACCTGCAAGGATTGCTTGAAAATATAGCATTTGGAATGTGTTCTCGAAGTTCTTCAGTCAAATATTTTGGCAAAGCACACCTGGGTAGAGCTTTTGATGGACCTTAAGTTTTCAAAAAACAGAATTTTCTCAATACACAAAGTATAGCATTTAGAATGTTCTCACTACATTTTCTCATAGAAAATGAGAATAAAATTTCTTGTTATGCATACCAGCATCATCAGGGCCTGGGATGAACAGAAATCGACTGTTCTCTTTCAGCCGTTGATGCATTCCAATCATTTTCCCTAGCTTTCCAAACTGGGATCTGCATATCCAGGTTGATCATCATTTTTGCTAGTAGTAGTACAAGGAACAAAATATCATCTGCGGAAAAGATAATTAAGAGGATCTTTCTAAAAGATTACTAACCTTAGGCTAGAGAAAGAAGGAAATGAAAGGTTACATGGGTGGGAAGAGAAATTTCCCATGAACACAAACAAGGAAGGTACCACCTCCTCATTCTCAAAAACATCAAGGACAGTGGCTAGCTTTCCCATAGCCTTCTCTACGGATAGAACAATTTGAAGTTACAAGGAGTCTTTAACAAAATAAATTATAAGAACCAAAAAATATATACACACACAAATCTGAAGAAAATGTCAATCACCTCTTCATTGTCTAGCCATATGTCAGAGATTATGACAAACATGTCATTAACTGCTTTCTTTTCCAATTCTGCAAGTCTAAGCTATTGATTAGTGTATAGGAAACACAAGCAGCCCTTAAAGGTTTTCCCCTAACTTTAGTTACTCTAAAATATGAAATAATATTGTAATGCTAAAATCAGTAAAATTATCATTAGAAATTCGGATACAGTCTCTTCTCTTAATAGTGCACCACTGCCAAAAAAGTCATGCCCAGCAAGCAGTTTGAGTGACTTCTCTCTGTCCTCCAATGGGGGAAATCCACAAGTAATGACCTTCATCAGCAAATAAATTTTAGCATCTTGCAAATCCGAACTCTAAATATTTACACCTCTCGGTAGGAGTTAGCATCTAGTAACTAAGGTAAAAGTAGAATTCACATATGAATGTTGTGAATACAAAGTCAAGTGGAGCATAAAACAAGTGAATTGCAGCTTGTTCTTGTTCACCTTAACATTAATTTACAAATGAAAAATACATAAACATAAAAACTAAAAAGCAAACTAAGAAGAAAACAAGATTAGAACAGAAAGATCATACCCTAACTAACCACAATCACCCTCTTCAGGTATCATAGCCCTTTCTTCACGTGGTAGAAAGCAAAAAGAATAAAATATTACACA
Organism: Humulus lupulus; assembly: GCF_963169125.1. Classification (NCBI taxonomy): domain Eukaryota; kingdom Viridiplantae; phylum Streptophyta; class Magnoliopsida; order Rosales; family Cannabaceae; genus Humulus; species Humulus lupulus. The sequence continues at coordinate 46,831,814 of NC_084795.1, forward strand.
CATTCAAAACTGGAATCCTCATATGAAGTGGTATCCATGATCAATTATGTAAAGCACCTACTTTACTTAAGAACTAGTATCATATTGAAACATTCAACAGAAAAAACACCATAATCTATAATACCTAAATCTATAGTTTTATAGGCTTTTAGCATTACAAAGAACTGCTTAATAATAATAATAATAATAATAATAATAATAATAATAAATACTACAAATAACCAAAGTTCAACTACGAAAAAAAAAGGTTACGTTAAAATGAAAATAACTGGGTTTTCACATGATTTTGATTTTGTGAAGAATTCAAACTAACAATCCTATATGAAAAATCACACAATATTGCAGGTACATGAATTTGTTAGCCTTTCTGTTCTCTCTGACCTATAGCCAACAAAGTATCAAAGTAATCAACACTTTTTCTTATTTTACTTTTGGCAAGTAGCCAACCAAGAAACTCATTCCATTAAATGCCCAGCCCATAATAAGAACATTTTTCCGTATAATTACTTTCAAGCATATTATTATAACAACATAAGCTTTATTTATTTCTGAATTACTTGACTAGTTGCGAAAATAAGTAAAACAAGAGGCACTTATGAAATCCAACGAGCACAATAACAAAAGCACCACACTAGCCAGCTGCAGCAAAGAAAATAATCGTGGGGTGGGGGCAACAAAAGTTACAAAACAAAAAGAACTAAGCTGGTTTGATGCTAACAGTTTACTACTTTGAAACTAGAAACTGAAAAGCAACTTTCAGAAGGGAAAAAATTGGAATATCAAATCAAGGCGTAGCACTTTTCAGGATAAGAATAAAGCTAACCTGAAAAATTCCTTCTACACGCATTTCACCTTCTGCTACAACTATAGTGTTCTCAGAAAAAAATCCTGTTGTTATCTTGTATTGGTTGTCAAAGAAAATGATGATTTTACATTTCCAGTCTCGAATGAACATGAAATTCCAGATTCAAGCATTTCAAGATTTGATGATCTAGCTAAGAAATAGAAACATCCCTAACCACTATCTCATCAATACTTAAAATAAATTCTTTGCTATTCTATGATTACCAAATGAGAACAGCTTTTAAAAGATTACTAGTATAGTTGTAAAAGGCCAAAACCCGGAACCAAATATGATTAGTAAACATTTTCAAAGGATATTGCGTTGGTCAAACTGATCTCCACTGATGCTGTAAGGTCTTCTAAATAAAAGTGCCCATCCTCCAATTGAGATATCAAACCCATCACCCATTTTCTCCCCGTTTGCCCAACCAGAGACTGGATTGGAGATATCTGCACGAAAATTCATCACAAAAAATAAGTGATTGTTCTGAACAAATTAGAAGTTAGAATCACAAAAAATTGTGACACTAACAAATCCTAGCACTGTCCAGTTTCTCCGGTGTTCTAGAGAGACTACCTCACAATTTCCAACATTCGAAATCTCGGAATCAAATGCAGGTTTAGAGAAATGCTGATCGCGAGTGAGCCTCTGGAACAGCAATTGATACCTATCCCGGTAAAGGTTTGCTTTCCCAGAAGCATCACCGTGAATGGGCAGATTTCCAGTATGCCTAGAAAAATGATGAAGCAATGTCAGATTTCCAATACAATTTATCCAAAATTCTAGAAATATATTCATACCATCATTTGGGTGCTACAAAAACCCTAGAGTACAAGCAATTTTCATTCCAAAAGCCCAATTTCGCAAAACTAGAAAGCAATGTACAAGAAAAACACAAGTGCAGCTCACAATTAATCAAAAAGAGGGTTTAGAGATCAGAACATACTCATAGAAAAGCTTCCTAATAGAGTCGTAACGTAGTTTGGGCAGCAAGAAGGCGTCGACTACTCGAATGGCGGAAATGGTAGAGGCAGCATGTGAGGTGTCTCCTTCTTCGTCACCAGCGGCTTCGGCCTCCAAGAGAAGGGTAACAACGGCTTGAACCACCTCCTTATCTATGATAAGAGATTTCACTGCCACAAAAAAGAAATTGAATTAGAGTGAGAGAGGACTTCGAATGAATTGAGTAGAGCTGAGAGTGAGAGATGAATGAGCTTAAGATTACAAGTTTGGTTATGGAGCTCATCGAGAAGGAGATCGATGGCGTCATTGGCATCGGCGTCGGGAAAGCGGGAGATGAAGGAAAGAATCTCGTCGAGCGCATCCACTTTGAGGTTATACCCTCTGATCTTGCACCTCTTCTGCACTTTCTTCCGAATCGCCGTACTCATCTCTCTCTCTCTCTCTCTCTCTCTCTCTCTCTTCTCTTCTCTTTCTCTCTCTAGAAAGGACTGGATATGGGTTCCTTCGTATTGGCGGGAAAATGATAGCTTTGGATTGGAATTTTGGAATGTATATCTCTCTAAGACGGCGGGAAATTGGGGAAGAGAAATAAAAAGGGTTCATTTCATTTCACTTTTTAGCTTTCTCAAATTTATTGTTTTATTCCTGATTTGGTCCCTAAGTTTTTATAATTGTTAACTTTGACCCCTAAACTATATTTTATATCTCAACTTTAACCTCAAAACTGTTTACTTGTTTTGTTTAGTACCTCTGTTTGATTCCTTCTAATTTTACCACTTTGGAAACAACTATTCTTTATTAAATCTCTCAAATTAAAATGTAATATTGCTTTAAATAATGGCAAAAAATGGCTGTAAACTTAATTTTTAGATGACTCTCCTATAATAGTGAAACCTTTATCCGTATATATTGTTCATTGATGCATAAATTTACAAAATTGTTTAGTTCTGATTTCTAACACATTTCTACATTGGATTTCTCACATGAATTTGTAAACTTATTTTCGTTTTGGTATAAAATTACAACTTATTTTTTAGTCTCGTGTTACTTTTTTTTTAAGCAAATTGGCTCATGTTACTTATTGATACACAAATATACAAAGTAGTTTATACAACTTATGATATTGTTAATAGGTATAACAAGTGAATTGTCGATTAGGATGTACAAGTTGTAGATTTTAGAGAGGGTTCCAAATTTTCATAAAAAAGATATTAGTTTCATAATTTATTTATTTCCCTGCAAAGATATAAGATAATGTTACCACTCAAGCATAAATATGTAAATTAAACTTTTAAAAAATGGCTCGGTGTATAAAATCATCCAATTACATACTACAAATGCTAGCCACAAGCATTTCACATATAAATCACCCATCTTGAATAAGCTAATGTTTCCCTATTTTATTAACAAATATATTAAAATGATCTAATGTGGTGAACATAGCCTTAGATCTGTGGTGTGTTCTAACTTCTACTGCATTTTTGATGAGTTACATGAAGCTAGAATGTGTCACCAAACAATGCCAATAAAGAAAATTCTCCAACTCATGAAATGAATATTGGGCGGAAAATGCTTTGATTTCGCCTTTTCTCCAATATGTGGTTTGAGAAAAAATAATCCGCACCTACTTGATCTTGCACAACTTCTTATTCAGAACAATAACGAAAGTAACTCTCTAGCTGGATCTCTTGCTGGCCAAGGCTTCCTTGAGTTTTCTACCTAATGCATATGCCAGAGGAGGAGGTACAGCATTTCCTATCTGTCTGTGCTTGTGAAGAATGTTGCCAGAAAATTGGTAACCATCCGGGAAACCCTGCATCAGCATATAAAGAGAATTTTTCAACAATATGATAATACTACCTCAGCAATTTTTATCTGATTACTAACCCATAATTTGATAATTTTACTGTTTATTAAGTCTCAATTATCACAAAGAAATAGGTCCAAGAACCAAGTTGGGAAGCCATTTGACCTTAGCTTGACAACTATAGGAGCAATTAGACTTACTTTATTATTACTTTTATGTCTTTTACTGGGTAAGCTTGTTTTACTTCAAAAATCACTGCCAAGTTGTTTATATAACCTACCCCGTTTTTTTTTCAGCTTCAACTTACAGCAGCAAAGAAATTTATTTGCTTAACCTTTGGTGCATGTTCTAACAGTAAGAAAATTATTTAAAGAAACATAAACTTACTTGCGATCTGGCACATTCTCGAACTGTCAGAATTCTGTCTTGCTCAGGGTGAAAGCACATCCCAACCTTACCCATTGGCTGAGGATCCGTAATGGAAGTTGGGAAATTCCCTTCCCAATCCAACCTTCCAAACAGGCCCTTCCACTGATTGTGGCGCTTGGCAGTATTTGGCAGGCACCATGGTATTAAATCAACCATTTGTCCTGTGGACAGTTTTACCTACAATTTGTTGTTTGAATGTGTAAGTTACATTATTGATAATCAGTGAGTTTCTCATAAAACAAACAAAATTTTACTAATTCTCTTGCACCTTTTCATCAGGAAGGTCATGCCAATCTGCACCAGCTCGCTTAGGAATCTTCTTACATCGAATAAGATTCAGCTCATTCATTTCTTTCGATACGTGATCAGTCAAAACTGCCATGTTCCCTCTAATTTTCTTTTGAAACCATGAGATGGGTTCATCTTCATACTGTATAAACAACAATCGGATATGTTTGTGTTCTTTAGTTCTTTAAATTTAAAAAAATTAACAAATAAAAAACCATGATAGATGAATTTAAATACCTCTAAATTGGTCTTAGAGGCTCCATTCCCTACAGGTGGAAGATCACCAATAGTATCCCTCACAGTTATTGCCCGAAAAGGAGCACCATTTGCAGTGCTCCTAGCAGCAGCATATTGTAGATTTCCTGATAATGAAATCTTCAATTCTGGGGCAGCAAAAACATGCATCGGCTCTGGCCACTCTGGGAGAACCTCTTCTGGGGAGGCTGCCCAAATAAATGCACGTTTTCGTGACTGAGAAACCCCAAAAGTTCCAGCTTCCAGAATACCAAACCTCACCTACATATCAACATCAATAAATGCACTATTAAAGTTCATGTTTTATATTCAAACATAAACAAAAGTATCCTTACATACACCCACAAAACCAGACAAATACATCAGCGATATATATTATATATAGAAAAGAAATTGTAGTAAGTAGTTTAGTTTCCATTGTAAGCAGTAGAACATAACCTACCTGATAACCCATCTCAAGAAGTGAAGCCAGAGTCAATCGAAACGTCTGACCCTTGTTGAAGGATACAAAGTTTCTCACATTCTCTAAAAGGAAGTACTTGGGACGAAAGTAATCTGCAAATGATAAGAACGCCAAGATCATTTCACACTGAACTTTACTCCAAGTACTATTGTTGAACCTATTCATTCCTGAAAATCCCTGCAAAAAGAAATGGTTTTCCCCAATTGGTTTATTCCCACAACTCCACAAGGCCTTATGTTTAACAGAATTAAAGATGAATTCTGAGCATAAAAAGGTAAAACTTGTACATACCTGACATGGAGGTCCTCCATTAATGAAATCCACTTGCCCTGGCAGTGGCAAATCATTGATTATGTTTTCATTGAGTGCTGCAGCTAACTCAGCTGCTTCAGAGGTCGAAATGCAATCATCTGCATCCCCACACTTCTCCATTACAGCCCTGCATTACAAATTACAACAAACTAAGTTACTTGCAAACTGGAGGGGGGATAAATCCATTCAGTTGAGACTTCTACCTTAAAATCACATTGCAGTTATTAACAAACACCGATGACTCCTTGTGGTTGAGTTTAAATGCTTCTCCAGCTGGTTCTTCATACTCAATTGCCCACTTAGTTAATGAAGCACCTATAAATAAACATGTTTATCATTGAGTAGTTGATAATGGAAACAAACATCGTGGTAAAAGAGAAACCAAACATAAGTACCAGATTGATGTAAGCCTTCTGACAAACCGCCACAACCAGCAAAAATGTCTAATGTGGCCAAACGCTTCTCCTGAGATGTTTCTATAGGTTTTTCAATTTCTGAATCATTTTCTCCCTCTTTACTCTTGCCCTTTTTCTTTCTAGACACAGCATCACTGCCGTACTTGACAGTTGAGTATCTTAGTTTTACCTGAGCTGGCAACTGTCCACAAAGAGACAAAAATTTGTATTTAAAAAATAAAGCTTCTTTTTATTCACCTTTGATAAATTTTATTGCCTGAAATTACATTTTTATAAACATCAATAAAGCAATTTAATTATAGATCTAAACAAACAACTACCTGATTGAGTGATCCTTTCTTAGGATCATACAGACGCTCACAGAAGAAAATATGCTCAAAAATGGCAAGACCATCACATAGTAGTAGAACATCATTCTTCTTTCTGACTTCACATTTCCCTTCAATGTTGTCAACAGTCATAACATGTGTTTCTTCGCTGTAATAAACCTAAATTCAATAGAGAGGAACTTTAATTAAGATAAAGATTGAGCAATTATCAATATACAGTAGATCAGTATTTAAAATTGAAGATAAATTAAAACATGGTAAGAAGCTTTGCTAGAGGTAAAAAAAACACATTTTAGTAAGCATTTACCTCCCGAATATCAGAAACATATGCCTTCTGAGATGATATATCCTCTGGCCTATAAAATCTCCTCACCTTCACCTGTGTAGATTTAACTTGAGCTTCTTTGGTTTCTTTCTTAGTAATAATCTCCAACACTTGGCACACAACATAAGCTTTAAGACCCACATTCCTCCCACCTTTAAAAGTTCCACTCTCCACTCTTTCCTCAGAGAAAGAATGGGGGCTTATATACACAAAATCATAAACAGAATACTCAATTCCATAATAGACAAAACTACTTTTAGATGAATTCACTTTATAAACTTCCTTTTCTTTCTGAACTTCATTGATTCTGCAAGAGTGGCAGATACCAGAACCCAGGCCAATAGTATCAGGAGAAAGACTACAGAAGGCACCTTTTTCGGGACAATACAAGCTTTTACAGTAATATTCAACTGGCAAACCCTTCTTCTTCCTCTCCTCTGCTCTTGCTCTATCAGCCCTGTCGGCATTTGCATTATCCTTCCGGTGATTATGGCCCCATGGCATTATTTTGATAGCCACAACAACATTCTGTTTACAATCCTCCAGTCTCACATTTATGCATTCATTTGTCAGGAATACTTCTCTTTCATTAGCAGTGTTTCCAAGAACTGTCTGAGATCCTCGTTGCATCACTCTTCCATGAAGCATTTTTCCTCCATCTGATGCTTCAAACATATATTCCACCAAATATATATCTGGTTGTTCGTCTGAGTCTTCAACTTCCACCAAAACAGCTCCCCCAACAGTGATTGTTTCTCCACGAAGGAATGCTCTCCGATAAAGAGCTTCACCAGAAGTTGTTTTACCAACAGACTTTCCATCCCAAGATACTTCCTTTTCAGTAAAACATGATTTAGTTTTCCTCAACAATGGACTAGGTTTCTCTGCTTTCTCCAACCCTAGGAAGTCCTCTTCAGCATCATCTTCCTCATTTTCTTCTTGCTCCTCAACTTCATCCTCTTCTTTTATTTCACCTTCAGCTTCTTTGTTCGATTCTTCTGGAGAGTAATTTGAATAGTACTCCCCCCAGATTCTGTTGATCAGCCTCGTAGTAGTAGCTTGCATAGCCTTCCTCTTAGATGTCACAGGTGCCATGGCAGCTCTTGGATTCAAATTGAGTTCACTCTTCTGCACAACCTTCTTCTTTTTTACTAACCATTTAGTATGGTGCCTCTGCTCCATTTTATCTGTAAGACCCATCACAAATGCACATTTTCTGATCTTTTCATCTGGAAATTCTGCAAACAATTGTAGTATAATCTGCCCATGTACCACTACATATCTCTCAATAGCTGCTGCATCAGAAGAAACATAAGCGCGGTCATCTTTTTTAAATTCAGATACTCTCTTGATGACATCAGAAAAAGATAGACGTGAAATTCGGCTTTGTTCCTTCAACAAAGTAATAATACTTATCCCAAGCTTCGCTGTCTTTAGAACAGTTTCATACCAAGGTGCATATTGCTTTGATGGCTTGCCAAGTCTGTACCTGGAATTTTGGAGAGAAGTGAAACACCCACTGTTTTAGTAACCATATTTGATCTCTTCTAGAATAATTATACTGACCCTATCTGCTTAACTACACATTAACGCTCACCATTATTACCATACTTGCATACGACTTAAATTTCAAAATAATGTGTGCAGTACAGACACCATGCTCTATACATATGCATTAATCCAAAACATTATTTCATAAGTTGTTTCAGCCTTTCTTAATAATATTCATCGTTGTTGAGAAAGGAAAAACAAAGTAAATTGTAAAAATGTGTAACAAGTGTTCATTAAAATACTATAAGTCGCAGAAACTAAACTTTGTAAAAGAGTGGCAATGACAAGAGAAAAAAAACGTACCATGCCATATCTGTTCGGATTGAAATGAAAACCATTGACGAACCAAATTCAATCATCCACTCTTTTATAGCACTCAAATAGATTGGCATACCATCAACAGTTTGCGCTTCTGTGCTCTTTGAAGAAGACTGTTCTAAATCATTATCAAGGCAAAATCCACTTCCATCATCAGCAGTCATTACACCAGATCCATAGATTGTAACATCAATATCTGAACAAGGTTTCATAGGAAGAAGCTCTAGCGAAACCAATCTCAAGTCTGAATTGTAGAGAGACCAATTATGAAGCATGCTTCGAGGAAGCTCATCAGGATAGCACATATCCAAGTCACTATCAAAAACTATGAACTCATCAGTTTCTTCAGCGGAGTTCTTGTAAAAAGCAGGTAGAGGATAGTCATTTGCAATTTCGTCTTCATTAATTTTAACGTAGTACTTGCTTGACCCTGGGGCCAAACCCCGGCCCTTTTTCTGCTTCATTGACTGCCAGTACTCTTCTTCTTGCAATAACTTTGCTAGTTTCACATCCTCATCTTCCTCTTCAGCACAAACGGGTGAACCAGATGCATTTGGTTTGGTTTTAGCATCTCCACTTTCTGAATTGATCTTTAATGTCCCACTTGAAGGGATGTTTTTTGGTTCCATGAAATTTTGACGCTTTTTACACTCATCTCTTAGAGTGGCAAGAACAGGCACATTGGCAAACAGATGACCATTCTTGGATGTTTCATCCAAGCCTATCAACTGTTTATATATAAACTCACCCTGTGAAACAACAAAGTCTCTTATAGGTAAGTTACCTGAAAAGCACTTGCTGGCATTCATTGAACGAAAAACACCAGCTAGTAACTCATCAAGACTGCAATCAAAGCTCCCTCCAAAAGATTTAGAAACTTGTTTGTAGACCTCGACACATACACGAGCCTTCTCAAAGAAATGGAGATAAAATTTCTTGTAAGTAGCAGCAGGTTTAACACAGTGATAATCAGCAGCCTCAGTCGAAAGCCATACAACTGGTTGTCCATCTTCGTAACCAGAGATGTCCCACGATTCTATTCGCCCAAAACCTTCACATCTTATGCCTCCTCCTAGCTTACCCTTGTCAGAAATTTCTTCCAAGGGCAACATAACGCCAGAGATAAACATGTCATCGACTTCCAACATCTCGAGAGGGCGCGAAACACCATCTTCATCATGCACAATGAACTCAGTAAGCCTTCTGTTGGGGCGACCATCATCACCACCTTCTCCACAAGTAAGGCGCAAAGCCAGGATCTCATCGTCGACAAGCTGATCCTTCTTGTTCTCTACAAGGTGAGACTTTTCGGACAGGCGAACAGATTTCTCCTTGAAGTCAGTACAAGCAGCTGCTCGTTTGGGCAGCTTTCGAGGCCCAGAAGCCTCTTCTTCGCTACTTGCATTCCGAGGGGAAACACGCTTCTTCCCTTTAGGCTCAGCTTTCACCGTAGCATTTGCTTTACCCATCTTCTTCTTCGATGCTATAACAATTACTAGGTATCAATACAGAAAGCTATGAAGAGAATGCAGAATCATAATGAAAAAACAAAAACACATGCATAAAAACAGATTACAAAATAACCCAATTGTGTTAAAGAAATCAATCGAAATAGGTTAAGACAAACTCAATAAAGAACAATACCTGGATTTTCAGTCTGATTGGAGAGAGCGGACTCGGGGAGAGACCCCATTTCGACAAGATTACACTATACTGACTGAAACGAGAGGGGAGAGAAAGAGAAGGGAATGGAAACCCTAGAACTGGAGTGAGAGAGTGAGAAGAAGGGGTTTTAATAGTGTCTAATTTGATGGAAAACCAGAGCGCCAAACCGTGTGTTTTGAGACCAAGTTGGCGCCAAGTGTAGCCTTGAAATTTCAAACGTTACCAAATGTGTTTTTTTCCCTGATTTTTACCGATTGGGAGAGATAATTCATTCTATATTTGTACGGAATTGAACAAGATAACACTCCCACCAACCCCTTTCCTTTATTTTTATTTTTTACAGATAAATATATGAAATCTTACCAAAATAATTATCATAGTAAGTTTTGTTGAATTAAAATATCATCTAAGAGAATGGAATTCTATTTGTACTTAAAAAAATGTTATTATGTTATACATGTGAAATTCAATCAAGAAAAAAAAGTATTATGAATAATTAATTTTCTCAAATCCAATACTTTTAGTCGATTTCATATATCAAACAATAAAATAAAAGTACTTGAAATAATAATAAAAAATAAAGCAATGGTCAATTTATTGAATAAAAGTAGTGTAGGTGACTATTTGTTAACTTGAGTTTTTTTAAAATTATCTTTTTGTACTTTGAATTTACAATAATGTAAATTTAGTATTATATATTTTAAAATTGTATATATTTAGTATTTTATATTTTAAAATCGTACATATTTAATATTCTAATATCAAATTTAATTAATATTTTTTTACCAATTTAATCAAATTCGTCTTAATTATATGAGTTTTAAATTCAAATATAATTACTTAATTACATATAATATATAACTGCTGATAAATTGGTCATATTGATAAAATTGTATTTATCAAATTTGAATCTAAGATACTAAATAGGTCAATTTTAAAATAAAATAAATCATATAAATATTATTAAAAATAAAATAAAATATCAAAATGATAATTTGTAAATGCACGTGAAACTAGATAAGTAATAAATTCTCATAAAAGTATGTCAATTAGTAAAGAAAACTATACAAGTAGCAATTTTCTAAAATTGTTCATTCATTCATATTAACGTACATAAAGAAATTCATGTAAGTAGCGATTTTCTAATTAAAATTAGGTAAAATTATGTAGGTATTGTTTGGTAACACTTAAAAAAAATAATTTTTTATTTAATTAATTAAAATTTTGACAATTAAACATAAAATGTGTTTGGTAATTCTGTTTTTATTTATTATTTTTTTAAATTTTAATTAAAATTCTTTAAATTTTGAAAACATAATTTTTTTCACTTTCAAAATTTTTTTAAACCGTTTTCGACTTTTATTTTTTTTTTTCTTTTTTTCTTCAAATCAACATTTTATATTGTTAAACAAAAAATAAAAATAAAAATTATCAAACATATTTATTATTTTTTATTTTTTAAAACAAAAAATAAAAATAATTACCAAATATATTTTTATTTTTTAAAAATAAAGAAACAAAAATAAAATTATATTTCTATTTTTTATTTTAAAAAATTCAAAAACAAAAATTTTATCAAACACAACCATAACTAATGATTTTCTAAATTTGTTCATTCTTAATCAAAGTACGTGAAATAATAGAGAAAAGCATGCAACTAACGAGTTTTTGTATAATTAAGACTATATTCCATGACGATAACCTTCGTTGCTATTAATGATCTGCATTAAAAAAAATTGACACAAAGTATAACGATATTACCAAATGAAAAGATAATTATATACTTTCGAATGAGATAATTAGTAAAATAGCAACTAGAAATCTTATAATATTGTTTATTCATATTAAAGTACGAAAATAATAAAATGAACCATGCAAGTGGCAAATTTTTAATTAAAATTACATAATAAAATCATGCAACTAACGATTTTCTGAAATTGTACCTTCATTCATATTAAGAGTAAGTGAAACAATAGAAAAAATGGATAATAGCAACAAAACTCCTTTAAGTAATTAATTTATAATACTTAACTCTTTATGTAAAATATTTGGCAGTTAAACTTACTACCGTTAAGAATTTATTGCAGCGTCACTCCTTATTGTTAGTGTTAAGTTTGACAAAAATCATTATAAGAAACACGTAGCAGCATGGCCCAAAAAAAATTTAATTCAATAATTATTATAAAAATAAATTAAAATATATTAAAAAAATTTAAAAATCAACTCAAAAATAATTAAAAATCTAAAAATTAAACAAAAAACAAATTCTAATCTTAAAATCAAGAAAAATCAAAACTTAAATAATAAAAATATATTATATTTTTGTTTAAGTTTTAGATTTTTAATATTTAAGTTTTAATTTTTTTTCTTAAATTTGTCTTGATTTTAAGACTCGAAATTTGTTATAAAATAAATATGATCTTTTGTTTAATTATTAGATTTGTAATAATTTTTAGTTAATTTTTAAATACATATTAATTTATTTTTATAATAATTATTGAATTAAACTATTTTTAAACAAATATGATGTTGTCACATGTCTCTTGCAATGATTTTAGTCAAACTTAACACTTGACTTAATAGAAATGAGTGACGTTGCAATAAATCATTAACGGTAGGGAGTTTTGCCACCATATATTTTACATAAGGAATTAAGTGTTACAAAATGAACTACTTAAGGAGTTTCGCCATAATTATCCCTAGAAAAATCATGCAATTAACAATTTTTTTGTTTAATTAAATCTATATTCCATGACAATGTTTCGCCATATATGTATTGATCCTTGTTAGTTTAACATCTCAAATTTCCTAATAATGCTTAGTGTTTTAATTACGAGGCCATGATGACAATAATTGGATTAATTATGTGTTTGTGTGATATTACGTGCATTTCTATGATTGTATGCATGATTATATGAGTTATGTGAGTTATATTATGATATGACTAGTGTTGCATGTATTAAGCATGCATGTAGGCTCGTTTCTTATTAGAAGGGTATTTTCGTAACTTTGACCCGTTGAGAGTATATTTGTAAATATATGTATTTTGTAATTTAGACGATATTATTATGTGGATATACTCAGGTTACTCAGCACGAGGCGATCCTAGTGAGCAAGTTAGCGGTTTAGTCACAACGAGGTCAAATACCCGGCTCGGGGTGAGTGTTGGTCCCAAAAGAGGGTGTTTTAATATTTAAATTCGCAAGTGCATGAATCGTTTCGGAATATAATGTTCATGTAAGTACGAGGTCGAACTCATGGGAGTTGACTAACATCAAAAGAAACTATTTCAAACAAAGTAAGAATATTCTAACCTAGTTCCAAATATTTGATGAGATTTTGTTTTAGAAAAATAAAAGACAGGTAATAAAAAGATTTAAGATTAAATAGAAAAATGGTTTTCAAATGAGATATGTAAAATAAGATTATTAAGATATTAGAATCCACAAAATGCAAGTTCAATAGTATTTATAAGTATATTGATTCCCAAGTTTAGATATAGTTGAAATAAATCACACTATATTTTTTTTCAAAATACATTTTCTATTCAAGCACAAGTTACTTTCAAAAAGGTACGATTTTTCTTCGCTTATATAAGATATAATTTCTAAGCATTAGTTGTGTTACAACCTAATGAAACTACAAAAAATCAAAGAGATTATGTTTAGGCAAACTATGATACTTATGCTCTAAGAATTAGATGTGAACAATTTAATGAAAAACATTTAATCAAAGAATATCATATTTTTGCATAATGAAGAACTAAGTGTAATATGCTTTAACAATCAATAATAGATGAAAAATGCATATCTTTGATAGAAAAATCCATAAACAATGTTGCACAAATGGGAAATCAACATACAACAAAAAATACTATCTAGTTACATTTTGCTTCATCATTATCTTAATAATCTTGAAAAATATTAGAAGCTCATAACTAGATTGAAATAAAAATTACAAAATAACATACTTGACATGCTCTTCAAAAGATGAAAATAGTAGAGAGAAAATAGTGAAAAGAATAGAGAAAAATATGAAGTGTAGAAGATGTTGAAAAGATGAAGAAAAGCTCCCCCAAATGGTCTTACAAGACTCTATTTATAGGCAAAATATGAAGATTAAATTAATCAAGTTAAAATAAATAAATTGATTAATTTAATTGTGCTGGGAAGTGGTAGGATAAATAGAGTAAGTGTAATAGTATTGGAAAGATGAAATGTTTGATTGGGTAAAAGATTAGTGAAAAGCTAGGGTAAAAAAATGAATTAGGAATGTTTATTTAAGTAAGAAAAATAGGGAATGGTGAATTGATATTTGAGTGAAAAACATTGGGAATAAAAAATGTGAGTTTTGGCCTTTTGTGATTTTGACTATTTCAGAAAAAAAAAAAAAAAAAAAAGGAGTAGTCTTTTTCTTTTCAGGTGGGCCTTGATGAGTGTCTTCGGGCCTGGCTGATGGTGGAACGGCTGGGAGCAGCTGCACGCATGGAGGCCCAGGCGCTGGAATGAGGCATGCGGTTGGGGAGAAGGAACTGGTCAGTTGGCTGAGTTGGTGGAGACAAACGGCTTGCTGGCGGAATGCATCAGGCGGGCCTGGTGGAATTGGGCCAGCGACTTGGGCCTTGGCTTCATGCGGCTGGGTGATGAAGCAGGGAACCGAAGGAGCTGCTGGAGGGAAGAGTCATGCATTGGCTGGTCGAATGGGTGAAGGAGTGGCAACTGGACACGTGGCAGCAGTGGGAAGAGGACACGGCTGAGAATGGGTGAGGCATTGGGCCTGGAAGCTGCTTTGGGCCTAAGAGAGAATGCAAAAATGCCACATTTTTTCTTGTCTTGCTTTCTTGAAAATGCCATATTATCATTCATTTTTCTTTCTTTTCAAGAGCATAAATTCCCTACAAAATAAATATAAAATAAATTATAATACAATATTTTCAATTATAAAATAAATCAATTTAATTCTTTGAAAATACTGATTATAACTTAATTTATATTTTACATTTAAGTTCAATAATACAACATTTTTTTACCACTAACTTAACAATAATAATTCAAATAATTAACTACAACATTTTACAACAAAATAATTATAAAAACACACAAAAGTATATAAAATCATGATAAGACTAATAAATTCAAAATTACTTAAAAACTTAATAAATCAATTAAAAACTCAAGAATTAAGCAACAATTAGCACATAAAATGTGGTAAAATAACTCTATTTTATAGAGTTATCAGTGAGCCTAGGGGTATTTTGGTAATTTAGTACATTACCGGGATATATCGAGTAATGGGAAGTTGTTTGATAATTATTTGGAGATATTGGAATTAATTGGGAAATATGA
Source organism: Humulus lupulus (assembly GCF_963169125.1). Taxonomy (NCBI): domain Eukaryota; kingdom Viridiplantae; phylum Streptophyta; class Magnoliopsida; order Rosales; family Cannabaceae; genus Humulus; species Humulus lupulus. Next base: position 46,847,124 of record NC_084795.1, read on the forward strand.
TGTTAATTGTATATTAGTGGGTAAATGGTGGCAAAATACCATTTTGCCCTTAAGGGCATTAAAAAACTAAGGGAAAGACTAGGGGCGTTTTGGTCTTTTCTTGCCTATGGTTTGACTTAGGCTAAAGGCAGCCTTTAGAAAATCAGAAAACAAAACACACAGTTCCCTCTCTCTTTCTCTCTCATGTTTCTTTCTCTCCCTTAGTTTGTTTAAGTTCTTTGAATTTTTTAGGAGAATTGGCTTGGTAATTGATGGAAATTGGAGCTAGGATTGGATTAAGGTGTTGTTTATGTAACACCCTACTACCCAGGGACCGTTACGTTGTGCATTTTAAACAGTGCTAGACTCGCTAACCGATTCATTTGGGCATAATTGTGTAACTAAGTGTGATTAACGGGTTAGGGTTAAAATTTTTGGTTAAAGATACAACGTTTCACTAAATCGTTTACTGTATACATTGGGATCCCAAAATATAATTTAAAGGCTAATTACAGTAAAAGATATACAACCAGCCGACCTAAGCGGCAAAATAGGGTTTAACCCTAGTTCCTCTTTAAACCCACGACTGTGCTGGTCGAGCAGCCGCATATGTACACATCGTCACCTAAGCTTTTCAACTCAAGGATGGTCCAGCTTTCTTTTGATTTTACCTGCACCACGTAACACCCGTGAGCTGAAGCTCAGCAAGAAAACTCAATATGCTCATGAACAGGTAATAACATGTCACTAAATCATAATAGGCATGCCTAGCAATAATAGCCCTATTCATGCGTGCAAACAAATCCAAATAAATGATTATGGGCCCTACCCCCTATATAGATGACTATCAAGTCAATATGTGAATAGATGGCTAATGTGTCCATCTTTGAATAGATGACTAATGAGTCACACACTTAGGCTCTGCACCCTAATCAGATAAGTGACAAATGAGTCACGCACTTGGGCTTCGCACCCTAATCAGATAAGTGACAAATGAGCCATGCACTTGGGCTCCGCACCCTAATCAGATAAGTGACAAATAAGTCACGCACTTGAGCTTTACACCCTAATCCATGTGACGTTACAGTTACCTGAGCCTTTTGGCCCTGGCTCTAAGTAACTAGCATTTAGACTAGACAAGCGCTTTTAGTTTTCATCGAACTTAGGGTCGGTCAAGCATTTAATGTGTATGTTGATTAGATCTAATCATTTCGGCTCTACGTTCAATACGCTTATGCCGTTCTTGACTCATAAGTCAATTCCATACGACTCGTGTCGTTTCTGACTAATGAGTCAGTACCACTCACAAATAAGCAATGCACCCAGACATATATCATTTGTCAAATATCCAAATATAAGGCATTCAGCATGCTTACTCAACATTCACTGGCATAATTATGATCATGCACATTTACAGAGACTCAAGCTCTGATCAATCTCATATTCAACATTCATGTCATGCCCTAATCACATGTATCTTATGCATCACATACTGCGTGTAGTTTTCTTACCTTTGGTCCAAGCACAGGTTACCAACAAACGACCCTCAAGCACGATCCTGTTTCCAAGCCCCTAGTGAAAACCTAGTCACAACCATAATATAGTATCCCGTCAAAAACGAGTAAATAAATACTTCCAAATCAAGTCATAGCCTCCAGGACATCGAATTCTACCAAACCGGGTAGTAAGATTGATCCCGAGCCCTTAGGTTTAAGTTCCCATGACTAAAAACCCATTTTGGTCATTTCTGCCCTTTTGGGCTGCGACCCAAAAACCCAGGCCGCTGCCTGATCAAGAACAGGGGCTAAACCCCTCTATGCCTGTGTCGTGGGCCGCGGCCTGACAAAAAGGGGCAGTGGCCCAAAGTGCCCCCAACAACTGAAAACCTCATTTTTTTCAAGCCTAGGCCGCGGCACACAATAAAAGGGTCGCGGCCCAACCACGAACACAACCAAGAAACTCTGTTTTTCCCATTTTAAATCATTCCAAAAATCTATCCAAACATACCCAAATCTCATAAATGAAGTTCCCAATCATATCAATGGCCCAAAACCATCAAACCCCAAGTTTTAATCCATCCAAAAACTCCTCAAAACGAAAAATCCAATTTCAAAACTTAAGAAATTCTAGGAAATGGAAACTCATAAATTCAAAGCTTAAATTACCTTTGATTATATTGTTTCTCACCAAATCCACTGGCTAATAAGCTTCTAATCTTTCATAGAATTGTTATTCCTCGATCCTTGCTTGATTCCAAGTCCTAAAACTTGAGTTTCCTTTGAAAATGCGAATGGGGGTCGAAAAGGGATAACGGGAGAGAGAGAACGTACTGAACGTTCTTTTATTATTCTGACAGGTTACTTCAAGCTTAATGTTGTGAAAAATAATATTTGATTTTAAATACACAAGTGCACGTAATCACACAAGTAATACATTGATAAGTAGATCTTCTCCATAGGGATTGCAAAATATAAAAATAAGCAAAACAATTACTAAACAACTTAAAAGTATTGAAAATCAAATGGGTTGTTTATAGGCTAAACAAAATATTAAAGAGATTGAGATACTGAAAATAAACTTAACTAAACAAGGAAATTTTGAAAGAAATATATGGATTGTATAATGGACTTGAATTATTGATTCCCCCTATGTTGATTATCCTGAACAGATTGCTGCAGCAATATTTTAGCAAAACTCCCAGATTAACAAGAATTCACTAAACACTCATAAAACTTTCCCAAATTTTATGACATTAATTATTTGACCTAATTAAGCATATTCCTATGCCAAATCAGATTTAAGAATGCAAATTCAAGGTTCAATTCTCAAAATTAACACAAGACAAATAACACATCCCTATGTTACTTACTAACATAATCTAACCTAGATTATGACTTGTGTCATCCAAGTTCTTCCCATTACATTTAATCTTTCCAGCATCAAACATAATTAAATACCTTGCCATTGCTGGCCAAACAACAACAAGAGATTAATAATAAACACACTTGAATGAACAAGAGAGATTTCACTAAAATAAGGTGCAAGAGATTACTACACTATAACATAGGGTTCATCAACAATTCAAGCCACACAAAAATTAGTTCATGGCTGAGTTAAAGAGCATTAATCCACATTCAATACAACCCATCAATATTCAGATTAGAAATCAACTTAGAGAACATAAAAATGAAGTTTAGAAATATGAGAAAGAACAAATCCAAATAATGCTTGAGCTTCTTTTTTCGTCATCCTCCTTTCTTGGTTGAGTTCTAGTTTATTCTCCCTTCTTTCTTGCTGTTTTCTTTTCCAAAATTGGCAGAGCTCCCTCAATATGTGGCTAGCCCTTCTCTAAGTACATCTAGGTTTCCCCATTTAGCCATGTAAGTACAATAGTGCCCCTCCTTTTGGTATATAGTGAGTCTCCTATTTTCTTTTGACATTTACTTCCAATTTTTTACTAATGATTTATGTACTTGCCACCTCAGCCACTATTTCAACTCACCCATTGACTTTCCAAGTGTGCCTAGGTGTCCAAAAGCAACCTGATCAAAATGCTTCAGCAAAATCTACTTTGCTGCTGCAAACTTGCTAATTCAGCAATCAAAATTCAACTTAGATAGTTTCACATGTTAGTTCATTCTTTGTACAAATAACTAAACTTAACTAAGATCATAAAAACACAAAGGTTAGCTACAAAAGCTAAAAATAAACTAACATCACCCACGATTTTTCCACAATCATAAGTTCAAAAGGACATGAAATAACTCTTTATTTAAGAGTTATCACACCCCCAAACTTACGACATTACTCGTCCTCAAGTGATGACTCTAAAAAATAAAACACAAATAACAAAAAGACACAAAGGGCACAAACTTAAACAATAGAGGACAAGGAAACAACTGTTGACGCCGTTTTTCGTCAACAGATAAAAGAAGAGCACAAAAACAATGAATGACGATGGCCAAACGAAACAAACAAATCAAATACACGGTTTTTTACGTGGTTCAGCAGTTAAATCTGCCTAGTCCACGAGTCTCTGTTATTAATCTTAAGATTATCTCTGAAAAATTCTTTAGCATGAATTCTCCAGAGTTTTCTCTCAAGGATCAGAATTTCGGTCCTTTACAATGGTGCATGGCTTCTCTATTTATAGAGAAGGATGCAGAATACTATCCCACATATTTTGGGTAGTTACTCTTTTGTGAATAAAATAAATGGCTTTAAATGCCTTTAATCAGATAAAAAAAGGAAACGTCCCTGAAGACCAGGAAACGCATAACTGACTAAATAATATCCCACGATTCTTGGGGATTTAAATTAATAAATGAGGATTACATCTCATGTTTATAATACTTGTAGATATTCAAGGTGGTTATAGCGTATCTCCAAGGCTTTAGCATCTCAGGTTTCACGTCATTGTGCGAGCCACTGACATCTCCCGAGCTAACATTGCTTTCGAGATAGTACATCGAGCTCAAGACCCCTGCTCCGAAGTTGTTCCTGAAGATGAGGGTGTTCTCAGAGCTACCTTTCGAGATCGAGATCATTTTGAGGTCACCACATTCGAGATCATATATCGTACTTTGCAGACTCGATATACCATCCTGGAGCATACCCCAATCCTTGCGAGACCATTTGTTGCGAACTCAGCTTTCGAGGTCACATTCACTATGGCTCGAAATCTGGGTATAACAACAACAAAAACAAAACACAACAACAGTGGATAAACCTTGCTTTGCCAATGGTAAAAAAGGGGAAGGCTCTCGGGAAATTTTATTTTGAATAAGAGAAGTTGAATTTCAATCTTTCAGAAGCTTTAAATCAAATTCTTCAAGCATTAATGTTGCTGCCAAAATATGAATGAAATGTTTCACCCTTTAGTGCATGTATAGCTTTTTCTAAACATTTTCAATCACTAAAAATCAAGCTAGACCTTGGTCCTAAAGCTTAAATAATGTCTCCATAAGTTACTTAGTGATTCCCTCTCCACTAATGTAGACAAACACCACACCAAAGATCAATAAGACTTTATCAAGCTTGTAATGATAGGATAGGGTGAAGGTAGGATAAGAGAGATAACTTTTTGGCTCAAATCATCCTAAGCACCTCAATCTTTCTAGGACCTAAATCAATGCATACATTAATTTCCCCCAAGAACACCCCACAACAAAATATAACTCTTGCCACTAGCCTTTATTACTAACATACAAAGACAAAAACTAAAACAAACTTTTCTTTTATTTGAAGAGTTACACCCCCAAACTTATTTACAAACATACATACTTTTTGCTTTTTTTTTCTTTTTTGATTTTTTTTTAAAGGTGCTTTGATGCAAGGGAGTGCACTTTTTTTTTTCTTTTTGGATTTTCTATTTTTTTTTAGAATGAAGATAAACCACTAGATGGCAAGAGAACAAGAAAAATGAGAACACACTCCCCCCAAACTTAAAATCAACATTGTCCCCAATGGTGAAAACAAGCAAAATAAGAAAAGGAAAACGCTCACCCACTTTTCTCTCTCACACTCAACTCCTCTAAACCCCCCAAAATGCAACAATAAATCAATCCTATCAAGATCAATGTGCTAAAGGGGTGTGGTGAAAATAGGTGATCATATATATGTAATGCTAGGCTAATGAGTGGTTAAGAAAGAAAAGAGACACTTAAGCTCAATGGGGTGACTAGGGATAAAAATGCATAAAAGGTAGGCTTCAAAGGCTCAAACGGTCCAAGGATGGCCTAAATCATTTCATCGATGTGGTGTTGTCTAGGATTTTGCCTCAAGGAAAATCACTAAGTAATTCTAGAAACTTAAGCTCTCACAAGAAATTGGCTCTTTCTAGGGTCTCAAAAATGTTTAATCAAGCTATGCACACACTAAAAAGAAAAACACTCTCATCGGCAATTGGTAGCAAAATTCACACCCAAATAATATAGTTTAAAACTTAAGAAAGAAAGACATTCAGCTTCAACTTAGATTTATTATATTTTGTATTTTTGCAAAGTCGTCATTGAGCCCCCTAGTTAAACATTAACAAAAGCAAAGAGTATCCTCAAAAGATCAACTAAACAACAGGACACAGACACAATATCCAGCAAGACAAAACAGACAAAGACTAAACAATAAACTACGAAAAGTAAACAACAGGATAATCCAAAATAGAAATTAAATGCAGAGTTAGAAATACAGAACAAAAGTTGGGTTAAAGAGGCTCCCCGCGCCTATTCCTTAGAATTGGCATCCGAAGGAACAGGGTCATCGTGAACGACCGGAGCGGTCCAAGCCTCCAAAATGGAGTTGGGGAAAGCAGGAAAGGCAGCAGTAGGCTTGGTGAAGTTCTGCTGAAGGGACTTTATTAACGCCGCATCCCGCGTTTGGCATACTTCCAGTAGGCGTGCTGCTGAGTTTCAAGGGACACCATCCGCCCAAGAAGTTCCCGCTGCTGAACAAGGAGGTCGGCGAGTGTGGGCGCAAGGGGGGAAGCTGGTGGAGGTGCTATGGATGGCCTAGCTGCAGATACAGGCTCGCGGCTCTGACTAGTGATGGTGAAGTCAATGTCTCGGCGCTCAAATAGCACATCCTTAGTGGACGCAGAAGGCACCCCAGCTCGAAGGCACAACTGTGTAATGAGAGATGGAAAGAACAACTTGCCCTTTTTCTTTTTGGAAAACCTAACAATTTGCCTTGTGATCAACTTGCCCACATCGATACTCAAACCAGCCAGCATACAATATAACAGAAGTACCCGCTCTTTGGATACCGTAGTGTCATGTGTTGTAGGCAGCAGACGACATTTGAGGAAATGCAACCACTCCAACTTCAGGTAAAATAGAGGTGTGCAATAAAGTGCGCACACCACCAGAAGAAACACACCATTGAGCGTCAGGAGATGCGACAAGCTGCAGTGCCTTGTCAAAATTGTCTGGTGTAGGGGCCACTACCATATCGTTATAGACATCGCACTCAAAACTGTCCAACCCAAATATTGAGTTAATAGCCTCACCAGAAAATGAAACAACCTTGCCTCGAACAATCACTTCAGAATTCGCAGAGGATGCTATGTTAGCGTAAAACTCACGCACCAATGGAATGATAGCATGCTCTGGTTTTTGACAGAAAGTTTCCCAATTGTATTGCTTAATAACGTCACTGATGAAGGCTGGCACCTCAACTATGGTAGGCAAAAATCCTTTTTCGGGGAGCAACTTCTTTGTCTTAATGGACTCATATTTTGCTCTGGCTTGAGTAGAAACAAATTTCTTAGCGGGACCTGAAGGGGCCATTTTTTTCTTGGTGCTTGGGGTTGGTACAGCAATAGTTTTGGCCAGGGGGTAGCTTTGGTGGTAGTGGAGGTCTTTTGTGACTTGGGTGGAGGTACGGCTGATGCGGGCTTGGCTGGCCTTTTGGATTTTTGTATGGTGGGTGTTGTCTTAGTTGCTGGTTTGATAGTGATGGTGGTAGGGTCATGGACAGTGGCTGGGGAAGGCAATGGTAGTAGGGTAGTGTTTGGGACAAAGGGAATCTGTTTGGTTGGTGGTGGTACAGAGCTTGGGGCAGTGGATTTCTTTTTGGCTAGTGGTGGGGTACAGCTTGGGACCTTGGTACTCTTCTTGGTCGGTGGTGGGGTAGATGATGGTTTGGATTTCCTTCTTTACACTCTTGTTTTGGTGGCCATAGTGGCAAAAAGGTACTAAATAGATCACAAAGTCGCAGCACAACAAATGAACCAGGCACCCACACACCAAATATAACTACTTAGCAATTGACAGCACCAGAGCAACAAAACAGTACAACAAACACTTGAACCACATTGTTAATAAATTTTCTAATAGCTGGCCCCAAAATCAAATTCTAGCAGAGAACCCAACAATATTCATAGCAAAGGCACAATTGACAAGTAGAGAAGCAAAATAAAATGAAGCATTACCCATGAGTAATCTCAGAGCACAGATTGTATGGGTCTGTGTAAAGTTTCCAAAATCCCAGTGTAACTCACAGTGTAGGCAAACTTTGGGCTTGGTTTGGTTTATACTCAGCGATGGCTAATGCTTGGTCTGGCTCGGATGCACCTGAGCATCGAGTGGGTTTAGGCGCAGAAGCTTGTGGACGGGGTTAGGTGCCTGGAGAACCCACACCTCTGCGTGGTGCACGAATGGAACTGTGGTGTCTGGGCTCAGTTTGTTCGATGCTCAACGCTTGCTTGAGGTGCCTGGGCTTGATGATGTTTGTGCTCGGTGCTAGCTGTGAGACGCTGGGATGTCGAGTTGGTTTAGGCGAAGTAACTTGTGGATGAGGCTAGGTGCCTGGTGAAGCTACGCCTTTGCGTGGCGCGCGTCTGAAGTTGCACCTGGGTTCCGAGGTTTGGAGACGCATGGGCTCAGCTTGGGGTTATGTCTGACCAAAATAACAAGTGGGCTCTCGAAGGATAGGTGTGGGTGGCTTGGGCATGCAGGGCAGACTCGCTTAGGGGCTCGAGCTGGGACGAATCTGGTGGGCTGTGAGGTGCGGGGTGACTGTTCACTCGGGGATGAAGGGAGATGATGATGGTGGTGATGGGGCAGGGTTTTATGTGAGAGTGTATATGATTGTAATGCCCTACTACCCTGGGACCGTTACATTGTGCATTTTAAACAGTGATAAACTCACTAATCGAGCCATTTGGCCATAATCGTGTAACTAGGTATGATTAATGGTTTAGGGTTAAATTTTTTGGTTAAGATACCACGTTTCTCTAAAACGTTTACTGTATACATTGAGATCCCAAAAAATATAATTTAAAGGTTAATTACAACAAAAGATTTACAACCAGCCGACCTAAGCGGCAAAATAGGGTTTAACCCTAGTTCCTCTTTAAACCCTCGGCCGAGGCGGTCGAGCAGCGCATATGTACACATTGTCACCTAAGCTCTCCAACTCAAGGATGGTTCAACTTTATTTTGCCTTTACCTGCACCACATAGCACCTGTGAGCCGAAGCTCAGCAAGAAAACTCAATATGCTCATGAACAGGTAATAACATGTTACTAAATCATAATAGGCATGCCTAGCAGTAATAACCCTACTCATGCATGCAAGCAAGTCCAAATAAATGATTATGGGGTCCTGCGTCTGAATAGATGACTAATGTGTCAATCTCTGGGGACCTGCTTATTGAATAGATGACTAATGAGTCTATCTCTGTTAGATGACTGATATGTCTATCTCTGAGGTAGATGACTAATAAGTCTCTCTGTATAGATGACTAATAAGTCTACCCTTATGTAGATGATTGATGAGTCTATCTCTGTATAGATGACTAATAAGTCTCTCTGAATAGTTAACTAACAAGTCACTCTCTGAGATAGGTGACTAATGAGTCACACTCTGTATAGGTGACTAACGAGTCACACTCTGGATAGGTGACTAATGAGTCACTCTCAAAATAGATGACTGATAAGTCCATCTCTGTGTAAATGACTGATAAGTCTATCTCTATGTAGATGATTGATAAGTCTGTCTCTGTATAGATGACTGATAAGTCTATCTCTATGTAGATGACTGATAAGTCTATCTCTGAGGTCCCATACCCTCCTAGCCATGTGACGTGTAGGTCACCTTAGCCTTTTGGCTTTGGCTCTAAATAACTAGCCTTTAGACTAGACAAGCGCTTTTGTTTTTCATCAAACTTAAGGTCGGTCAAGAATTTCATGCTTATGATGATAATGCTTATGTCGATTAGATCTAATCTTTTCGACTTACGTTAAACACGCTAATACCGTTCTTGACTCATAAGTCAATACCATACAACCAGTGCTTATGTGACGCCCCACGTCACTATGGCTGCTTTCTGGAATGACGACTGGCCCTACAAACCAAGACAAGTCTTTCCAGCGTGCTTTGTCCTCACTCGCACACTTCCTGGGAAAACTTCCCAGGAGGTCACCCATCCCTAGATTACTCCAGGCCAAGCACGCTTAACCATGGAGTTCTCAAGAGATGGGCTACTGAAAAGAAGATGCACCTTCCTAATATAGGTGAAACCCATCAATCCATTTAAGCCATCTTCAACTGTGTAGTCCCATACCTACACAGTCTTAGAATCATTACACTTGACCTTCCCTAGGCGGTGTGGGATTGCACAGCTTACCCAGTCTTTCCCCTTACGGAGAATTGTAGAGTCCAAGAACTTTACTTAGCTAAGTTAGATAGTAGTATAATAGTAATAATAGTATTATCTTTATAACTGTGGATTTTTGGTTCAGACCGGGATTTATTTGGACACTCATAGTAGTATTTGTAGATTTTCTAAGTTTAATCTATAGTTTAGGAATATTAATTTTAACCTAAGGTTTGATTAATATGACTGATATTGAGGATAATATTTATTATACTATAAGGTTTAGATAGGAACCAATAAGATAATAGCACATGTTATGTATAGGATTATTATGATTAAGTATTTTGAGGATTTAATTTATTAAGGTTAAAATTTGAATACTCTAAGGTCAGTCAGCAGCTTTGAAAACGTTAGAGGGCTTAGTCAAGGCTGTTTACTCAATTCAAATTAAGCTAAAAATGTGTAATTTCATGTTTAAATAATCAGCGTATGCCGATATATCGCAGCTATAGGGGGCGATATATCACAGCACGAAGATACAAAAAACACGAAACGTTGCACGATTGCCTCGGGCATACTGGCCCAGGCGATATATCGCCTCCCTCAGCATAATTTGAAAGTTTTCAAAAATGTTTTCCATTCAAACCTTCAACCTCTTGATAAGTCCAGCACCTTTCTGAACGAGTCTTCAGCCTCTGCTGAACGATAATTCAAATTATTTTCACTTAAAAAGCCATTATTTTTATTCAAGTTAAATGAGATCTTTTCATTCCTAAACTCTATAAATAGGACCTAGTACCCAGCCATTTATTCATCTATTACTCTAAGTTCAGAGGCTGCAAGTTGCTAGGTGAGTGTGAGAGTGTAAACACTTGGGTTGGGAATTATAAGCTTGATCATTATAAGCTTATCAAACACTTGGGGAAGTGAGGTTTATTCACATTTTGGTTCAAGGTTTAGATTGATCATATAAGTCTTCAAGGTATTTCCAAACTCTAGTCCATTTCTGTATTATGTTCTTTAAGTTCTCATAGTCTTCTACTCATTCTAACCTTATTCTTATTCTTGGTTAGGAAATCCAAGTTCTTAAGCACAAGGTTTTTGGTAAGTATATAGCATAGATCCTTCTTCACTTTCATCCCTTTTCTTAAATATACTCACCATATTTTAAATGGTTTTTAGGAGTGTTCCAAGGTCCCAAATCAGTTCTCATATCCCGGTTATTTTGGTAAGGAAAATAGGATAGGATTTATGTGTTATATGCTTTTATATGTTATCTTATGATTTTATGTTATGCAATATGTTATGATAAGTATGATTGTAGACTTGGGCATATGACCCATATGACTAACAAGCCCCAAATAGATTATGGGCATATGACTTGCTTAGCTAGCAAGACCCCACTAATCTAATGGGAATATGACTTGTTTAGTTTATGGGACCCCAAGTAATAATGGCCATTATAGTATGTATGTGACATAAGTGTTATGGTATGTTTTATGTTGCATTATGAATTTCTATGTGTATGACTATATGTTAGATTTTTCTTGCTGGGCATTAGGCTCATTCCTTTATGTTTATATGTGCAGGAAAATAGCTTTAGTGGCGGGAAAGATTCTTGGAAGCTTAGGGAATGTGTATTGAGGTGGAATGGATTCAAAGAACCGAGAGTTTCGATTCGAGGATGTAGTTTTTGTTCTTATGGTTTTTATATGTATTTTTTCTGCATTTTATTATGTGATTCAGCCCTGGTTTTTCCCCTTCGACTTCTCCAATTTCCAATCTTCAAGAACTGATTCCAAAACTTAACCAAACTCACAAATGAACCCAAAAACCCATTCTACAAGTCCTAGGCATCAAAACCCAACCAAACTTTACCAAAAACTCCCATGAATTCTCAACTATCCAAACAAAAGTTCCAGCTGAAAAGCAATGAAAAACAGAGCAAAAACCAAAGTTTCCATGGTTGAAATCTTACCTCAAGCTCAAGGTTAAACCCTCTTCAATGGCTGAACACAATCCTAAACCCTCAAGGCTTGATTTCCTAGCTTGAATCCTCAAAAGGAACTTCAAAATTTCAAAGGAAGAAGGAGAGAAGATGTAATGCTCTGGATAGCCAAGACTGTTACACTGTGTGTTTATAAAGGTGCAAGACTTGCTAATCAAGTCATTTAATCAGAACGTGTTGCCAAAACTATAGTTGAACTAGGGTTAAAAGATTTTGGTCACAAAAGCTGCATTTCTTACAAATAAACATTTTCTATTTACATGGGATCCCAAAATAATAAGTTAAAGACTGTTTACAAAAGATTTAAGATCTAGATACAATGATTAGCCACTCTAAGGCAAAATAGACGGTTAAGCATTTTTCGTCCTGTTCCACCCCTCGGTCGTGGTGGCTGAACAGCTGAATATGTACATTCAGCCCCGCAGCTCTCCACCTCAAGGTTGGTCCAACTTGCCCTTGCCTTTACCTGCACCATGTAGCACTCGTGAGCCAAGGCCCAGCAAGAAAACACAATAACAAAGCATAATCATTCAATAAACAATTAGATTACTCATACCGCATAAGCATGTATTCAACAGTTTAAGCATTCATGTTAATCAAGTATTCATAATACCAATTATATCATTCCATATCAACAATCAATCCACACATGATAACTAGGGTTAATGCCCTTAGGCCGCACCCTCTATTTATCCCACTGACTCCAGCCCGCTTAAACCGAGCTCAATGAATGTTAAGCTGTCCTCGGCTACCAGTGGCCGAGCCGCGTCTTGTGCGCATGTATTATTTACGGCACCCTTAGGCCGTTTATCACATGTCCCATGGTGTAATACCATCTATGACATTATACAGATATCGGGAGCACTTAGTCCCATCACAAACACATAACCGGGTGCAGTTTTCTTACCTTTAGATTCGCTAGCTTTGTTCAATTGATCCTCAAGCACGATCCCTCTTGAGCCCTAGCGCACACCTAGTCACAACCATAGATCTGAATCATCACCAAACCTCAAGTCCAAAACCTAGCCTCGGGACCAATTCCGAGCCCTCGGGAAGCTCTAATTCCACCAAACGGGGTGGTGGAATCAAACCCTGAACCCTCGGGCAAAAACCCTTGAAAATAACCCAAAAACCCTTTTCTGGAAATAAGGTAGCGCTACAGCGCTCTTTGGAGGGCGCTACAGCACTACAAACAGAACCTAAAAATGTCCCAGACAACATGGCCTAGCGCTACAGTGCCCAGTGACTAGCGCTGTAGCGCTAGTAACAGCACAACAACTCCTGCATTTTTCCTCCTTCGATTTTCCCCGAGCCAAACCTTACCAAAACTCTTCCAAACTTCAACCAAACACAAAAACAAGCCTACCAAAATCCCCCACTCATCCCAAGCATCCCAAACACACATAACCCAATCACATGCATCCCTAAACATAGAATTCACCATGGCTGAACCTAAAGCTCAGAAACTTAACAAACAACAACTGAAACCACAGAACTTGAACTAGAATTCCTTACCTTTGATGAATGAGCTTAGCCTAGGTTATCCTCCTCAATAGCTTGGCCTTCACCTCCTCAAAGCTCAGCTTCAACTTCCCTAAAATTCCCACCAAAGCTCAGCTCAAAATCCTTGTTTACATAAAACCAGAAACTGAAGAAAAACAACCTTAGACCTTACCTCAAGTGAATGGATTTCCCTTGCTAAATCCTTGCTAATTCTTCAGGCCAAACCAAGGACCTTAGCCTCAAGCTTCTACTCTGATTCTCCCTGAGTTTCTGCCCTAAAAGACCTCAAGAACTGATGGAGAAAAGCTTAAACCGAGAGAGAGAAAGATAGACTTCCTATTTCTCTTTTTTTTTTTTTTTTTTTTCTTTTCCCTCATTTTCCTTCTTTTCTTTCTTTTTCTTTCCTTCAGTTTCTAGACTTCCCACTAAGGCATAAAGCCAAAACAACACCTAAGTCTTATCCCTTATAAGCCAAATGACCACAATACCCTCCCCTAAATCCTAAGCCTTTTAATCCACCTAGGGGCATTTTGGTCACTTCACTCAATTCCCGCTAATTCCTCGAGTGTCTCTAATATCAACCGCTTACTTCCCGACACCTAACTAATCACCAATTATATTCCTCAATATCAAAATAGACTCCAATATATTCTCTAAATTCCCAGAGATACCCTCAGGCTCGCCCCGAGTCGGGTATAAATCCCTGCCGTGACTTTTTCGCTAAACTGCTCACTGGGATCGTCTCGAGTCACAGATTACAAATATATCTACATAATAATGTGCTCTCGGCAGTTTATCACATATATATACAGTTATGCCCTCAATGGGCCAAAATTACGATTATGCCCTTCTAACCTAATCAGGGCCTACATGCATACTAAGACACATAGTCATGCATCACAAATGTTCAAGTAGTCATATAACATGTTTTTAAATCATTAAATCACATATAATCCAATTATGCCCTCCCGACACACTAATCAAGGCCCTTAAGCCTTATTAGTAAATTTGGGTCATTACAGAAGAAGATGATTGTGGTGGAGGGAAAGAACCTCTGTTTTTGGTTCTAAGGTTTCTACAACCATCTGATTTTAAACATATCCTAAGTTCAAATGACCTAAATGCCCTAAGCCTATTTATTTCCTTTTTAAGCCACCAAGGGCAAAATCGTCCTTTCCTGTCTATCTCATTAATTATAATTAACGTCCTCCAATTCTCGTTATTCCCAATATTCTCAAATGCTAATAAATCATATCTCATTACCCTTTAATTCTCGGTAATGTACTAATCATCAAATTACCTCGAGACTCACCCCGAGCCCCGAAATTAACCCCGTTATGACCAAACTGCTAACTTGCATTCAAAGATCGTCTCATGCCGAATAGCTCGAACAAATCCACATTATAATGTGGTCTCGTTAATAATTCACCAACATGCATGAAAATATACAAGTATGCCCTCAACAGGCCAAATTACCAAAATGCCCTTATAATGAAAAGTGAACCTATATGCATACATTTATCATCATATAATAATATAATTCACATATTCATGCATATAATCATTTAATGGCATAATAAATCAATTATGGCCCTCCCGGTCTCCTAATCTAGGTCCTAAGCCTTATTAGGAAATTTTGGTCATTACAGTGATGGTGGCTGCCGAAGGTGAATAGGGTACATGGGGGTATTTTATTCATATATATATAATATCTATATTTAGTAATATATATTGTATGTTATTTATTTATTTATTTTTCTGTATATATGTATATTTATGTATATATATATTTATATATAGATATATTTTTTTTTTTGCATATATATAAATAGTATTATATATATGTATATTTTTTTTTTTCTGAACGAAACACGCCCGTGACTTGTGCCTGCCCAAATTGCCACCATTTTGCCTAAGTTTTGCTTAAGCAACCAAAATTTGACGTAACCCCTCCGTTTTTTTTTAGAAATTTTTGCTTCCTTTTGCTGAAGCAAAAAATTCGCAAAACTATCAAACCCAGAACTGACTTCCAGAATGCAAATTTTTCACCTTGTAACCCCTGAAACACAAGAACAAAAGTAATACCACTTCTAAAAACAACATAATCACATGAAATTAAACTAAAGAACTAAAAGAAATTAGAAGAAGAACAACTACTTATATATATTATATTTTTATACACATATTATTTTACACTTCTTTCTTTCTGGGTTGCCTTATAATTAGTGCCTGAATCACTTGACAACCCAAAATAACAACTTTAAGGATCCTCCAAAGTGATGGAGGTCTTCTCGCAGTCGACCTCACCTCCCCAATAATGTTTCAAACGCTGCCCATTCACTTTGAATTCCCTTCTGGATTGATCTTCCTGAACTTCAATTGCTCCAAAGGGGTAAACTTTCACCACGGTGAATGGGCCTGACCAGTGGGACTTCAATTTGCCAGGAAACAACTTCAAGCGCGAGTTGAAGAGTAACACTTTCTGCCCCTTCTCAAAGACTCGAGCTTTAATTTTTTGGTCATGCCACCTCTTAGTTTTCTCCTTGTAAAGCTTAGCATTTTCATAGGAGAAAAACCTCATCTCCTCCAGCTCATTTAATTATAACTTTCGAGCTTCTCTAGTAGCTTGGAGATCCATATTCAACTTATTAGTGGCCCAATATGCCTTATGCTCCAACTCAACGGGTAAATGGCAAGCTTTCCCCAAAACCAAACGATACGGTGACATCCCCAAAGGGGTTTTGAAAGCCGTTCTATAGGCCCAAAGAGCATCATCCAATCGCCGAGACCAATCCTTTCTACTAGGATTCACCACTTTCTCTAGGATTCCCTTGATCTCCCTATTGGATATTTCCTCTTGACCATTTGTTTGAGGGTGGTAGGCTGTAGCAATCTTGTGTTTCAGATTATATTTGGCTAACAAAGCTGCCAAAATCTTGTTCACAAAGTGGGTGCCTTTATCTATTATAAGTGCCCTTGGAGTGCCAAAGCGGGTGAAAACATGCGTATGTAAGAACTTCATGACCACCTTGGAATCATTAGTAGGACTTGCCACCACTTTAACCCACTTAGAGACATAGTCAACAACCACCAAGATATACAAATTTCTGAATGACGGTGGAAATGGCCCCATGAAATTGATTCCCCAAACATCGAACAATTCCACTTCAAGGATGCAATTCAAAGGCATTTCACTCCTTGCTGAAATATTTCCAACACGTTGGCATCGATCACATCTTTTAGCAAAGTCATGAGCATCCTTGAAGATAGAAGGCCAATAGTACCCCAATTGAAAAACCTTAGTTGTTGTCCTTTGCCCACCAAAATGTCCACCATAAGGAACTGAATGACAATGCTCTAGTATACTTGAAACTTCATCCTCCAGCACACAACACCTCATGATTCGATCTGGACATTGCTTGTACAAATAGGGCTCATCCCAATAATAAAATCTCACATCATGAAAGAATTTCTTGAGTTGCTGCCTATTTAAATCAGGTGGTTGTAAACCACTCACCAAATAGTTGACAAAATTAGTGTACCATGGTGCAGTGACTTGGTTCACAACCAACAATTGCTCATCGGGGAATTGTTGCCCTTCACCTTGTTTTTCACTACTAGCTTCAAGTGTAGATAAATGGTCAGCCACTTGGTTCTCCGTTCCTTTTCTATCCTGAATTTCCGAGTCAAATTCTTGAAGAAGCAACACCCATCAAATAAGTCTTGGCTTAGCATCCTTCTTGGCTATTAGATACTTGATCGTTGAATGATCAATGTAAACCACCACTTTAGTCCCCACAAGATAAGATCTAAACTTGTCAAAAGCAAACACCACCACCAAAAGTTCTTTCTCAGTGGTGGTATAGTTCAATTGAGCATCAGCTAATGTCTTGCTTGCATAATACATGGAATGAAAGACCTTCTTTTTTCACTACCCAAGTACGACCCCCACAGCAAAGTCACTAGCATCGCACATCAATTCAAAAGGAAGAGACCAATCCGGAGCTACAATGATGGGTGCGGTGATAAGAGCTTTCTTCAGAGTCACAAATGCTTCTTGACACTCCTTGGTGAACTCAAATGCTCGATTTTGCTCAAGTAAAGAACAAAGGGGCTTGGAGATTGAAAAATCTTTTATAAACCTCTTATAGAAGCCCACATGCCCCAAAAAGCTTCTAATCCCCTTGACTATAGTAGGTGGTGGTAATTTTTCAATGACTTCAAGCTTTGCTCTATCCACTTCTATGCCTTTGTTAGAAATTCTATGGCCCAAAACAATGCCATCTTGTACCATGAAATGACATTTTTTCCCAATTGAGTACCAAGTTTGTTTTTTCACATCTCGCCAAGACTTGCTCCAAGTTAGCCAAACAAGTGTCAAAGGACTCACCAAATATTGAAAAATCGTCCATGAAGACTTCAAGAGACTTTTCTACCATATTTGAAAAAATTGCCATCATACAACGTTGGAAAGTGGTGGGAGCATTGCACAATCCAAACGACAACCTTCTAAAGGCAAAGGTGTCATAAGGACAAGTGAAGGTAGTCTTCTCTTGGTCTTCTGGCGCAATGGAAATCTAATTATAGCCTGAATACCCATCAAGAAAACAATAAAACTCCTTTCCTGCCAACCGATCAAGCATTTGATCAATGAATGGCAGCGGGAAATGGTCTTTCCGAGTGGCCTTATTCAACTTTCGGTAGTCCATACAAACATGCCACCCCGTCACTGTTTTTGTGGGAATCAACTCATTATTTTCATTAGCCACCACCGTGACTCCACCTTTCTTAGGAACACACTAAATTGGGCTGACCCAAGAACTATCCGAAATTGGGTAAACAATTCCATAATCGAGCCATTTAATTATCTCTTTTCTAACCACTTCCTTCATGATAGGATTAAGCCTTCGCTGCTGCTCAACAAAATTATTACAGCAATCTTCCAACAGAATTTTATGCATACAAAATGGGGGCTTATACCCTTGATACCTGCCATGGTCCAACCAATGGCCCTTGTGTATTTCTTCAAAACATCAAGCAACAATCGCTCTTTTTCAACTCCTAACATGGCTGAAATAATCACAAGCAAAGTCTCATTATCTCTCAAATAGGCATACTTCAAGTGATTAGGCAAAGGCTTCAACTCTAACTTTGGTGGCTCTTGAATAGAGGGCTTAGGAGGCTTAAAATTCCCTTCCGACAAGTCCAAGGACTCAAAAGGCCTTCTAAATTTAGTAAAGGGCTGCTTTGACTCCACCCATGTAACTTAGTTTTCTTCCTCTTCACTTAAGTCTTCAAGCTCTTCAATTGACCCCACCCCCATTCCATCTTTAAAAACTTCCTTGTGGAATTTTTCAGCGACAATTGACTCAATTACACTCAGCCAAGAGCATTCCTCAATCTCATCCAGAAACTGCATAGCGTTGAACACATTAAAAGTCACTTATTGGTCATTCACCCTCATAGTAAGCTCCCCTTTTTATACGTCAATCAAAGTCCTCCCGGTAGCTAGAAATGGCCTACCCAAGATAATAGGAACATCTCTATCAGCTTCATAATTAAGAATGATGAAATCGGCCGGAAAAATTAATTTATCAACTTGCACTAGAACATCTTCAATTTTTCCTTCCGGGTGTGCCATAGAACGAATGGCTAGTTGCAAAGTGACTGTGGTTGGCCTTGCTTCTCCAATTCCCAACTTCTTGAAAATCGACATGGGCATCAAATTGATACTAGCCCCCAAGTCACAAAGTGCTCTACCAACATCTCTACCACCATTAGAACAAGGGATTGTAAAGCTTCCTGGGTCTTTCAATTTAGGAGGAATTGTATTCCTCAATATAGCACTACAACCTTCAGTCAAGCCACCATTTCAAATTCTCCAAGCCTCCTCTTCTTAGTTAAAATATCCTTAAAAAATTTCACATAGTTGGGCATTTGTTCCAAAGCTTCCACCAACAGTATATTGATGTGAAGCTATTTTAAAACATCTAAAAATCTTTGGAATTGACCATCTTGCTGTTGCTTTTGAAATCGCTGAGGAAATGGTGGAGGTGGCTTGCTCATAGTCTTCTCTGTTACATTTTGCTGAGGAATTGCTGCAGCAATTGCTTCAGGATTAGCATTTGACATTTTTTTTAACTTACAACTCTGTCTTCCTTTTCCACACTACTTTGGATTGAAGTGGGCTTGCTGTTTCTCTTAGAATTATTCTCAGTCAACTCCAGATTTTTACCACTCCTCAAGGTAACCGCCTTGCAATGCTCCTTACCATCTCTCATTGGATTTTTGGTATCACTAGGCAAGGTACCTTATGGTCTATTCCTTAGCTCATTAGCTAGCTGCCCCACTTGAATCTCTAGATTCCTCAAGGATGTCACTTGGCTCTGAATCACAACATCATTCTTGGCCATATATTCTTTAATTAAACTCTCCAAATAGCTTGCTTGAGACACTTGAGGAGGAGGTGGTTGAGCTCTTGGTTGTTGTTGAGAAAACCCCGATGGATATGTAGGCTTGTTTTACATTGGTGCTCCGCTTAAACTAGCTCCTTGACCCCCCCCATGAGAAGTTTGGATGCTACCTCCACCCCGGATTATAAGAGTTTGAATATGAATTATTACGGTTGGCATTTTGATTCCTCACATAACAAACTAAAGCGGGATTCGAAGGACAACTCTCAAATGTGTGCCCAACTCCACAATAAACACAAGACACGTCAGCAACTTTCCCATAGCAGTTGGTTGTACCATTCCCCCCAAACTCATGTTCTTGAGAAGGTTAGTCATGGATGAAACTTGAGCGGTCAAAGCTGTCAATGCATCCACTTCAAGTACACCAGCCACTTTTCGACTTGTTGAGGCTCTAGCATTGGACCATTGGTAATTGTTGCTTACAATCCTTTCCAAAATCTTATAGGCTTCATTGTAGGACTTAGAGATAATAGCCCCATTAGCTGAAGCATCCAACACCATGCGAGTGGAAGAATTGAACCCATTATAGAATCTTTTCATTTGTATACAATGCAGAATCCTATGGTGCGGGCACTTCCTCAATAACTCTTTGAATCTCTCCCAAGCTTTACAAAAGGATTCATCTTCCAGCTGCTGAAAAGACATGATTTCATAGCAAAACCTGACATTTTTGGTAGGAGGAAAGTACTTCATCAAGAATTTTTCAGCCAATTCATTCCATGTAGATACCGAGTTGGGAGGAAGGGTGTTTAGCCAAGCTCTAGTTCAATCCATCAAAGAGAAAGGAAAAAATTTAAACCTTAGGGCCTCTTTAGTAACGCCTTGCAACTTGAATGAATCGCTCACCTCCAAAAATGAACGAAGATGAAGATGAGGATTCTCAGTAGGTAGCCCACTAAATTGACCCACTGTTTGCAACATTTGGAACATGAAGAGCTTCAACTCAAACTGAGCAGCTTGAATTTTGGGCCTAACAATACCAGGATTCAGCTCATTAAACATTGGGGCAGCGTACTCCCTTATGGCTCTTTCTCTATCATCGACCACAGCAATCGTGTTAGGGACATTATTAACATTGGCTGCTTCATTAACAACTCTCTCAGTCACATTAAGCATGGGTTGAGCTCTCATTTCCTCAACCCCTTCACCTTCTTGAGCCATAGCAAGGTGAATTTGAGCCTGTTGTTCCCTTAGTCTTCTTCTAATTGTTCGTTCAATCTCAAGGTCAATAGGAGCTAGTTCAATGTCTTCTTGCTCATTCATACAGTAGATCATCTGAGAAAACACAAGAACAAGCAAACAAGGTTATAACAACAAAGAACAAAAGATTAAATTGCAAGTAATTGATATTACACAAATTTCTAGTTCCAGTTCCCAACAATGACGCCAAAAACTTGTTGTGAAAAATAATATTTGATTTTAAATACCCAAGTGCACGTAATCACACAAGTAATACATTGATAAGTAGATCGTCTCCATAGGGATTGCAAAATATAAAAATAAGCAAAACAATTACTAAACAACTTAAAAGTATTGAAAATCAAATGGGTTGTTTATAGGCTAAACAAAATATTAAAGAGATTGAAATATTGAAAATAAACTGAACTAAACAAGGAAATTTTGAAAGAAATATATGGATTGTATAATGGACTTGAATTATTGATTCCCCCTATGTTGATTATCCTGAACAGATTGCTGCAGCAATATTTTAGCAAAACTCCCAGATTAACAAGAATTCACTAAACACTCATAAAACTTTCCCAAATTTTATGACATTAATTATTTGACCTAATTAAGCATATTCCTATGCCAAATCAGATTTAAGAATGCAAATTCAAGGTTCAATTCTCAAAATTAACACAAGACAAATAACACATCCCTATGTTACTTACTAACATAATCTAACCTAGATTATGACTTGTGTCATCCAAGTTCTTCCCATTACATTTAATCTTTCCAGCATCAAACATAATTAAATACCTTGCCATTGCTGGCCAAACAACAACAAGAGATTAATAATAAACACACTTGAATGAACAAGAGAGATTTCACTAAAATAAGGTGCAAGAGATTACTACACTATAACATAGGGTTCATCAACAATTCAAGCCACACAAAAATTAGTTCATGGCTGAGTTAAAGAGCATTAATCCACATTCAATACAGCCCATCAATATTCAGATTAGAAATCAACTTAGAGAACATAAAAATGAAGTTTAGAAATATGAGAAAGAACAAATCCAAATAATGCTTGAGCTTCTTTTTTCGTCATCCTCCTTTCTTGGTTGATTTCTGGTTTATTCTCCCTTCTTTCTTGCTGTTTTCTTTTCCAAAATTGGCAGAGCTCCCTCAATATGTGGCTAGCCCTTCTCTAAGTACATCTAGGTTTCCCCATTTAGCCATGTAAGTACAATAGTGCCCCTCCTTTTGGTATATAGTGGGTCTCCTATTTTCTTTTGACATTTACTTCCAATTTTTGACTAATGATTTATGTACTTGCCACCTCAGCCACTATTCCAGCTCACCCATTGACTTTCCAAGTGCGCCTAGGTGTCCAAAAGCAACATGATCAAAATGCTTCAGCAAAATCTGCTTTGCTGCTGCAAACTTGCTAATTCAGCAATCAAAATTCAATTTAGATAGTTTCACATGTTAGTTCATTCTTTGTACAAATAACTAAACTTAACTAAGATCATAAAAACACAAAGGTTAGCTACAAAAGCTAAAAATAAACTAACATCGCCCACGATTTTTCCACAATCATAAGTTCAAAAGCACATGAAATAACTCTTTATTCAAGAGTTACCACTTAAGTAACCTCAAGCAAATCCTAATGCTCGGGGTCCCAAAAATGCCCCCGGGGGTAAAATAGTCAAAATTCCCATAATTCCTGATCTAACTAACTCCCAATTTATCATCAAATATTTATTCCCATTACCCAATATCCCGGTAATGTGCCAAATACCCAAAATATCCCTTGACTCACTCTGAGGCAAGTATGAATCTAGTTGTGACTTTCCCACTGGCTTGCCTCCTAAGATTGTCTCGTGCTGAGTAACCCAAGTATAACCAAATAATAATGAAGTACCACACACATACCACATAAATGCCAAATATACCCATAACAAGCCAAATTATGAAAATTGCCCAATTAAACAGAAATGGGCCCACATGCATATTTAATACACCTCAACATGCATAGTAAGTCATATTATAATATAAATCACATAATCACATGATAATACACATAAATATTATATAATCACATAATTCCATAATTTTCCATCATGGCCCCCTAATCAATGCCCTAAGCCTTATTAGGAAATTTTGGGTCGTTACAGTTTTGGGTCGTGATTACACAGTTGAGGTAAGAATTCTCTTATGATTTCGTGAATTTCTTGTGTTCTTGAGCTTTGAAGCTCAAGATTTGGGTTTTGAGTTTTAATGAGAGTTTGGGTGAGTTTTGATGTTAATATGTTGCCTATGAGGTGTTGTTATGAGTTTAGAACTCAATTATGGGTTCGGTTGTTATTTGAGATGAATTTTGCTCAGAGAAAAATGTTGGAAACCTAGGTTCGCGAGGTTGCGTCGCGACACTGTCTTGGAGCGCTGCGACCCTTATGAACTTAGGGGCGTTGGGGTTCTTCTGAACCGCCTTAGTGCCGCAACGCCTACAGGGCTGCGCTGTGACGCGTGTCCAGTGAAAACAGGACCAGGTTTCTCTGCTTTGGGGCACATCGCAACTCTAATTGGGAAGAATAGCCAAGTGAGGTTTCAAGTTGCGGGGACTCAAACCCAAGGGCTCGGGAAGGATTCTACTACCCTGTTTAATAGAATTCGAGATCCCAGAGGCTAGGACTTGGTTCGAAAGCCTTTATTTACTCGATATTGATGGATATCATTTATTATGGTTGTGACTAGGGTACTTCTACGGCTCATAAGGGGATCTTGATCGAGGGTCATTTCTAGTTATTCAGTGCTTGGACCAGAGGTAAGAAAATTGCGCCCTGGGTTATGATTAGGGCTCGGCTCCTGTGAATGAGCATGATTATGATTACGCATGTGATTATTTGATTAAGCATGCTTGAGTGCTCTCTATCTGGATAATTTTTAAATGATTTATGCTTGTCTGTATTATCTGATTGAAAGACTTGACTTATAATAAGTCAAGGGCGGCAATAGTGTGCTGAGCGTAGGCCAAAAGGGTTGACTTATAAGTCAAGGGCGACAATAGCGCGCTGAGCGCTAGTCGATATGGTTAGGCCTATCCAGGAGCATGGTATACACTTGACTGACCCTATGGTCGCTTGAAAAATAAAGCACCAAGTATGCTTGGCCATCCCTAAGGCTGGTTATACAAAAATAGGGCAACGGGCCCCAGGGTGACTCTACAATCACTTATCTAGGGCAGCGGACCCCGGTGTGACTCTATAGTCCCTTATATAGATTGAATGCATGCACGAGTAGAGTTATTACTACTAGGCATGCTATTTATGATTCTATAATATGTAATCAACTACTTATAAGCATGTTTAAGTTTTCTTGCTGAGCCTTGGCTCACGAGTGCTATGTGGTGCAACTAAGGCAAAAGGGAAGCTAGACTAGCCATGAGTTGGAGAGCTTCAGTGGCAGCGTGTACAAATGCAGCTTGCTCGACCACCATGGTCGTGGATTCATAGAGGAACTAGGGTTAAACCTTAATTTTGCCGCTTAGGTCGGCCTGTTGTATTATTTTGAATTGTAAATGACCTTGTAATGTTTATTTTGGGATCCCATGTACAAACTTAAATTTTTTAATGAAAGTAAATATTCCTTTGACCAATTTTTTTAACCCTAACCTATTAATTACCGTTAGATACACGTTTACGACCAAATGACTCATTTAGAGAGTCTAGCATTATTTAAAAGTACACATTGTAACAGTCATTGCTAACCAGGGTGTTACAACTTGGTATTAGAGCTGACAAGAATTAAGGGTTCCTTAAGACTGGCTGGGCATGTACACTCGCCACTAAAGACAAGCTCGACTCAAGGTTTGGTACCTATTTATGTTGTTATGTGTTTAACTGCTTAAATAGGATATAAATGCCTTATTTGTTTGTCTTGTTAGGGAGCATGAGATATTCTGATAGGGCCTGGCCTTTGACTGTTGTGTGTATGCTAAAGATGTGTGTTGACACGGTTTTTCGCCAACAGTGTATTACGAAAATTAGCTGGAATAAACTAGTGCTTAAGGATAAACCGTAACAAGAACAATAACTCTTAAAGATTCTTAGAATGATATAGTAAGATCACTCGTTCCTTTTTTACATGGTTCGGAGGTTAAAATCCCCCTAGTCCACGAGTCGATATTATTGCCGTATGTCTCTCTATATTTTGACAGAATATTTGCATTACGCAGGAAAAACCCAACCCCTTTTCTATCCAAGGTCTTGGTATTTTTAGAAGAATCATCCCAGGGTAGGTGTTGGGGTTGTCACGTGAATATTCATATCTTTTTGTGACCTGTCTTCTACAAATGATGAATATTACAATATATCTTAAGGTAAGGTCTAATCATTAGGTAAAAATGATCATGGGCCGCCTGGCATAATCAGACACGTTATGTCTGATTACGCACGTTTATATTATGTGTCCGCGAATTCAGGGATAAATGGACATGCGATGTTTGACCACGCACGTTTATATATAACGTATCCAACTTAATAAACTTGCGGGCGTGGCAGGTGGTCAGAGGACTCCAACCTGAGCATAATGTCAGCCCGTGTCCATGAGGCTGTAAGTTATATCCATCTCCAGCTCGCACTTTAATGTTTCGTGCTCCTTAGCTCGTGTTATTATCTGGGGGGTCGCATTGCCTTCGTTGAGGAGATATCAACTTGTGGGTCCCTTAGAATTGTTCTTAGATAGCCAGTTGTACTCGAGCTGCATAAAAGACCTGGGCTAAATATCAGAGCGTACATTTGCCCCCCAAGTCCCTGCCCGTGTCTTATGACGTCATTCTCTGACTGACACGGTGGGGACTTTTAAACTTCTGTTGCGATTATCAATATTTGTTCATTACTTGAGTACTGGACACGTGGAACGCCGCGATTGGCACCTGTTCGGGTTTCGAGGATTGCATTAAATGGCCTGGCCACCTTTTTTGCCGCCATTTAATCTTTCGAAACATGACCCTCGCATCTCGCATTAGCTTGATCGGACGGTCCATGTTTCTTTATGCTTATTACGTATAAATAAGGCTTGCAATTTTCAGTGTCCATACCCTCTCATTTGAAAATTTTCCTAGTTTTCTCTCCTTTGAACTTCGAAAACCCTTCTCCCTTTCTCATAAAATCCCAAAAATCTGCCACCGAAACCTTTGTAAGCCAAGCCACCAAGGATTATTTCTATGAATTTTCCTTCTACGTTGCACATTCTTTCCGTCGACGAACACACTGTAAGTTCTCTATTCTACTGGAACTTTTTTTTACTAGTTTTTTGTGTATTTCTTCTTTCTTTATAACGCTAATCTGCACTTCACCGTCACTAACATTAGACTGTTCCCACATGTTTTTGGTGCACATGTTTCGGTTTAGGTTTATTGACTAGATTCTAAAGTACATCTAGGATGGTGATGTTCATAAATTGGGTAAATCTTCAGGTGATTCCTGGGTAATTTTTAGAAAATATCCATTAGGCATGTAGGAGATGAAAAGTTTTTAGGTTTCGACATTAGGTTGTGTAGGGGCTACGCTTCTTGGGCGGTTTTGCTATAAACCGTTCCTCAAGGAGGGTGGTGGCTTGACTTTTTGACACACGGATCCCTAAATATCAGGGGTCTATTGGGAAACCTAGGCGCGTAGCATAGGCAATGCGTGGCATCACACCGCGGGTTGATATTGCATAAGCTCTCGTGTTAGGACCCCTGGCCTTTGTTATTTCTTCTGTTAAAAAAATTCTACGTCGCCCACTAAAAACTCCGTCATTCTTATTCGATAGGCAAGCTAATGGCACCCAAGAAAGGTGCATCCAAGAAGAACGTAGCTGGCTCGTCATCCCAGCAATCTCACAAGGGAAAGGAGGTCGTCCCTGATTCCCCCCTTCCTAAATTTGGCCCCGTGGTGGAGAAGGAGGTCGTGGTCGCTCCTGATGCCTTTTTCGAGGCCGAAAGGATTGTCTCCAAGATAACGACCCAAGGAAGGGTCAACAAGATTCTACTGTCCCACAACATTGAGGTTGGGATGGGTGCTCTCATCGCCCGACCTCCCTATGAGGGGGAGCGGAGCTGTGCACCACTCTAGGATGATTTCGCAGCCTAGAGTGATGAACACTTAAAGGCCGGGGCCTTCCTCCCCCTCGACTAGTACTTCATGGACTTCCTCAACTATGTGAGGTTGGCGCCATTCCAGCTCCCCCCTAACTCGTATCGGCTGTTGGCGGGGTTGAAGTACCTCTTTCTGAAGCATGAGTGGGAGGTCCCCACTCCGGAAGACATCCTCTACTTCTTCTGCCTCAAAGCCAGCTCGGACCAAAGGGGACCAGGCGATGGGTTCTATTACTTGACCCAGTTCCTGAACTCGCCCACAGTCATCGAGCTGCTCAGTCATCCCAATGACTTCAAAGACCAGTTCCTTATGTCGAATGGGTTTCGCAACTGCGAACACCGACACTTCAACCGCCCTCGTAAGTCTTCTTTCTTTTCTTAGCTCGGAAAAAAGAAAGTTCCTTTCACACTTAGTTTTTCTTGCGTGTATATTGACTGGAGTGTCTTCGTGCAACCATTTTTGCGAGGATGGCCAAATCAGTGACCCTTGGGGGTCAATTTGATACTTTGGCAGGGCTCCCATCCAGCGAGAAGGACTACCGCCAGCTCGTGTCTGACGACACGATGTTGGCGTGTAAGTTACTTGCTGAAGGTCAAACCCTAGCCTTGAGAAGAACGCGAGCCAACGTTCCTATAATTCGTCAGCTCCTGCCCGTTCCTAAAAGGAACGCTGAGGCCATCGACAGCGAGGAGCCAGAAGAGGACGAGGTACCCCTCGTGCGAAAGAGGCGAGCTCCCGAGGCCGCCAAGGACCCCATTGTTGAGCGAGCTGCGTTGAGGGTAGCAGCCAGCCCCTCCGACCAAGGTAACCCATATCCCTTTAGGGATTTAGATAGGGTTGTTGCCAACCTAAGGCTAGTCAGGTTTAACCCAAACTAGCTCGTACATCGTCACCCTAATGACCCCCACCGTAACATAACCTTGCTCCAGTGTGTGGACCATTTAGTGATACATCATGACATGGGTCATCCTAGGGGGACCGTAGTAGTAGACAATACCATGTCCTTTAGGTCGGCCTTCTTCAAAGAGTATGGAACCAACCTTAGGTCGTGGTCTTCCCTTCTCCAAGGTGTTGTTGCTCCTGGACTTAGGCAATATTTAGAGGAGTCCAGTCCTGAGGTAGAACTTGACCTAGAACCTCCCCTAATCCAAGAAGTGGTTGACTTAGGCTCTCCTTCCCCTATAGCAGTTTCGAGTCTAGAGATCGTGTAAATAGACTCCTCCTCTAGCTCGGAGGGTAGGATTTTTTGTTACTTTGTACATATTTTCTTTGTAAATTGATGAATGTATATGCATACTTAACTCATTTCCCATTCTTTTTTAGGTGAGGAGATGGCACAGCGAGGGGAACCCGACATCCGCTTGATGTTCCAGGAAGGGAGATCCAGCGAGGGTCCCCTTGTGAAGAAACTTCGGCCCACATAAAAGAAAATGCCTCCCTCGGCCGCGATTGCTTCCAAATCCCCGGCCAAGGGGAAAGGCTCAGGCTCGGGAGCTCCGCCCGCCGCACCCCCAGAGAAGAGGGGTTCGACTGCACCCCATCCTCGCTTTCCCCCAGCTCCTGCTCGGGACCAGGTAGCACTAGTTGGTCCCCCAGCTCCAATAGTCCCTGCCACCACTGTTTGCATCCTCGTCAACACCCAGGACCTAAAGCAAATTCTA
The DNA here is from genome assembly GCF_963169125.1 of Humulus lupulus. NCBI lineage: Eukaryota > Viridiplantae > Streptophyta > Magnoliopsida > Rosales > Cannabaceae > Humulus > Humulus lupulus. Next base: position 46,876,150 of record NC_084795.1, read on the forward strand.
GACACTTTTCAGGGGACTGTCTACGAGACGGCGAGCCACGTGGTGGAGCACTTTTATAAGTCCAAGCCCAACGACCTGAGGGCGATCGAGGAGAGGAGCCTGGAGAACGTTACGTAATCAGCCCTGGGAATGAACCTCACTGTAAGCATTTTTCTTGACCTGACTTTTATTATTTTTCCCTGGTATGTGCCTAACTGTTTCCTCGATTTTTGCAGGTGGTCTTGGCTCAACATCGCAGCATATCTCGGGCCAGGGCTAGGAATGATGAACTCAAGACTGAGCTCCAAACTGCTCAGGCCGCCCTGACTGCGGCCCAAGCAGCTCTCGTCACCTCTCAACAAAGCGAACAAAGTGCCAAGGCTGCTTTGGCGGCGGCCCAAGCAGGTGAACAGGCGGCAAAGTCTGCCTTAACCACAACTCAAGAGGGTGAACAGGTAGCTAAGCCTGCCTCGGATGCCCTTCAGGCCGAGCTCGAGGGGGCCAAGGCCAAACAGTTGGGGGTCAAGGCGGCTATTCAGGAGGAAAAGAAGGCATCGACATCCTCCATGGAGAGCCTGCTGTACCACTGCTGGGCCTTCAATCAAGACGACAACTTCTCCTTCATGGCCTCCGAAGTGTGGGGGCACTACCTCGAGAAGTTCAAGGCTCGGCTTCAACAAGAGCTGCAGTCTGAGATCGGGGAGGCCTCTATCACTGAGAACAGGAGATCGAGGAGGTGACGTCCTCAAAGCGGCCTAGAGGGTCTTAGATTTTATTTGCCTTCATTTATGTTATATATATATTTTTTGTAAACGTTAAGCACTAGGTTATTCTCATCGAGACAATTTATCTATAATTTCAGTATCTAAGTTTTATTTATTCCTTGATTTCTTTCTCATGCCTCATGACGTGCACGTTTAAAGCCTTAGGAAATGACCATTAGGTCGAGATAGATACTTTACTTCTGTCCATAACCAAAAATGACGATTTATATTCTACCTGTTAAGTATCAGGCCTTGGACCCGGTTGTATCTGGGGTTTTTAATTAAAAACCTAGTTCGCGTTAGTTTTATTGACACCTCGCTTTTTCTTTAGAAAAACACTGGTTAATCAATTTTACCAACTTCTAAGTTTCGGAACCTGGTTGTGTCCAAGATATTTAATTAAAAACTTAGTTCGCGTTAGTTTTATTGACACCTCGCATTTTTTAGAAAAACACTGGTTAATCAATTTTTACCAACTTCTAAGTTTCGAAACTTGGTCGTGTCCAGGATATTTAATTAAAAACTTAGTTCGCGTTAGTTTTATTGACACATCGTGTTTTTTAGAAAAACACTGGTTAATCAATTTTACCAACTTCTAAGTTTCGGAACCTGGTCGTGTCCAGGATATTTAATTCAAAACTTAGTTCGCGTTAGTTTTATTGACACCTCGCGTTTTTTTAGAAAAAAATTGTTAATCAATTTTATGAACTTCTAAGTTTCGGAACCTGATTGTGTCCAGAATATTTAATTAAAAACGCAGTTCACGTTAGTTTTATTGACACCTCGCGTTTTTTAGAAAAACACTGGTTAATCAATTTTAGCAACTTCTAAGTTTTTGAACCTGGTCGTGTCCAGGATATTTAATTAAAAACTTAGTTCGCATTAGTTTTATTGACACCTCGTGTTTTTTGGAAAAACACTAGTTAATCAATTTTACCAACTTCTAAGTTTCGGAACCTGGTCGTGCCCAAGATATTTAATTAAAAACTTAGTTCGCGTTAGTTTTATTGACACATCGTGTTTTTTAGAAAATCACTGGCTAATCAATTTTACCAACTTATAAGTTTCGGAACCTGGTCGTGTCCAGGATATTTAATTCAAAACTTAGTTCGCGTTAGTTTTATTGACACCTCGTGTTTTTTTAGAAAAACATTGTTAATCAATTTTACGAACTTCTAAGTTTCAGAACCTGATTGTGTCCAGAATATTTAATTATAAACTTAGTTCACGTTAGTTTTATTGACACCTCGTGTTTTTTAGAAAAATACTGGTTAATCAATTTTACCAACTTCTAAGTTTCTGAACCTGGTCGTGTCCAGGATATTTAATTAAAAACTTAGTTCGCGTTAGTTTTATTGACACCTGCGTTTTTTGGAAAAACACTAGTTAATCAATTTTACCAACTTCTAATTTTCGAAACCTGGTCGTGCCCAGGATATTTAATTAAAAACTTAGTTCGCGTTAGTTTTATTGACACCTCGCGTTTTTTAGAAAAACACTGGTTAATCAATTTTACCAACTTCTAAGTTTCGGAACCTGGTCGTGTCCAGGATATTTAATTAAAAACTTAGTTCTCGTTAGTTTTATTGACACCTCACATTTTTTAGAAAAACACTAGTTAATCAATTTTACCAACTTCTAAGTTTCGGAACCTGGTTCTTGGGTTATCTGCCCCCCAAGTAATCAGGAAGTGGACTTTCTGGGTTATTTTGGATCAACGCTACCATGCGAACTAACACGCAGATGGAACCATACAAAGATACAAATATACCATAATTTTTTTTATATATTTCTAAAATTAAATGGCTTTTATATTCGAGGCTTACATAGACAGGTGGTTTGATCATTGATAGTACTTTTTCAAATGCATAGCATTCCAGATCCATGGCACCGTTTCTCCACTAAGTCAGGCCAATTTAAAAGTACCTTCCTATATCATTTCCACTATCTGATAGGGCCCTTCCCAGCTAGGACCTAAGGCACCATCTTTGGGGTCCTTGCCTACTAAAAACACCCTTCGGAGTACCAGGTCTCCTAAACCAAAGACACACTTCTTGACCTTTGAATTAAAATAATGAGTGATTTTTTGTTGATAATGCGCGAGTCGTAGTTGTGAATCTTCCTGTTTTTCATCAATCAGGTCGAGGGACGCGCTGAGTGGTTCGTCATTCGGCTTCGGGCTAAAGGTCTAGAGCCTATGTGTGGCTATCTTTGTTTCGACAGAGGGGACGACCTCACTTCTGAAAGTTAAGGAGAAAGGGGTGTGCCCCGTGGAAGTTCGGTGGGAGGTCTGATATGCCCACTACACCTGTGGTAGCTGCTCGGGCCATACTCCCTTGGCCTCATCCAACTTCTTCTTAAGGCTTGCTTTGAGGGTTTTATTCACAGCCTCGACCTGCCCATTGGTCTGCGGGTAGGCCACCGAGGACAAGCTTTTGATTATGCCGTGTCTTTCACAAAATTTGGTGAAGAGATCGCTATCAAACTGTGTCCCATTGTCTGATACAATCTTTCTTGGCAGTCCGAACTGGCAAACAATATTCTTGACCACGAAGTAGAGGAATCTTTTTGCGGTGATTGTCGCCAGGGGCTCTGCTTCCGCCCACTTCGTAAAATAATCGATGGCCACTACTGCATAGCGAACTCCTCCCTTCCCTGGGGGTAGGGCTCCAATTAAATCGATTCCCCATACCGCGAATGGCCAGGGGGATGATATCATTTTTAGCTTGACTGGCGGAGCTCGGACGATGGTGGCAAACCGTTGGCACTTAGCACACATTTGGACTTAGGATATGGAGTCCTTTGATAACGTGGGCCAAAAGTATCCCTGCCTTAGTATTTTCAGAGCCAGGTTTTGCCCCCTAGCGTGATCCCCATAGAAGCTTTCGTGCACCTCCTGCAAAATAGTTTTGGTTTCCTCTAGCAGAACACACTGTAGTAGAGGTAAGGAATGGCCGCGTCAGTATAGCATCCCGTCTATGATTGTATACCTTGGAGCTTGATAGAGTATTCTCCTCACGTCTTTCCGCTCGACAGGAAATTTTCCTGTTGAAATAAATTCTATTATGGGTGTCATCCAGGTCGGTCTGACATCGATCATCTCGACCTCCATCGCACTTCCCGCTACGCTCGGGCTTTATGAGAATTCCACTGGTACTAGCTTAGAGTCTCGACTTCTTTGGAGGTAGTGAGTCTAGCTAGAGCGTCGGCATTGGTGTTCTGCTTGCGAGGGATCTACTCGACTAGGCTATATTCAAACTCGGATAGCTCCTTCTTGACCTTGGCCAGGTAAGCCGCCATTTGGGCCCCCCATGCTTGATATTCCCTAGACACTTGGTTTACTACGAGCTGGGAATCATTGTAGCAGTGGACGACCTGGCTTTCAACTCCTTCGCCACTCTAAGCCCGACCAATAAGGCTACGTATTTGGCTTCGTTGTTGGACGCCACGAAACCGAACCACAACGCGGAGTGGAAACGATGTCCTTGAGGGGATATTAAGATGATCCCAGCTCCGGACCCGTTCAGATTAGATGACCCGTCTACGAAGATTCTCCATAATTCCTGCACTGGTTCTCTTAAGGGTTCTTCCTGGAATCCAGTGCATTCATCCAGGGCTTGGCTTTTGATCGTAGTTCGGGGTATATACAGTATCTCGAACTGGCTGAGCTCGATCGCCCATTTCAACAGTCATCCCTGTAATGCCCTACTACCATAGAGTCGTTACTAAGTGAGTTTAAAAGGTGCATTCAACTTGCTAACCAAGCATTAAGTTCAAAAGTGTAACTAAACTGTATTAAAATCACATAATTTGAAAATGTAATCGTTCATTGAAAAATTATGAGTGTTTTACATTAGGGATCCCAAAAGAAAATACTGTTTATAAATATTTACAACTCAAAATGTGTTTAAAGTCGACTAAACGACAAAACATAATCCAGTACAAAACAGCTCCCAAAAATACCCCTGGCTGTGGCGGCTAGGCAGACCAAACATGTATGCATCGCCTCACGCCCTCCGTACTCAAGGTTGACCAATCTTCCCCTTGCCCTTACCTGCACCACAGAGCTCCTGTGAGCCAAAGCCCAGCAAGAAAACCCCACACAAATAGACAACATATGCATATAAATCACTCAGCATATAAACAGGCCATCAATAGGCTAAACACATACGACCATTCCGTCCCAGGCGCTTCACCAGGCCCTGGGTTCGCGGTCCACACCGTAAGGATATCCCAGGCATCCCTTAGGGTCTCGCCCTAGCACCTCGCACTCCGCGTGCTAAACGCTGCTCCCGGCCTCTTGCCACACTCGGCCTTTGCCGTTCTCGGCCCTTGCCATTCTCGGCCTTCACCGTTCCCAGCTCTTGCCGATCATTCACGTATTTACATACATAGCATAATTAATCAAACACTTAAACACGCATTAACATAATCAATGAGCTATACCATGCACATAATCATATAGGGCCATGCCTTGCAACACAACTATGGGGCCTTGCCCTGCTCTATGGGTACAGCCGTTTTCTTACCTATGTCCCGAGCTTCTTGAGCACCGAAATCACGAGCACAGTCCTCTAACCCGAGCCTCGCTGAAAACCTAGTCACAACACATACACAACACTATCATTACTAACCAATTATAACCATCTCCCGAAACCAATCCCGAGCTCTCAGGACCTCCCATTTTCCCCCACAAGGTAGTGGAAGCATCCCCCGAGCCCCCTGGGCAAAAGCCTAAAAACTGAAAATTTCCCCTGCCCAGAAATGGCCTAGCGCCGCGGCACTAACCCATAAGGGCTGCGGCGCTTAGAAAGGTGCCCTTCCCCTGATGCATCCTAGCGCCGCGGCACGGAAGAACAGGGTCGCGACGCCCATACGCGAACCCAGAAATCTAGGTTTTTCCCAACATTTTCCCCGAGCCAAAACACTCCCAAATCAATACCAAAGCATACCTAAGTCTCAAATTCAATCCAAAACCCCATATAGACCATCTAACAACTCAGAAACATCAACAACAAGCCTAGATACACATTCAAACCCATGATTCACAAATTGGTTCAAAACCTTATAAAACTTAAACCATAACAGAGCATAACCTAAAAAATGTATGGAATTCTTACCTCAAACAAGGATTCGACCTTGAGCTTCCCCCAATTCCAGCTCCAAGCTAAACCTCTTTTGATTCCCAAGATGAATTCGCACACTAACAGACCACAAATCCAGCTTTCAACTTCCATTTTCAAACTCTCAAAATCAAGCTTGAAAACTTAAAGGAAACATGGATGAATTCCTTACCTCTGAACTTAACACACCCTTGAGCTAACTCCCCTAGTCACAGCAGCCAAAATCCTTCAATTCACTAGCCAATAATCCTCAAAACTCAGCAAGCTCCCAATCAACAAGGAGAGGGGAAGAGGAAGTCGCATGGGAGAGAGAGAGAGCTGAGAAGTTCTATTCTTTTTCCTTTCCTTAGCTTTTTTTCTAAACTGTTCTAATAATTCCCAGCCCTTATCTAATCTTAACCAGTTGCCAAAAAGACCCAATTGCCCCTTAAATTAGCCTAAGTCCTCTTATGCCTCCAAGGGCGATTTTGTCTTTTAACACATCCCGCTAAATCCTCGAGTGTGCCTAAAAATCCCCGTTTTAATCCCGACATGTCTAAGCTATTACTATCACTAACCGCTACACAATAATTTCTGAACACTTTATAATATCCCCAAAATACCCCCAAGCTTCTCCCGAGCCGGGTATTTGACCCCGTTGTGACTTTCCTAGCTAAACAGCTCCCTAGGACCGTCTCGGAACGTGCATCACAAATATTTCACCATTATATCACATATATCACATTTATGCCCTCAACGGGCTAAGATTACAAATATGCCCCTAACAACCAAACGAGGCCCACATGCATATTTAATTGCCTAAACATGCATTCTAATCACATATTCATTAAATTCACATATATTAATAAAATATAAAAATTATTGCCCTCCAGGCACGCTAATCAAGGCCCCAAGCCTTATTAGCAAATTTGGGTCGCTACAATCCCGATGTCTCAGGTTTCTGCAGCACCTGCCTTAAAGGCTGATCGGTCATGACGTGGATTGAATGGGATTGGAAATATGGCCTAAGCTTCTTGGAAGCCGTAATAAGGCAGAATGCCATCTTTTCCATTGAGGATACCGAGATTCTGCTCCGAGAAGTCTTTTGTTTATATAATATACTTGCTTATATAATAAACCATGAGTTGAGCTTAACTTCAGTGATGAGTGTACATGCACAGCCAGTCTACAGGAACCCTAACCTTGGCACGCTCTGATACCAAGTTGTAACACCCTGGTTACCCCAGAATAGTTATGGTGAACCGGAAACTTAACTCGCTACCCGAGTTCTTTGGTTAAAAACGTGCTTCTAGGTATTATTAACAGGCTAAGGTGGAAAACCAATAAAAAAGAAAGGATATATGTTATTTAGAACATAAAACTGTTCATGGGCCCATAAAAAACATTTACAAGTTATTTACAACTCAAAATGGTCATTACTGTTTCAAATTTACAACCCGCTGACTTAAGCGGCAAAAATAGGGTAAACTCCCTAGTTCCTCTAAGAACTCCTTGGCCGTGGTGGTCAAGCGGCAGCATATGTACACAGCACCACCTAAGCTCTCCACTCAAGGCTGGGTGAGCTTTTCTTTCCCTTAACCTGCACCAAAATACACAAATATGCCCTCAACGATCCAAATTACCAAAACACCCTAATAATCAAATGTGGACCCACATGCATGCATATAACATCATATTATAATATAATTCACATAAACATGCATATAATCAGTTAATGGCATAATTAAACAATTATGGCCCTCCCGGCCTACTAATCCAGCCATTAAACCGCATTAGGGATTTTGGGGCATTACAACTAGCGTCTTCTTCAGTAAAACTGATCAGTTGTTTCTCCAATTGTTGTTGTTTAGACAAACGCTGCTCCAGGATGAACTCAACTCCATTATGAGACCTCAGCTCATTGACATACCTCTTCTAGGCATTTCTGCTCGTGCCTGCCAGATGAGGGCCTCTAGAGATGGTGGCTATTTCTCCTCCTGTTATCGGAGGAGGGGTGTCTTGACTCACTTGGCTCCGGTCTGATTTGCGGGGGCTTCCGAAGCTGATTGACTGTTTTGCCAAGTGAGCTGATTAGGAGTGATTCAATTCCGGGCATACTGAGCCAGGGGCCCGACCCTGATGAGCGTCTCGATCTCATCCTTCAAATGCATGTAGTCATCGGTGTTGTGACCGATGTCATTGTGGAATCGACAAAATTTTGAAGGGACTCTCTTCGCCCTTTGATTTTTTAGAGGCTCCGACTTCTTCCACGGAAGGCGGGTAGAGTTCACCAAGAAGATACGCTCTCTGGTATCCGTGAGGTCGGCATAAGTCGCGTAGATTGGTTTGAATTTCTCCACGGGCTTATTTTTCTTTGAACCATTCTGGCCGCCTTCGCCATTTCCCTTCCTCTTGCTTTCTCCCCCTTGGTTATTCTGGGTAATGGTTTGAACCAGTTGCAACGTTCGTTACCGCTCCAACGGGATGATTAGGGACTTGGCTGGTTCCTGCGACTAAAGCTCGTGCCTCTTCTAGGTTGATCCATCTTTGAGCCCTGTTTAGGAACTCGTCCACTGTGTTGACGCCCTTTCTCTAGATTTTTTTCCACAGGTCGCCCTTGACAAGGATTCCTGTTCTCATCGCCATAAGCCTAGAGCTTTCTTCTGCATCTCTAGCTCGCGCTGCGATATTGGCGAACCTACTCAAGTAAGCTTTTAGAGGGTCCCCGGGCTGCTGCTTTACGTTTGCCAGGGAGTCTGCCTTTATCCGAGCCGCCTGAGAAGCCCGGAACGCCCTCTTAAAGTCGGCGGAAAAGCTCTTCCACGAGCTGATATAATGCTTTTTGTATTGCTTGAACCATTGTTTGGTGGGTCCGACCAGAGTCGAAGGGAATACCAAGCACCTTAACTCAGGTCCGATGTTATGGGCCATCATTAGGGTATTGAACATCCCCAAGTGGTCGGATGGATCAACATCTCCATCGAATTTTGATAAATGAGGCATCCTGAAACCTGGCGGGTATGGCGTTGCAGCGATGTTGGGAGCGAAAAGCTCGAGCTCATCCCTTGAGTCATATTCGTCTTTTTCCTTCTCTGATAGGATTTTCTTCATCAACTCCTCCATCTGGGCCAACCTCTCGAGGGTTGGGTCCTTGATTCCCTGGGCTGTTCAACAGCTCCCACTCGACCGTACGCATTTGACGGGTTATTGTCCCTCCAAGTTTGAGCTTGGTTCGATGGGGCATTCCCGTTATCACGCACTTCTAAAGGACTTCCCTCGTGGTGAGTGCCGCGGACTCCATCGCGAGCTGAATTGGTTCTTTGTGAATTTAGGCAACCTCGAAGATCGGTATGTGGATCAACTCGAGGGTGCTGAGTCGAGCTCAGCTGATTCCTCAAATCTGCGCTGGTCCTCTCACTTCGATGGCCCTCCATCCAATAGTTTCCGTTAGAAAAACTCAGAGCTTGCGGCCGAGGATGAGGATCTGGGATATCCCCGCGTGCCCGCGGGACATGAGCAATGGCAGCGGGAGGAGGATTCCTCCTACTAATTCCATAGGTTGGAACATCTCGAGCTGAACGAGGTGGTGACGGGTGTCTTATCGGCGACGGAGGATGCCTGATCGGTGAGGAAATCCTTATCCCATCAGGCCGGACCAAGTTAGCTTGTGATTGCTTTGTTCCACCATTCCAGATTCTTTGAACCTGACGATCTGATCGCGGTACAGGGAAGTCAGTTGGGACATGTCGTCTTTGCGAGTTTGTCCTTGACCGTCTGTGTGGGTGTCCATGGGAATTTGAGGTGACGCCGAACTCAGAGTCGAGGTTCTGACCGACCTGCTGGCTCGTTGATGATCTCTGGGAAAGCCACCAAACGAGGTTTCTTGGTGATTGTGAGAAACGGGCGTAGAACTTGGAGTTGAGGTTCTAACCGACTGACTGGGCCTGGGTCGACTATCCCGGCGTGACTTACGAGTTCCGCCTTGCCTCTTTCCGATGTTAACGTCAGTTGCAAGAGGGGGTAACCGAGCCAAGAATTACTCGATTTGCTTGTTTTCTTTTGCTAGATGGCTCCTCAACTGCATGTTCTCCAAATCCACCGTAGTCAAGTAACCTGGGTTCGGATTCGGCGGTAGAGGTGCTGAACTTCCGGTGTCACCGTGGCCCATCGGTTGCTTTCTCGATCTCTGCTGGGTCTCCGGGTTTTGTTCGTTGGAAACAGCTGTATGGTGAGCCTCCTGCCCACCATGCTGATCCGTTTTGTTACCGTGCCTTGAATGAGTGACCACCATGATGAACTTTTTCTTTAATCTTTTTCAATGGCACTAATTCACCCCTCTCAATGAAAGCACCAAACTGTTGACGCGATTTTTCGCCAACAGTGTATTACGAAAATTAGCTGGAATAAACTAGTGCTTAAGGATAAATCATAACAAGAATAATAATTGTTAAATATGCTTAGAATGATATAGTAAGATCACTCGTTCCTTTTTTACGTGGTTCGGAGGTTAAAATCCCCCTAGTCCACGAGTCGATATTATTGCTGTATGTCTCTCTATAGTTTGACAGAATATTTGCATTACACAGGGAAAATCCAACCATTTTTCTATCCAAGGTCCTGGTATTTATAGAAGAACCATCCCAGGGTAGGTGTTGGGGTTGTCACTTGAATATTCATCCTTTTTTGTGACCTGTCTTCTACAAATGATGAATATTACAATATATCTTAAGGTAAGGTCTAATCATTAGGTAAAAAGATCATGGGTCGCCTAGCATAATTAGACACGTGATGTCTGATTACGTTTATATTACATGTCCGAGAATTCAGGGATAAATGGACATGCGATGTCTGACCACGCATGTTTATATATAACGTATCCAACTTAATAAACTCACGGGCATGGCAGGTGGTCAAAGGACTCTGACCTGAGCATAATGCCAACCCGTGTCCATGAGGCTGTAAGTTATATCCATCTCCAGCTCGCACTTTAATGTTTCGTGCTCCTCAGCTCGTGTTATTATCTAGGGGGTCGCACTGCCTCCACTGAGGAGATATCAACTTGTGGGTCCCTTAGAGTTGTTCTTAGATAGCCAGCTATACTCAAGCTGCATAAAAGACCCGGGCTGAATATCAGGGCGTACAATTTGCTTATTAGCACTATTATTTCTTGTGAATGTTAAAAGAACGCTTATTAGCGTTGTTATATGTATATGTAGGCCAGGAAATGAATATTAGCACTGTTAATGCTGGTAAATGTTAAAGAAATGCTTATTAGATCGTTATATGCTTGTAAATGCCAGAAAATGCTTATTAGCAGTGTTATCTACTTATAAATGTCAGGAAATGTTTATTAGCACCATGTTCGAGTATGAATATAAACTGACATGCTTATTAGCATAACTTTTGAGTGTGAATGCTTGTTTTTTAGGTCTTGGACCATTGGGCAGCAAGAGGCATTGTTATTATTACCCAATAGACTGAATTGTTCACTGCAGAGATAAACTTGGAAGTATGATTGTAACGACCCAAAAGTGCTAATAGGGTATATTGCCTTGATTAGCGTGTCGGGGGGGGGGGGCATAATTGGATATGTATGTGATTACGTGATTTAAATGCATGACTATGTGGCATGCATGATATATTGGATGATGTGAATATATTATATGCATGTTTATGAGTATTAGATATGCATGTGGGCCCTTTATTGTTTATAAGGGCATATTTGTAGTTTTGGCCCATTAATGGCATAAATGTGATTATGTGTGTTAAATGGTTGAGACCACATTATTATGTGAATATTTTTGTAGTACACGGCTCGAGGCGATCCTAGTGAGTGGGTTAGCGAAATAGTCACTGCAGGGTTTAATACCCGGCTCGGGGTGAGCCTAAGGGTATTTTGGGAACTTAGAGAATATTTTGGGGTTTATTGAGAAACGAGTAAGTATTTAGTAATTAGTTGGGCATGATAGGATTAACTAGCAATTAGTAGGATGACTCGAGGTATTAGCGGGAAACGGGGGGCAAAATGACCATTTTGCCCTAAAGGGCAAATAGGAGGCTAAGATAATAACAAGGGCAGTGTGGTCTTTGGTTAGGTAAGGGATAACTTAGTGGGAAGTCTAGGCTTAGCCATAACCCATCAGAATCTACTAAGTTCTTAGCTCTCTCTCTCTCTCTCTCTCTCCATCGCACGTTCTCTTTTTCCCACTCTAGAACCTAAGGGAATTTTGAAGATTTGAAGGAGAAAACTTAGGGAATTGGAGCTTGGAAAATCTGAAGAATTGAGGCTCGGATAGACAAGGAATAGCTGGGGAATTCAGGCCACTAACAAAGGTAAGATATCAAGCCCTAACTTGTTGAATTTTATTGAATTATTGTTAGAACTTAGAGCTTGCATGAAAGTGGATTCCAAAATTTATTTTTGGTGTTTGATGAGTGTAAAGAATGATTTATAGGTTGGTTATGATGTTTAGGCTATAAGGTTAATAATTATGGACTTAATTTTGAGTTTGGCTGATAGTTGGGGTTGAATTTTGAGGTTTAGGCTCGAGGAAATACGTAGGAAAAAGGCTGGCTTTCTGGGTTTAAGGGCTCGGGCCGCGGCCGTGTTCTTTAGGCACCGCGGCCCATGTGCTCGAGGAGGATGAAAGGCCTCTCTTTTGTTTAGGCGTGCTGCAGCACAAGGGGTAGCGCGTCACGACTTGTGTCCTTCAGCAAAGAGGCATTTTTCCTCTGACTTGAGCGCGCCACGACTCAAATGCAAAACTAAGGCTGTTTGAGGGTTTTAAGCGGGAACTTAAATGTTAAGGCTCGGGAAGGATCCTACCACCCAGTTTGGTAGAATCCAAGGCCCCAGAGGCTAGATTAATATTTCAAAGTTATTTATTGGATTGGAATTTGATAGTTGTCCATTATTACTTGTGACTAGGATTACTGTTAAGGCTCAAGACTGAGGATCGTGCTCGGAACTGTTCATTATCCTTTGTTCGGGTCTAGAGGTAAGAAAAATGCACCCATGTGGTTGTGATTGGGACTGAGATTCCCTATAATTGAACGCATGTGTTATGTGGTTTGTATGACTGTTATGTGTAATATGAAAGTACGACCTAAGGGTGTCGGGGCTGATGATAAGCATATTGAACGCAGCTCGGCCTAAGCATGCCGAGAACAACTAAATAACCATAGGGCTCGGCCTAAGGGCGCCGACACCTAATTGTTTGTATCACTGATTGAAAAATATGTTTGAAAGTATATGTTTATCACTGTCTAGCTTTATACTTGTATTCTACTGATTATTTAGAACTGATTGGATTGAAGTTAATTATATGCTTTTGATTATGGTTTTCTTGCTGGGCCTTGGCTCACGGGTGCTATGTAGTGCAGGTAAAGGCAAAGGGAAACTGGACCAACCATGAGTTGGAGAGCTTTGGGGACGGAGTGTACATCGACAGCTGCTCGACCGCCATGGCCGAGGGAATTATAGGAACTAAAACTCTAAATTGTATTTTGCCATTTAGACTGGCTACTGCTGTATTAAGAGTCGTTTCCGCCTTGTAAATCTTATTTTCGGGATCCCATGTATCAAACTCTTATTTTACTGTAAACCAAGCATTTTATTATCAAATCTTTTAACCTTAACGTGTATGATGACCTTAGAAACACATTTTAGTTCAAAACGACTTGATTAGCAGGTCTTGCACTATTTTAAAAACATAGTGTAACAGTCCTGGTTACCCAGGGCGTTACAATGCTTCCAAGGCAGTTAGATCCATTAGTCGGCCAAGAAATATAGGTTGAGAATGATAATCAGGGCCGGCCCTTCTGCCAGCTCCAGAGAATTGACAGTAAGTGCTTGCTGATATGCAAGCTAGATTACAGAGGCAGGAAAAGGAGATCCGCCTATTGAGACAGCAACAGGTTCCAGTAGGGAATGTTCAGCCAGTGGTGCCACCTACGTTGGTACTGCTAGAAGTACAACTGCCAGAGGCTGGGAATAGATGGGAATCCCTTTATGAAAGGTTCAGAAAACAACACCTTCTAGTTTTTTAGGGTAATACAGATCCGGCAAAGGCCGAGCAATGAATGAGCATGATTACCGCTATCCTGGACTTTATGAAGGTAGAGGGTGATGAGAGAGTGGCTTGTGCCACGTATATGTTTCAGGAGGATGCCCGAATTTGGTGGGAGGTGATATCCCAGAGCAGGAACGTGAAAACTATGGATTGGGAAGAGTTCATAATTGTATTTAATGAAAAGTACTACAATGATGCAGTTAGGGTTGCAAAGGCAGAGGAATTCAGTAAACTGCTACAGGGAAATGTCAGTGACAGAGTATGCATTGAGGTTTGACAGTCAGGCCAAGTTTGCTGCAGACTTGGTGCCTACTGATGGGACAATGAAGGAAAGGTTCCTCCAGGAGCAACAACCTATGATAGCCCGAGACGTTCAAATTTGTAAGGAACGATTCCTAGTGCGCAGCGGAAATTGCGGTAATGTTATACAACAAAAATATTCATATAAACGATCTTTATATGAGGATCTTTTAATTTGCAATATGTTAATCGATATATAATATGAATATGAAAAATAATACGAAACTATTTACCTCTTGTAGCCTATCAAGAATCCTTGAATCTTTTCGTATGTATTTCGATCTTCCTATCATTGCTTGAGTACTCACACCTAGATCTTCCAAGACGTTCTATACACCTTAAGATGTGGGTGGGCACATAGAGAACAATGATCAATTTTGTGAATCAAAAGTATTCTCAACACATGAGACTTTTGATTATAGGCTAGAGAGAATAGGTTTTTCTTTTGTGTGAAAAGATGATAGTTTTTTATTCTCTGTATAAAACTTGTTGTTTTTATTTTCTATCAAATAGAATATATAGACATTATACAATAATAATAATAATAATGAAGAAAAATTAACCACCTTTTATAATAATAATGATAATAGACAAAAATCTAACATTCCATTTTAAAACCCCTTTTAAAATGTTTAATTAATTAATTAAAAAATACAAATGAAAAACCAATATATGATAACATCAAATATGCCACACGCATAAAGCCCTATGTGTGTGGCCTATCCCTAAAAAATGAGATTTTAATTTTTCATGTGTTTTTACTTTTAATTAATTAATAATTAGGTATTCAAATAAGGTATCATCTTTTTAAGAAAAAAGATAACAACTTAAATTTCAAAATTCAAAATTTGAATTTTCATCATCTTATTATTAATTACATGAATATAATAATCAAAACCAATTTTGACTATCCTATACAATTTCAAAAATTGCATTGATGCAATAATAAATTGTGCAACTTCAATTATCACATAATTGTATATTTATCTCAAAGAATAAATATTCTCTCAAATAGTCCATTCATAGTTTGACCCTTGTATCAACTCTTACCTTGAATAGTGTTGGTAGAGCCGCCCCGGGGACCTATTGACCAATAATTCCAAGCTCCAATAAATAATAGATTATTAACCAAAACTCTTTGATTCAATAATCATATTTTTTAATCTCATGATTACTCCACTATATATATGAGACTGAACTATTGAGAATTAAAGACATATATTTACTGAGTATTTTATTGTAACCATAAAGTGTCTATTGATATAATCATTACATACAAATTAATCATCTATTGATGATTCATAATTAAGCGGGAACAAAATTACTGTTTTACCCTTTTATTTATATCTTGATTACTAGTGTACCATTGACTTTACTAGTGAATGTTAATTCATAATTTGATTATGAATTTGACATCAATAACCTTTTCAGTTCCAAAAGCCAACCCAATAGGGAATCATCATTCAATCTATAAGAAGGTATAGATTCCATATCTATTAAGCTATGTCCCCAGCCATATACATCATTGAGTCCCCAAAACAATAGTTCTTAGCCTACTAATTCTGAGAAACTGTAACGCATGAATCAAATGATCAAATGACATATACAAGAGTTCATAGTAACTTCAGAATTAAGATCAGTTTGTATATGATCATTAGTTGATGTGTTTTATAATACTACGAAACGATATTTAAACAAGTATTATCAAATCACATCTAGTCCAGTTCTACATACTCTCAGTATGCAAAAAACCTCCACTAAAGTGTCCTACTACACTAGTAACCCAGATCTAGGTCACATGTATTCATAATACTAGTGGACCGTACTTGCAGTAATTAATCTAAAGATTCCATAACTTTATTTTACTGCGAACTATTTAAGTTCATTATCTCAATCTCGATCCTCTCATACCAATATGAGATTGAGACCACATAAATGAACTTGGGAATTTTATGATATTTACTTAATATTATTAGCAATAATATAGTTCATAAGCTACATATATAATAATTCAATTCATTTATTTATTTCATTAAAACCATTGTCTACTACAATTGCTTTTAGGACACAATTCCCAACAAAATTACCACCATGCCTGGGGTGACGACATATGCACAGGTGGCAGAGAAAGCCCTTAGTGAAGAGGGCGCAAAGAACAAAATCTGGTGTCAGAACGTGACCAGGAGGATGGGACCTCCATTTATGGGTTTTGGTAGGGGCGGAGGTGCTAGTGACCACAAAAGGAAGGCTTCAAGCCTCGACAGGAGGCCACGTGGTATACAGATAGGCCGCTAGGGCGACAATTAGGTATGGAGGGCTTACCTAGAGTGCGCTAGATGTAGAAGGCCCCATCTGGGGGAATGTCGAGCAAAGCCCTGCTTTTTATTCGGGATAGTGGGACACTTGAAGAAAGACTGCCCGAGAGCGAGGAACCAAAGAAAGCAGACAACTTGACTCTGGTTCAAGTGTTCGCGTTGACACATGCAGAGGCTGAGGCTAGTGCCCCAGTAGTGATAGGTCAGCTTTCTAGTGCTAGAACCTCTTATACTGTTTTGATTGATTTTGGTGCTACACATTCGTTTATTTATAGTAGAGTAATTGATAGATTGTGTAGGTCTTATGATTACTGTGGACGCTCAATATTCCATGCCCATAAAGGGTCCAAGGCGTGTGCTAAGGTCCCTTAAAGGCCTAAATGCATGTCTGAGCCGCGGGACGCTTGGGCCATCATCCTTTGGCAGCAGCCTCGCATCAACTCGTGAGGCATGAGGTCCCAGCCGCATCACCACGGCCTCGCTGGGCCCGCCTCGCACGTGCACCTCCGGCCTCGTTTGGCCACGCCCCAGGCGCGCGTCAACAGCCTCGCTCGGCCACGCCCCTGGCGCGCATCGATGGCCTCGCTCGGCCATGCCCCAGGCGCGCATCGATGGCCTCGCTCAGCCACGCCCCAGGCGCGTATCGATGGCCTCGCTCGGCCACACCCCAGGCGCGCATCGATGGCCTCGCTCGGCCACGCCCCATGCGCGCATCGATGGCCTCGCTCGGCCACGCCCCAGGCGCGCATCGATGGCCTCGCTCGGCCACGCCCCAGGCGCGCATCGATGGCCTTGCTCGGCCACGCCCCAGGCGTTCATCGATGGCCTCGCTCGGCCATTCCCCGGGCGCACATCGACTGCCTCGACTGGCCACGCCCTAGGCGCGCATCGACGGCCTCGCTTGGCCATGCCCCAGGCGTGCATCGACGGCCTCGCTTGGCCACGCCCCTGGCGCGCATCGACGACCTCGCTCAGCCACGCCCCAGGCGCGCATCGATGGCCTCGCTCGGCCATGCCCCAGGCGCGCATCGACGGCGTCGCTCGGCCACGCCCCAGGCACGCATCGATGGCCTCGCTCGGCCACGCCCCAGGCGCGCATCGATGGCCTTGCTCGGCCACGCCCCAGGCGCGCATCGATGGCCTCGCTCGGCCATTCCCCAGGCGCACATCGACTGCCTCGCCTGGCCACGCCCTAGGCGCGCATCGACGGCCTCGCTCGGCCATGCCCCAGGCGCGCATCGACGGCCTCGCTTGGCCACGCCCCTGGCGCGCATCGACGACCTTGCTCGGCCACGCCCCAGGCGCGCATCGACGGCCTCGCTCAGCCACGCTCCAGGCGCGCATCGATGGCCTCGCTTGGCCACGCCCCAGGCGCGCATCGACGACCTCGCTCAGCCACGCCCCAGGTGCGCATAGGCGGCCTTGCTCGGCCATGCGCCAGGCACGCATAGGCGGCCTCGCTTGGCCACGCCCCAGGCGCGCATAGGCGGCCTCGCTTAGCCACGCCCCAGGCGCGCAGTCCGCCCGTCTCGCTCAGCCATGCCGCCAGATGGCCACGCGAATGAGGCCACGCGTCAGGAGAGCCACGCCACCGAGGGGCTCGCAAGGAAGGCATCTTGCCTTGCACACTTAAACATCTGGCGAGGCCACTTGCCTATCGCCTATGTCCGTGGGTGGCCCCGGGGTGCTTCAGGCAACTTATGCCAAGGACCTGAGACTGCCACCTCACGCCACGACCATTACTTGCATCAAGGGTCCCATTCCCTATACCTTAAGACCCCAATGCTCAGAAGCTCCAGTATGAGTCGAGTGGAACCTACTTGTACGATCTAGTACTGGGTACGGCCGTTAAGACCCTGTATGTCGAGTACGGACGCCCGTACCAGTGAGGTAGTGGGAGTGCTGGGATAAAAGTTATGGCCCGTACGTCTACGACCAGGAGTCAGAGTCGACACCACTACCACCTGCGCCACTATGTCTGTCACCACTCCCCTGACATGAGTACGGACAAGTAGTGGAGACATCTTCCTGACGCCTGCCCCTGTACCGGATGCACGACCACAACCTCTGAAGCCACTCTCCTGACAGATTACTTATGTACCACTTGGTCTCCTGGACCACCATGTACCCAGGGCCATTAGAGCCTACTATAAAATGAAATGTAACTCCACCTGAAAGGGGGTTGGAAAATTTACTGTAGCAAGTGCTTGAGAGTGAATGAAAGATTGATTTCTCCATTGTTGTTCTGTCATTGTTCTCGAGTTATTACTTAAATTTCTACAACTTTTTTATTGACTATCTTTACTTGATAATTTTTTCCAACTCAACTTAGTTGACGAGTTCTCACCGTCAATAGTTTGGCGCCGTCTGTGGGAAGCGTTAGTTCCAAGCTACTGTTCCACCATTGTTTCCGGAAAGAAGAAATGCCAAGACGTTCAAAGCGACTCAGGGAGCCACGAGAGGTAGAGGTTCACCTGAACGGAGTCCAGCTGAAGGCCTCCATGAAGGACGCTCCTCCACCCAGAGACGTGGAGCCCCCGAAGGACCTTGAGGTTCACGGAGGTGATAGAGTGGCCTCGTCACCGGCCGCTCCACCTGGAGAAAGTCCTCCAAGAGCACCACCGGGAAATGCTAATGAGTTCCCTCTCCCAAAACCACCACAGGTACCGAACTCTGGCCGGCAGGACCCGGGCCCCTCTACCCGTAGGCATGATAAGCATCCCCGGGTCCATTCTGTGAGCTCGAGTTTGAAATCTCGATTCTATGAAGAGGAAATACGTGAGCTCCACAGTAAGAACCAAAGGTTGGAGACCACCTTTGAGAACATGCAAGAGGTCCTGAATGGCCTGTTGCAGGGTAAATCGAGCGTGACCTTGCCTAAGAGGAAGGAGAAAGGCCAGGATCGGGTGGAGACCACCGTACCAGTAGATGATGGGAGAACCCGACACTCTACCAGTAACACCCCCCGAGCGAAGCAACGCGAGCACCTTGAACCACCTAAGCAGGCCCAGAAACCAGCGCCAAGGACCAACGCTGCCCCTCGCAACGAGGACGAGGTCACCTCTAAAAGAGCACCTTCGGATTTACGGGAGGAGCTTAATAAAAAGTGGGCAGGCAAAGGGACCACGCCCCTTATGGTGCCTCGCGAGGGCAAGGGAAAGGCGGATCTTAGCCCGTTCGCTTTGAGGGACACTCTAAGCAAGAGGAGGCAGGACCTGGACACGGAGATGAGGAGCCTGCGAAGCAAGATCATCACCGCATCAGGCGGCCAGGTCTTTGAGGAAGAATTCAACCATGAGTCGCCCTTTGTGAGGGGGATTCAGGCCATCCGGCTCCCTGCCAACTTTAAGGAACCCAATATGACCCCTTACGAAGGAAATACGGATCCAAAGTACCACTTGGATGCGTTTAACGATTTGATGAAACTGAGAGGGATTGGAAGTGGTGCCAGATGCCACTGCTTCGCTGTCACTTTGAAAGGACCTGCCTACAAATGGTTCAAAAGATTAAGGCCGGGGTCCATCAGGTCTTGGCAGCAGTTTTCTGATGAATTCCTCCAACAACACCATGCCGTGCGGGACTACACGATGCCAGGTACCAGCCTGGCCAACGTGAAGCAAGGGGAGAATGAGAGCCTGAAGAGCTACATTCACCAGTTCAATATGGAGGCCGCGAAAGTGGGAAGCCTAACTCGCCGAGAGTTAAAAATGGCCATTACAGCCGGAGTGCTCCCAGGAAGCAAGTTGTGGGACAATATGTTGAAGAGGGAAGTCACCGACTTAGATGACTTCTACGAGAGAGCGCAGAAGTACATTCGTGTGGAGGATGGCCACGCAAACCTGAAGGCAGGAAAGGAGGAGCCCCACGCGAAGCCCCCAGCTGGCGACGGGACGAATGTAACAAAGAAGAAAAGGGTGTACGATGGGTCGAGAGATGACCAACAGAGGAAGACCAAACGAGGGAATGATCATAGGCAAGTGGCTTATACTTACTATACGAACCTCACAGATACCAGGGAGCATATTTACCTCACCAACGAAGATCGAGTTCCCTTCAAAAAGCCCCCACCAATGAGAAAGGACCGGTCCAAAAGGGACCCCAGTAGATACTGCCAGTACCACAAGGATATCGGTCACACCACGGCAGAGTGTATCCATTTGAAGGAAGAAATTGAGGAGCTCATCCGTAGGGGACACCTAGGCCGTTATGTTAGGAGAGAAAGGCCAAAGCCAGAGGACGAGCCTGCGGCACCCCAGACACAAGGGCGAGCCCCAGAAATACAGGGGGAGGTCCAAACCATTTTCAGAGGTCCAGGATTTGGGGGGGACTCTCGGAAGGGGCGAGATAAATATGCAAGAGAGGCTCGGCGAAGCCCACCACCCTGTGTCATGAGTTATGAACAGAGACCCCCGAAAAGCTTCAAGGGGGAAAATGACTCGATAACATTCACTGAGGAGGATGCGCGGGGGGTACATTTTCCCCACAATGATCCGTTGGTGCTGGCAGTTCAGTTGGAAAATATGCGCGTGCATCGAGTCTTAGTGGACAACGGGAGCTCGGTGGACATCCTATATCACCCTACCTTGGAAAAGATGGGACTAGGCATTCATCATCTGAAGCCCTGCCAATCGTCCCTATACGGATTCACGGGGGACTCAGTGCAACCCCTAGGGATGATCGAATTGGCACTCACCATGGGGGAGCAACCCCGGCAGACTACAGTCATGGCTAACTTTGTCGTAGTAGATTGTGCATCAGCTTTCAATGCGGTATTGGGGATACCATCCCTAAGAGAATTGAAAGCCATAACTTCAATATATCACCTGGTTGTCAAGTTCCCAACCCCAGGAGGGGTCGCTAGTATGAAGGGAGAACAGAAAGAGGCAAGGGAGTGCTACAACACCTCACTCCGTGTGCCTGTGAAACCGCGGGAACCAATGGCCATGGTGATACATGAGGCGCTACGTGTGCCCGCGGGGGGTCCGCAGGAGCTGGACCCTTGAGCCGTGGAGGATTCAAGAGCAGAACCAGTGGAGGAGGTAGAGGAGGTTACAGTGACGGAGGAACCGTTAAGAAAATTGAAGATAGGGAGAAGCCTGCAAAATGACGTGAAGGAGGAGTTGATAAGGTTTTTGAAGGATAATCTAGACGTATTCGCATGGAGTCATGAGGATATGGTGGGTATAGACCCCGGTGTGATGTGCCACCATCTGAATATCTCCCCAGAAGCGAGGCCCGTTATGCAGAAGAGGCAGGCGCTAGACCCAGAAAGGTACGCAGCATTAAAGGAGGAGGTTGACAAGCTGAAGGCCAACGGGTTCATCCATGAGTCTTTTTACCCTGTGTGGGTGTCGAATCCAGTACTCATTCCGAAGCCAAATGGGAAATGGAGGACCTGCGTCGATTTCTCGAACCTGAATAAAGCTTGTCCTAAGGACAGCTTCCCACTCCCAAGGATAGATCAACTAGTAGACGCGACGACAAGACATGAATTACTGAGTTTCATGGACGCCTACTCGGGGTACAACCAGATCCCAATTAACCCAGCAGATGAAGAGCACACGTCATTCGTTACAGATAAAGGGCTCTACTGTTACAAGGTGATGCCCTTCAGGTTGAAGAACGCGGGTGCCACTTATCAGAGGTTGGTAAATAAGATGTTCGCCAACCAGATAGGGAGGAACATGGAGGTGTATGTGGATGATATGTTAGTAAATACCAAGAATGCAACAGAGCTCAACAAGGACCTTGGAGAGATGTTCGACACACTTAGGAAATACCGAATGAAGTTGAATCCCGTCAAGTGCACCTTCGGTGTATCCTCAGGAAAATTCTTGGGCTTCATGGTCAATTCCAGAGGCATCGAGGCCAATCCCGATATGATAAAGGCCCTGATAGAGATGAGCCCGCCAAAGAACAAGAAGGAAGTGCAATGCTTAACGGGAAGGGTGGCAGCCCTTAATAGATTTATTTCAAGGTCCACCGATAAGTGCCTCCCCTTCTTTAACATCCTCAAAGGGAGCAAAAAGTTCGCTTGGGATGAGGAATGTGAAGAGGCATTTATCAAGCTGAAGGAACACTTGGGGAAGCCACCCCTGTTGGCGAAACCTGAGAGAGGCGAGAGGCTATACCTGTACTTGGCAGTGTCTGAGCACGCCATAAGCGCAGCCTTGGTTAAAGGGGAGAAGAAGCAGCAACAACCCGTGTACTATATCAGCAAGCGTTTGGTGGACGCGGAGAACCGATACCCAGAGATTGAAAAGTTGGCCTATGCGTTAGTTGTGGCCTCGAGGAAGTTAAGGCCTTACTTCCATGCGCACACAATTGAAGTCCTGACGGATAGTCCTTTGAGGCAGGTCTTACATAAACCTGAGACCTCAGGGAGGCTAATGAAATGGTCGATCGAGTTGAGTCAATTTGACATTGTGTATACCCCAAGAGCTTCCATCAATGGATAGGTGCTGGTAGACTTTATAGTAGAGTTCACCCATCAGCCGAATGAGGGAAGAAATGAAGAAGGGGAGTAGCCTGTTATAGAGGAAGAGTGAGGGGGTCTGGAGGAATGGAGTTTGCATGTTGATGGGGCGTCCAATGAGGGAGGATCTGAAGCGGGCATCATGATGACAGGGCCCGAGGGACACAAAATGTATTGCGCAATTCGGTTCGGGTTTGAGGCCTCCAATAACGAGGCGGAGTATGAGGTGCTCTTGGCTGGCTTGCGTTTGGCCCAGGAGCTGAGAGTGACGTGCCTTCATATCTTTAGCGACTCTCAGTTGGTGGTGTACCAAGTAAAGGGGGAATACCAGGCGAGGGGACCCAAGATGGCAGCCTACTTGGAAAGGGTAAAGGGCTATCTAGGACGGTTAGTGGCATATAGCATAGAGCAAATCCCCAGAGAAAGGAATTCCCATGCTGATGCACTCGCGAAGCTGGCTTTCACCAGGGACGGTGATGTCTTGGAGTCGATACCCGTGGAGTACTTACCCAAACCCAGCATCGTGAGCGCGAATGTGCATGTGATTAGTGCCCCGAAGGAGTCGTGGATCGAACCGATTAAAAGATACCTGGAGGAAGGAACCTTGCCTGCGGACAAAAACAAGTCCCGGAGGTTGGTGTTCAAGGCCGCTAGATACACCTTGGTAGAAGGGGTTCTATACAAGAGGGGGTTCTCAATGCCACTCCTGCGATGTGTGGAAGGGGAGGAGGCGTTGAAAGTGTTGCATGAGATACATGAGGGAGAGTGTGGCAACCACGAGAGCGGACCCTCCACAGCTAGGAAGGCCATGAGACAAGGATACTACTGGCCCTCCATGGAGAGAGATGCGCATGACTTTGCCACGAAATGCGACAAATGCCAGAGGCACGCCAACTACCCTCGGAAACCCCCAAGTGAACTGACCAGCATGACCAGCCCCTGGCCCTTCGCTATCTGGGGGATAGACTTGATCAGCGCTCTTCCTGCAGGCAGGGGTGGAGCGAAATACGCGGTGGTAGCAGTGGACTACTTCACTAAGTGGGTAGAAGCAGAACCCCTCGTGAAGATAACGGCTAAGCACATCACCTCTTTCGTCAACAAATTCATTGTTTGTAGATATGGAGTACCCTACAAAATTATTTCTGACAATGGTACCCAGTTCGAGGGGGGAGCTTTCGAGGAGTATTGTAGGGGAAGGGGCATAAGGAGAAGTTTCTCCGCGGTCGTACACCCACAGGCCAATGGACAGGTGGAGGCCATAAATAGGTTCCTTAAGAAGAATTTGAAGGCGAAGCTAGAAAAGATGAAGGGAGCCTGGGTAGAGGAGCTACCAAATGTGCTGTAGGCTTACAAAACCACCCCATGCACGACTACTGGGGAGTCCCCATTCTCCTTGGCCTACGGATGCGAGGCTGTACTCCCGGTTGAGATGCAGGTTGAGTCCCTCAGGGTACAGGCGTATGGAGACGAGGCCAATCGCGTAGCTCTGGCTGAGAGCTTGGACATGCTTGAAGAGAAGAGAGAAAAAGCACAAATGAGGGTGGCAGTATACCAACAGCGCGCCGCAAGGTACTACAATTCGAGGGTGCGAGAGAGAACTTTCAGAGTTGGCGACCTGGTGCTGAGGAAGGTACTCCCTAACATGCGAGACCCAGGAGCAGGAGTGCTTGGGGCAAACTGGGAGGGGCCCTACCAGGTTGCTCAGTGCATACCCTCGAACACTTATAAGCTGGCGCGCATGGACGACACCATCATACCTCGAGCATGGAACGCGGAGCACCTTAGGAAGTACTACCAGTAAGGCGCCCACGCCCGGTGCTAAAAGGACAAGGGTTGCACGCTATCTTAGTATGGTAGAGAAGAATCAAAGAGGTTACTTAGATAACCTCCTGAGTAGGTGTGAGTCTTTTTTATTTTATTTTCTATGAAAATCTCATATGTATCGATGTAGCCAGAATTTTATGAATGAAACTGTTTGCAACTTCGTATGTACTTTTCTTCGCTACGCGGGCATCAGTCAAAGTGCCTGTTGAAATAAATTTCACCAAGCACTTGGGGGGCAGGACAGGAGGCGAAAACATGCAACTTGCAGGGGGAACCTAAAAAGTACCCTCTAATGGAGGATCCTAAAAAGGACCCCTTGCCCTCCTAAAACAGAGGATCCTAAACCTCGCCCTCCTAAAAAAAGAGACCATGACCCTAAAGAGGACCCCTTATATCAGGGCCCTAAGCGAAGTCCTGACAAGGCATCTCCTGGGATCACAAGGATTAGCTACCCTTGTGAACATCAAGGAGGCCATAGGGACTTACAAAAAAATGTATGGTAACGACAATAATAAGTCTAGAGCGGCCACCAAGCCGTCTAGCCAATAATAAGTTTAGCCAATATATGGTAATGACAATAATAAGTCTAGAGCGGCCACCAAGCCGCCTAGCCAAAAAGGGTCCCAAAAGAGACCCTTGCAAAAATAGTATTATGAATAACGACGAGAAGGACGCTTCTCGCAACATATAATAAGCGCGCGCAAGAATATATAAAAGGATAGTTAGGACCCAAGGGGTCAAAATATCCTTATAAAAGTAATCAAGAGGCACCAAAAGGGGTCCCAGTGAATCCTTTCACATGGGTTCCAAAGGACCTCCAACCTGGTGAATAAAAGAGGGGAACCAACCAAACCCCATCATACAGGCTCAAAAGGACCTCAAATGCAGTAGAATAAAAGATAAATAGCAACACATGTATATAGACATTGAAAAAGAAAGTTTTGAAGACAGTACAAGAGTTACCAAAGAAAAATAGTAATGACAGTCATATTACAAAGGCCCAAAGTACAAAAAAAGGAAGAGAGCATACACCCATGGAGGGCTAGCTGGCAAATGTTATGAAATAAATACTTCAGGGCCTCCTACCGCGGGCACTCCACATGGTCGCTCGAGTGACGGCGTGCTCACCGAAAGAAGAGAAATCAAAATTAGGATCCTGCCTCCACACGTTATAAAGGGCACGGTCTATGGACCTGTGCTCGGCGGTAGCCTTCTCCGCTTCCAAGGAAGCATTTCTCTCCTGTGACGACTGGAGTTCGGCCCTGAGGGCCTCGACTTCGGCCTCCAACTGGGTAACTCTCTGCTGCGACACGGCCGCGAGGGCCTTGGCCCCCTAGAGTTCACGCTCCAAGCTGGTAACCTGGTCCTGTAGCTCCTTGGCCTTGGAACTTACTTTCTTCCTCTTTAGTAACAAGTTGGAAAATTTGGTTCGGATCCTTGACAACTTAGCCTCGGTTTCATTGAGCTCTTTCTCAAGCTCTTGAACCCGTGTTGCAAGACGGTCCCTCTCGGTGCACGACAAGGAGAGATGGCCAGCCGAGTCAGCAAACCGCAAAGCCACAGTATAGGCCTACACAAGAAAGTTAACAACAACAACAATAAGTGACAAAAAAAAAATTATATGCATAAACACCTATACATAATAGGGCTGACGCGAGATGCAGGGACTCACCCAAGTCTTGGAGCACCTTAGGTTCTCCCCAAGGTCCGACTGAGTCACGTTCCCAAGGCCATTCCAGTCGAATACAGGGAGGCTCGAGGCAAGTTGGGTGTATCGCTGTCCGTAAGACGTTTCCATCCGAGTCACCCAGGGCTCCCCATCCGTACCAGGGGCACTTGGCTGGATGAGGACAGACAACCCGCTTGCCGAAGCGGGAGGGGGCACGGTGAAAGTGGAAAACTGAGGCTCTGGTAGATCAGAGGGAGGCTCCGCATGGTCGGCGTAATAAGCCCCCGATGATCCAGGGCCGAGAGGAGCCTGAGGGAAGGCGTCGTAGCCATCAGGGTCAGGGGAAACATAACACCCCGGTGCGACATGCTGGTCCCGAGGTTGGAAGGCTATGTCCTGGTCATAGGAGTCATGAGGGGGGCATCCCCCGGGGGACAAGGATCGCTGGTGAGGTCCCCCGCGTTCGAGGGGGGCTTCCCCCGGCTCCTCCTCAGCCTCACCTTCGTCTGGGAAAGGCTCGGCCGGCGCAGCCATTGTCTTCTTAGACCTAGGAATCGATCACAGTAATTTGGGGTCTGTGACTGGGGACAACTGGTGGCGGTTGAGATTTGCCACCGTGAATAAGAATGCCGCCTTCTTCATGGCGGGGTCAGCATTAATGAGGTCATTCACAGCGTCCGCCTCCGACCCAACGACCGAAGGAACAGCAAATTGCTCTGCATGATCCACGCCATTGTCAGTGCAAGCAAGAGTACAAAGCAGTAAGTTCTAACAAGAAGAAAAGGAGGACCAAGGTACTTACTGGGGGTGGCGCGGAAGTGTTCACGGACAGAGAGAGGGCCCTCTACGAAGAAAAATTCTTGTTTCCAAGACCCCGAATTGGACACTGAGCCCTCTATCAAGGGAAGCTCGTTATTGCCTTTTGCAGATAGTAAAAGCCCTTGGACTTGGGGGATGTCATGAGGTTGTACAGGAAGTGCACCTCTTGCGCCGTAGGAGCGCGTTTAGCCAGTTCTTTGAACACCACAAAAAGGCAGCTTAGGGTCAACCAACTGTTGGGTGACAGCTGAAGGGGGGCCAGGTCGAAATAGTTAAGGACCGCTACGAAAAACGGGTGCAAGGGAATGGTGCCACCTGCCTTCAAAATGTGCTCGCTCAAAGCCACAAGGCCGACCCTAGGGCGGTCGACCCGGCATGCCTCCTGGGGAGCGTACAAGGCGTATTCTGGGGGAACACGATAGTGCTTCACAGTTTCTTTCAGTTTGTTCTCGGACACATGCGACACCAGCTCGGACGCCAGTAAAGGAGCGTCGTCCTGTTCCTGGATAGATACCTGTCGACGTGCCCTCGGCATATCTGCAAAATCAAAAGAAAAATGTGAGGAAGAGACAGAACACTTGACCCTCCATTTTTTCCTCCTAGCAAGAGTTTTCCATTGAGGGAGTGACGGCGGAAGCGCTGAGCTAGGAAAAACCGAGACTAGGGGCTGAGGAGAAGCGGAGGCAACCCCATGACCGTCATCGGGCGAGGATGGGTTGGGAGGTTCGGGCGGAAGGTGTCCCTCCATAAACTCTAACTCCCACTGCAATTCAAAAAGTGTCATCCTAAGGCTCGCTACATGGTCACTAAGGTCTGGGGGGGGAAGGTGCTCTGTCTCCTCTCGACACCAAGTCAATTTCGCTCTCCACCACCCAAATTTTACGCCTAAGTTCAGCCATGTACTCAAGGTGGCAGATGCGGGCTTGCCTTAAGGAGTCATAGTCCTGGTGAGGGTTGCCCTCAGGGGACTCTGGGTCTGAGGACAGGTCAATAAACTTAGCCCCCGGAGGTATGTTGGAAGGGCCGGCACTGGCCATGAGACCTCGTCCCGAAAGCGAAAAGGGGTTCACGTACAAATGAGGGGATGGCTACAAAACACAAAGGAATAGGCTTAATACCTCTAGATGAAAACACCCTAAATGACCCACTACAGAGTATAAAAAAGAGGGGCATGCAACTGGGCAAACTCACTGCGAGCTCAGGCCATGGTACCCCATCCCGAGTAACGCTAATTTGGACCCAATGAAAACCAGGAGAAAAGGAAATGTACCTCGAGCAGATAAGATGGAGCGTTGTTGAGGTCGAAGGGAGATCGAGGGTCAAAAAGCACAGAATGGTCGAAAGCTCGTTTCTGCAGAAATGAACAATAAAGGATGTGTTAGCCTCCAAATAGATACCCCAAAAAATTAGCTCATAAAAAAAAATGATGAAAATGAAATGAAAAAATAAAATAAAGGAAGCTATGGAAAAAGTGAGGTTGTGAGGGATTGAACCCCTTACCTCTTGAAAGAGGAAGGGTTCTCCAAACCACTAAGCCAAGGAAGTAAGGTGAAAATAGTAGGCCTTGCATGAAGGCCTATTTATAAGAATCAAGGAGAATAGTCTACAAGAGCACCTAAAGGTCCTCTCCTAGACTGGGGGGGCGAGTGTGGACGCTCAATATTCCATGCCCATAAAGGGTCCAAGGCGTGTGCTAAGGTCCCTTAAAGGCCTAAATGCATGTCTGAGCCGCGGGAGGCTCGGGCCATCGTCCTTTGGCAGCAGCCTCGCATCAACTCGTGAGGCATGAGGTCCCAGCCGCATCACCACGGCCTCGCTGGGCCCGCCTCGCGCGTGCACCTCTGGCCTCGTTTGGCCACACCCCAGGCGCGCATCAACGACCTCGCTTGGCCACGCCCCTGGCGCGCATCGACGACCTCGCTCAGCCATGCCCCAGGCGCGCATCGATGGCCTCGCTCAGCCACGCCCCAGGCGCGCATCGACGGCCTCGCTCGGCCATGCCCCAGGCGCGCATCGATGGCCTCGCTCAGCCACGCCCCAGGCGCGCATCGACGACCTTTCTCGGCCACGCCCCAGGCGCACATCGACGGCCTCGCTCGGCCACGCCCCAGGCGCGCATCGACGGCCTCGCTCGGCCACGCCCCTGGTGCGCATCGACGGCCTCGCTCAGCCACGCCTCAGGTGCGCATAGGCGGCCTTGCTCGGCCACGCCCCAGGCGCGCATAGGCGGCCTCGCTTGGCCACGCCCCAGGCGCGCAGTCTGCCCGTCTCGCTCAGCCATGCCGCCAGGTGGCCACGCAAATGAGGCCACGCGTCAGGAGAGCCACGCCACCGAGGGGCTCGCAAGGAAGGCATCTTGCCTTGCACACTTAAACATCTGGCGAGGCCACTTGCCTATCACCTATGTCCGTGGGTGGCCCCGGGGTGCTTCAGGCAACTTATGCCAAGGACCCGAGGTCGCCACCTCACGCCACGACCATTACTTGCATCAAGGGTCCCATTCCCTATACCTTAAGACCCCAATGCTCAGAAGCTCCAGCATGAGTCGAGTGGAACCTACTTGTACGATCTAGTACTGGGTACGGCCGTTAAGACCCTGTATGTCGAGTACGGACGCCCGTACCAGTGGGGTAGTGGGAGTGCTGGGATAAAAGTTATGGCCCGTACGTCTACGGCCAGGAGTCAGAGTCGACACCACTACCACCTGCGCCACTATGTCTGTCACCACTCCCCTGACATGAGTACGGACAAGTAGTGGAGACATCTTCCTGACGCCTGCCCCTGTACCGGATGCACGACCACAACCTCTGAAGCCACTCTCCTGACAGATTACTTATGTACCACTTGGTCTCCTGGACCACCATGTACCCAGGGCCATTAGAGCCTACTATAAAATGAAATGTAACTCCACCTGAAAGGGGGTTGGAAAATTTACTGTAGCAAGTGCTTGAGAGTGAATGAAAGATTGATTTCTCCATTGTTGTTCTGTCATTGTTCTTGAGTTATTACTTAAATTTCTACACCTTTTTTATTGACTATCTTTACTTGATAATTTTTTCCAACTCAACTTAGTTGACGAGTTCTCACCGTCAACAATTACTACATTGTGGGGTTGGTATTAATGATTTTTTAAAATCCCCCCTCCCAACCTTTGCTTTGTCCCTGATTTTATTCTATTTAATAATAGCAGTTTGGGGAGTAGTTTGGGGAGCAGGGATGTCTTTTCTATCCTCGGAATCCCGTGGTACTTTGGGAGGACAAGGAGGCATGTTGTTCTTTGAATCAGCTCGATCACGTTTCAAACTTTTTGGCTTTGGAGGGTTGGCCAAGAGCTTGTCGAGGACAAAGTCTGTGGAGTCACCTGCAAAACATAAGATCGGGTAAGTACATGAGTAAATACTTTCAAAAGTTTAAAAGCTATAGTAAGAACTTAACTAGATAAAATGAGAGAGCCTAGTGATATATTATCAGAAGATGTGTCGCGATCTCGAAAAGACTCCTCACTAGTACTCGATTCTTCATCTTGATATGTGGGAGATAATCAGAAAAGTCGTGTGAATCATTGGAACCATATTGAGACCCGAACCATTCCCATAATTAGTTAACAATATACATTACTTGATTCTCAGAAAGAAAACTATAACCCCTACGGACTATAAAATCTACCCCGACCAGGTCAAAAAGTTATTTAAGGATTATTGAATGATACCATAATGTTCGGCTGGCGCCTTAAAATGAGTAAGAGACCACCCTGATTGGTCATAAATTACTTTACCTCCATTAGAGCTTGAAGAGGCTTCGTCTTAAGTCTTATGACCCGAGCTTGCTTGGTTGACATGAGGAGGGGCTACGACAATGAATGATGCATAACCTACTCTTTGTCTCTTTCTATAAGGTTCTAAGGAGCCAGGAACAAGGACGTATTTCCAACAAGCGTACTTGGGAAATCCGTCATCATCAGTGCTCTCGCCTTCACCGAGGAGACCACAGAGACGTAGCTTGTCCTGATGAAGTAAAAAGCGTAATGAACATTTCCCATAAGGAAGCTTGGCAAGCTCTTCTCACCTCTCCACCATAGTAGGTGAGGCCTCAGGGCGTTTGAAGTTAGCTGAAATGGAATATAAAGAATGACGAATTTTCTATAGAAATGAGAATCGTGCTAAAACTTGAGATTAATAAAAAGACTTACAAATTAGTTGGAAAGAATAAAACTTGGATGGATGAAGTCCATCGGTCCAAAAGAATTGGGTCTTGAAATTCGAAGGGTGATTGGGAATGTCCTCCAGAAGTTTTCTATCTTTAAGGTTGCTCGATAGATAATAAAAACCATCTCCACCATGCTTCTGAGATGGATTGCTTTTGAGACAAAAAGGTAAATAATTTCGTAGGGAGATGACTCTAGCGATTTCAGCTCGGCATATAAAGACTTGAGAGCTCCCAAAATCCTATACTAGTTGGTCTGGAGCTGGAAAAGAGCTATGCCGACCCAGTCAGTGAAGATTTTGAAGTATTTCCTTAAGGGTAGCAGTTTCCCGACTTTCATATGCTCATTGCAATAGGCTCCAAGCTTGTATTTCCTATCATGCTTATCTTTGTCTGGAGCATAGCTACTCTGCTCATCTCGAGTAGGAGCACGTCACATGAGGTTACTAAAGATTTTGAGACCATTGCTAGCAAGGTAGTCATATATTTGTCTCATGGAACGAATTGAACTATCGTAAATGTCCGCCTCGAAATAGTTGTACTTGGCGACTGGGAGAGAGGTGTTGACTTTGGGGCTGAATGAGGGGAATTGAGACTCAGTTGAGGAGTGGGTGGTTTTACGTGATGATCCTTCCATAATTTCAAAGGAAATTTCACTGTGTTTAAAGGCTATCGAAATCGGTGATGAAGGGTCTAAAGAACGAGCTCGGGGAATAGAGTTTAGCTTGGGCCAACCAGCGAGATGTAGTCTTTTCCTTTTTCCTTCTCAGATCTCAACAACTCGGCGTCTGTACAAGGCACTTATGTCTTGTCTCTTTCTGTGATCTTTGAACTCTTTGATGAGTTGCTGGTTGCGAGAGAAAGGAGATTCTACTCACGAGAGAAGGTGTATGGTAGGGAATGGTGTGAGCTGAGGACCCCCACTAATTCTTCTCGAAAGAGTACTGCGACATTTAGCAATAAAGATAAAGGTGAGGGCCCTTCACTTAAGAAAGAATGGAAAATAGAAGAGATGGGTTGAGTAGTTTTGAAATTTCGAGTTGAAATGAGCTAGAAATAACGAATTAAAAACCTAATGAGATAGAGGTTGTATATGACTTCCTTTTTAGGCTTGCACAATTTTCTAGGAAAATAGTGCAGTTACCCAAATTTTCATGAAAAAGAAAACCCAATTTCTTAGCCCTTAAGAA
Source organism: Humulus lupulus (assembly GCF_963169125.1). NCBI lineage: Eukaryota > Viridiplantae > Streptophyta > Magnoliopsida > Rosales > Cannabaceae > Humulus > Humulus lupulus. The sequence goes on from NC_084795.1 coordinate 46,908,862, forward strand.
ACCTAGCAGGCCAATAAATTGCAAAAAACAATTTTCCCTACTGATTTCTATACCTAACAAGATCAAACCTACTTTTTTTTTTATAAAAATAAATGAGAACTTACACGACAAAAGTCGACAATAAAACTGTATTGTTGAATGAAGCAGTATGGGATTGAGGAACGACATGAATATTTCATAAAAATTGGGATTTTTCTTGACTGGTATTTGTTCTGGTTTTCTGGAGAAAAAGAAATGAAGAACTAAAATGAAAAAGTAAAGGGCAAAATGAAAGAGAGGGAGAAGTTATAAAGGGGATTTTAAAGGTTATCAAACGTAGGATTAAATGTGATAATTAATCCTACTATTAGGGATTGATTTTAAATGGCAGCAAGGAAGTTGAAAAGATAGGGGCAGAAAACCAGTACTTGAGTATTGGAAATTCCCTATAAAAAAATGGCACGTGTGCACACTTGAGTGTGGTAGGTGGGCACATGTCTCAATAAAGGGAATTCAAATCACAAGGAAATACGACTAGACACTTTTGAGGGGGCAAATGTTATACCCCTATTTTGAGGTATATGTTGTTAGCTTGGAAATGAAGGATAAAAAGGCTCGAAGAATGAGCTAATATTCATCATCTAATTATCAATGTCATAATTTGAGAAAACAACAAAAGACTTCACCAAGCAGAAGTAAAAGGATTAGCTCGAAGTAAAGGTGTTAAGTCAGCTCGGAAACAAAAGAATTGGCTCGAAAGCACATCAACATTTCAGATCAAACGACAATCAAGTTAGTTCGAAAGAGCATCAAAAAGGGCATTTCAAAGTTGGAAAATCAATATTCAAGTAAACAATTTCTCATTTATAAAGATTTTTTTGAGATATTTATTCATTAACCGATTCTTTTGTATTTCAAATTCAAATAAGATATTTTGTGTAACTCCCCCCTAAAAACATGGGAAGGAGAATCTGAAACTAGGTTAATAAATAGTCTGAACTGTAGTCATTTATTTTTCACGCACAAGTTTTGTACTAAAACTCTATTGCTTTCTAAGCTTTAACTCATAAATCTCAATAAAAGTTACTCATGGACTAGGTAGATTTAACTACTGAACCACATAAAAATCCTTGTGTTCATTTTTATTTTTCTGAAATAATTATTAGCTTAATTGCTCTTATTTTTAGTTGACGAAAATATGTGTCAACACTTATCAATTAAAAATTATCTTTAAATCCTAAAAATTCTTCATTAATAGAGTAAAAATTTAAAATTTCATCACTGGAAATCATCATGTTAAAATGTTTAAAAAACTTGGGGTGTCCTATTTTTTTAAATAAGACCCCATTTGGTAAATAGACATGAATGTTTTTATAAAAAAATAATAATATTTTCATAAATAAAATGAGATTTTTTTAACAATATACTTATTATTATAATTAATTACACATTTATCGTTAATAATGTAAATTACAATAATACTGTGACACATCACCATAGTAATACCAGATTCAAAACTATTATACCGGAAATTGAAAACAGAAACCTTGATGCAGTCCTAAAAACAGGGATACATTTTGGCGCGAGATCCCAAATTCCCTTCCTAAAGTGGAAAGATACCAAAATCATCCTTAAATATACATGCAATCAACAAGAAATTCCATTAGAACCACAGGACATTCTCGATCAAAACTAAACATTCAAGAAAAAAAGTTTCCGATCTAATCAAGCTATCAATTCTATTAATTCTGGCAAGTTCCAAATTATACTTGAAAAAATCGTTGCCAGAAATTTAGACACCATATATTTAGGCGATCACAACCATTTATTTCGGCGAGAAACTGGAACTACAAAAATTTAGATCATAGCAACTTCAATCCAATAAACTATAAAGTAGGTATGTTTAAAATTAAATCTTTGTAGTAAAACAGAAATCTGGTGTATACACTCATTGATGATCAAAATATTTGACAATACGTTTTAATTTTATTCAACTACTGAGAAATCTTATCATCAAATTAGTTTGAAAACTAATTATGAAGTTTAATTCCAAATTCAAAATTTACTGTTTTGGTTGCTTTACTGTTTCCTTCGTTTAAATTGCAGACTATATAACTGTACGCCCTAATTATCCACGAGCTATTAGCGAGCTGAGAAAGGGCATAGTTATATCAGCCACGTGGATGCCATGTACCCGGAGCTGCTGTTACAAGATCCTACCTCTTTAGCTTGAGGTAACCAAAGGCTTAACGAGATTACTAAGGAGTCGGGTTAGAAGTATGGGCACCACGGGCTAAGGCTACGTCAAGCTCGGGGTACAAGCTTGGGTTGGCACCTCTGACCTTTTATAAAGTCAACCACGCAATGTAAACGTGCATATATCAGACATCACGTGTCTGATCCATCCCTGAATTCTTGGACACGTAGCATAAACGTGCGTGTTCAGGCACCCACGACTGGGTTGGGCCGTGCGGCCCATTACCCCCTTACCTATTGATTAGACCACACTTCATTGTCAGGTTTTAGGAATTAATCATGAATGTCACAGAAGTGACATGATAGGTAAGAAGGTCACGGGATGACCTCCCTTGCCAACCCCCAGGTGCCCTCTCCTTATAAATGTGGAGACCCTGGGAGTTGCAAGGGGTTGGATTCTAATTTGCAAGGAAATACCCTATAAAGAATATCAGAGAGATATCAATAATATTGGCTGGTGGACTAGAAGGATTTTAACCTTTGAACCACCTAAAAAAGTATTCGTGTTATCATTTTACGTTGAGATCATTCATCTATTACGGTTCATTATTCAGCACTAATCCCACTATTTATTCTATTAATTATCTGTTGCCGAAGAACCGCGTCAACAGTTTGGTGCTTTCATTGAGAGGCTGTTAGATTGGTGCTATCGTAAATACCCAACCATGGTAGTCACTCGCTCAAGACATGGTAACGAGGCGGACCAACGTGATGGGCAGGAGGCCCATCATGCCGCCATGTCCGATGATCAGAACCCTGGGGTTCAGCAGCGACCGGGCAAGCAGCCAATAGGCCAAGATGACATTGGAAGTTTGGCTCCCCGGCCGCCCAATCCGAACCCAGATTTTTACACGGTGGTAGAAATGGAAAATGCTCAGCTAAGGAGTCAGTTGGCGAAAGCTAACCAGTAGATTCAAGAGGTTTTGGCCCGGCTACCCCCTCTTACAACTAACGCTAACGTCGGAAAGAGGCGAGGCGAGACTCATAAGTCCCTCCGGGGTAATCGGTCCGGACTCAGTCAGTCGGTCAGACCCCCAACATTAAATTCTACTCCCACATCGCACCACCGGGAAACCACTTTTGAGGAATTTCCTAGGACCGCGCAGCAGTACAGCCGATCGGTCCGGACCTCAACTCCCAACTCACTTCCGCCCTCAAGCGCACCCAGGAGGGCTCGAGGAAGCTCGCGGAGGAGATACGGGGAGGGCTCACAACGACAGCCTGCCCCGACCAGCCGTCCTACACCCCGCTCAAACCGCCGAGCATAGGACGCGGAGGATGGTAGAGCGGAGCGGCCGCGACCTAACTTGATCTGCCCTGACGGGACTAAGATCGCATCCCCGGTTAGGCATCCTCCTTCACCAATAAGATACCCGTCTCCTCCCCGGCCAGTCCGAGACATTCCAGCTCATGGGAGCAGTAGGAGAAATCCTCCTTCCGTCGGGCCTTCCCATTGTAGCCGGGCGCCCAGAGAAGTCCCGGATCCTCACCCCTAGAGGCGGGCTCCAAGCTTCTCAAATGGGAGCTATTGGACCGGAAGCCGTCGAAGTGACCTCTCCGGCGGAGACCTGCGCCAACGCTTGAGCTCGGCGCAAAGTCCTCAGGCCGCTCGGAGAAGTGACCTCCGAGATCGTCTAAACTCTCAAAGGGGAGATCTAGTGGGAAATGGCAGCCGTGCTCACCAAAGGGAAGACCTGTCTGAAGTACGCGACAGCGGGAACGTCCCATATAACCTATCTCAAGATAGGAGGGACAATAACCCCCCGAACGCGTATAATGGATCTGGAGCTGTTGAACAGCCCCGAGACAACCAAGGAAGTCAGGAAAAAACCCTTGAGCATCTGGCTCAGATGGAGGAACTGATGAGGAAGCTCTTATCAGAAAAAGAAAAAGATGAGTATGATTCAGGGGATGAACTTGAGCTCTTCGCCCCCAGCATAGCAGCAACGGCATATCCACCTAGTTTCCGTATGCCGCACTTGTCCAAATTCAACGGAGACGGGGATCCGTCAGATCATCTGGGTATGTTCAATACCTTGATGATGGCCCACAACATTGGTCCCGAGCTGAGGTGTTTAATATTTCCGTCCACCTTGACTGGGCCGGCCAGGCAATGGTTCAAGCAGAGTAAGAAGCAGTCAATCAGCTCGTGGAAAACTTTCTCTGCTGACTTCAAGAGAGCATTCCGAGCTTCCCAGGCTGCCCGCATCAAGGCCGATACCCTGGCAAACGTAAGGCAGCAATCCGACGAGCCTCTGAAGGCTTACCTGAGCAGATTCGTGAACGTCGCTACTCGGGCCAGACGTAGATGACAGCTCCAAGCTCATGGCTTTGAGGACTGGGATCCTCGTTGGAGGAGGACTCTGGGAAGAGATAAAGAGGAAGGGAGTCAGTACCGTAAATGAATTCTTAAATAGGGCCCAGGGATGGATAAACCTGGAGGAGGTGCAAGCATCAGCCGGAGGGACCAGCCAGGCCCCTGAATAACCCGCTGAAGTGGGAACGGAGGTCGTGATAGCGACCCAAACCGTTACACAGAATAACCAGTTTGGTGGAGGCAAGAGAAAGGGGAGCAGCGAGGGCAACCAGCATGACCCAAAGAAGAATAAGTTCGTAGAAAAATTTAAGCCAGTCTACGCGACTTATACCGAGCTCACTCACTCTAGGGAGAACATCTTCCTAGCAAATTCTGCTCACCTCCCCTGGAAGAAGTCGGAACCATTGAAGCACCAGAAGGGTAAGCGAGACCCTTCCAAGTTTTTTCGGTTCCACAACGACATTGGCCACGATACCGATGATTGTAGGCACTTGAAGGATGAGATCGAAACTCTCATCAGTGCAGGACCCTTGGCTCAGTATGCGCCTATCGCCGGCCATCCAGCTCCGGAAGTCCCGATAAGTTAGCCCGGGTCTCGGGTAGATCAGGACGTCCCTCCTCCCGTGATAGGAGGAGAGATCTCCACGATCTCTGGAGGTCCCCATCTGGCTGGCACGAGCAGAGGTGCCCAAAAGAGATACGTCAACAAAATTAAGGCTCATAATGGAGTAAAGTTCGTCCCTGAGCAGCATCTCCCAAAGAAGCAACGATTGGAGAGGCAACCAATCATATTTACTGAAGAAGATGCCAGCCACGTCCAGTTCCCTCACAACGACCCTCTGGTCGTAGCCGTTCAGCTCGCTAATCGAAGGGTTAGGAGAGTGCTGGTCGATAATGGAAGCTCGGTAAACCTACTGTTCCGGTCTGCGCTGGAGAAGATGGGTTTGTCTTTCAACGAGCTGAAAGCCACCTCCATGATGCTATACAGATTCTCTGGGGAAGGATCAGCGGCAATAGGAACGATCGAGCTAGTGATCACCTTGGGAAAGGGACCTTAGACAGTCTTGAAACTCCTTGAATTTGTGGTCATCGATTGTCCCCCCGCGTACAATGCCATTTTGGGTCGACCTACATTAATAGCGTTTGAAGCCATTACCTCCATCCGCCACCTCGCGTTAAAATTCCCCTCTTCCTCGGGGATATGCATGGTCCGTGGCGATCAACTTGCTGCCAGGGAATGCTACAACATTTCTATGAAGGGAAAATTAAAACTCGGGCAGTTAACGATGACCGTCCAGGGAGGAAATGAGGAATCTCAGGAACTTGTGCCTAATCCTGAGATTGAAAAGCCTGAGAATGCCGGAGGGGAAAATATCATCTTAAGTGATGATATCGACCCCAGAATAGGCGAGGATAAATCTGAGCTCCAAGCTATCGAAGAGCTCGAGGAGGTAAATATCGATCCGCAAAATCCCTCGCGGATGGTAAAGCTTGGGAAGAATCTATGTGACGAAAGGAAGGCGAAGCTGATTAAGTTCCTGCAGGAGAACCTGGACGTGTTCGCATGGTCTCACGAAGACATGGTGGGGATCAGTCCGAGCTTCATCATGCACACCCTTCACTTGGATAAGAGCGTGCTTGCGAAATCCCATAAATAGAGGCGCCTAGGAACAACCCGAGCTGAAGCCCTAGAAGAGGAAGTAGCCCGGCTCTTAAAGTGCTGCTTTATCCACGGAGCTAAGTTCCCGGACTGGGTCGCCAATCCTGTGTTGGACTCGAAGCCCAATGGGAAATGGCGGACCTGCGTCGACTTCTCCGATCTGAACAAAGCCTGCCCCAAAGATTGCTTTCCCCTACCGAGGATCGACCAATTGGTAGACGCCACGGCGGGGCACGAGCTCATGTCCTTTATGGATGTGTATTCGGGCTATAATCAGATCGCTATGAACCTAGCAGATCAGGAACACACTATATTCATGACCCTAACTAACGTTTATTGTTACAAGGTCATGCCCTTCGGGCTGAAGAACGCTGGGGCTACATCTCAGAGGTTGGTAAATACAATGTTTGCCAACCAGATAAGGAAAAACATGGAAGTGTACGTTGACGACATGCTGGTCAAGTCAAAAACTACCGGTAACCATGTTTCTGACCTGGAGGAATGCTTTAAGATACTGAGAGAATACGACATGAGGCTTAACCCGCATAAGTGCACTTTCGGGGTTGCATCTGGAAAATTCCTGGGTTTCATTGTCAATACCAGAGGAATATAGGCAAACCCCGATAAGGTCAGGTCGTTGCTCGAGCCGCCTTCGCCTCGGTCGTGAAAGGACGTCCAAGGCCTGATAGGAAGGGTGGCGGCCCTTAATCAGTTTATTTCTAAATCTACCGACAAGTGTCTGCCAATCTACAACCTGCTCCGGGGGAATAAGAAGTTCGAGTGGACCAAAGAGTGCGAGCATGCCTTCCTCGACCTGAAAGCACATTTAGCCGAGCTGCCCGTATTGTCCAAACCAATGGCAGGAGAGCCTCTTTTCCTTTACCTAGCTGTCACGAAAGATGCAGCTAGCGCCGTATTAGTCCAAGAAGAAGATCGGTCTCAGAAGCCAGTCTATTACATCAGTAAGAGGCTTCTCGGAGCTGAGTCCCGGTATCCGTTGATGGAAAATATGGCTTTCTGTCTCATTACGACCTCCTGAAAGCTCAGGTCGTATTTCCAGTCCCACTCAATACACGTCATAACCGATCAACCTTTACGACAGGTTTTGCAAAAACCTGAAGCATCAGGACGTCTGTTAAAGTGGGCTATTGAGCTCAGCCAGTTCGAGATTTTGTACACACCATGAACTGCAATAAAAAGCCAGGCCCTGGCTGATTTTGTGGCAGAATGCACAGAATTCCGAGAAGAACCAGTGGAAGATTCAACCCAGACTGCCATGGCTCAGGCCTCCTTAGTCCAAGCCTCATGGAAGGTCTTCGTAGATGGCTCGTCTAACGAGAATGGCTCCGGAGCTGGAATCATTTTGATATCCCTAGAAGGACATCGATTCCACTCCATGTTGAGATTCAGATTCAAAGCGTCCAACAACGAGGCTGAATACGAAGTTTTACTGGCCGGGCTAAGGGTGGCCCAGGAGCTGAAGGCCAGCTCCGTTCAGTGTTATAGCGATTCCCAGCTCGTGGTAAACCAAGTACTAGGTGAATACCAAGCACGGGGATCCAAGATGGCTGCTTACCTAGCCAAGGTAAAAAGCGAGCTGTCTGCATTGGAGCATGGCTCAATCGAGCAGATACCGCGGGAGCATAATGCCAACGCGGATGCCCTCACAAAGCTCGCTACCTCCGGGGAGGCGGAGACTTTGGGGTTAGTGCCGATAGAGTTCTTGAAGAAACCAAGCATAGAGGGAGTCGGAGCGGAGGTCGAGATGATCGACGCCAGACCGACCTGGATGACCCCCATCCTCGAATATCTCACAGCAGGAAAGTTACCCGAAGAGCGAAATGACGCAAGGCGGGTGCTTTACTAAGCTCCAAGATACACAGTGGTAGATGGGATATTATACCGGCATGGACACTCCTTACCTCTCCTACGATGTGTCCTGCCAAACGAGGCAAAGACCATTTTGCAGGAAGTGCACGAGGGCTTTTGCAGAGATCACACTGGGGGGCAAAGCTTAGCCCTGAAGATCTTAAGGTAAGGATATTACTGGCCCACTCTGTCAAAGGACTCGATCTCCTACGTCAAAAAATGTGACAAGTGCCAGCAATTCACCACAGTTGCCTGAGCTCCCCCAGTCGAGCTGAAGATGATCTCGTCCCTGTGGCCCTTCGCGGTTTGGGGAATTGACTTAGTTGGCGCCCTCCCTACTGGAAAGGGAGGAGTCCGTTATGCGGTGGTGGCTATCGACTACTTCACCAAGTGGGCAGAAGCAGAGCCCTTGGCGACAATCACTTCAAAAAGAGTCCTTGACTTCATGGTCAAGAGCATTATCTGCCGATTCGGGCTACCAAAGAAGATCGTATCAGATAATGGAACGCAGTTCGAAAATGACCTCTTCATCGAATTCTGTGAAAGGCACGACATTGTAAAAAGTTTCTCTTCCGTGGCCTATCCCCAGGCAAATGGGCAGGTCGAGGCCGTCAATAAGACGCTAAAGGCAAGCCTTAAGAAAAGACAGGATGAAGCCAAGGGAGTTTGGCCAGAACAGCTCCCCCAGGTGTTGTGGGCATATCGGACCTCGCATCGAACGCCGATAGGTCATACTCCTTTCTCCCTGGCTTTCAAGAGTGAAGCAGTCCTTCCTGTCGAAGTAAAGGTAGCCTCGCATAGAGTCCAGACATTTGACCAGGACCACAATCACGAATTGCTCTGCGCGTCCCTCGACCTGATTGATGAACGACGAGAAGATTCACAGCTACAGCTTGTGCACTATCAACAAAAGATCACTCGTTATTTCAGCTCAAAGGTCAGGAAGTGCGCCTTTAGCGTTGGTGACCTGGTCCTCAGAAGAGTCTCCCTAGCCAGTAAGGATCCCAAAGACGGAGTATTGGGACCGAAATGGGAAGGGCCCTACCAAATAGCCAAGGTCATAAAAGAAGGAGCCTACAAGTTAGCTCGGCTTAATGGAAGCAGTCCCACGAACTTGGAACGCTATCCATTTGAAGAAATATTATCAATGATACCTTTGTAAGGCTTAATCAGAAAAGCCATCTTTTGTTTATTAAGTAATGAGAATTAAATATTTTTACATTATGGTGTATATTTGTGGATGTAATGTCAAGTAACCACGAAAGACCCTTTCCTAATTACTTAGGGGGCATATGTATCCTGGATATAACCAGGTCTTAAAACTTAGAAGTTAGTTCAAATCGATTGATCGATGTTTATTTAAAAATAAAGCACGAGATATTGATAAAGGATTAACACGAACTAAGTTGTATCCTAGATATAACCAGGTCGTCCTAAAAACTTAGAAGTTAATTCAAATCGATTGATCGATGTTTTTCTTAAAAAGCACGAGATATTGATAAAGGATTGACGCGAACTAAGTTTTCAAATTAACATCCTGGATATAACCAGGTCCTAAAACTTATAAGTTAGTTCAAATCGATTGATCGATGTTTTTCTCAAAAACCACGAGATATTGATAAAGGATTGACGCAAACTAAGTTTTCAAATTAACGTCCTGGATATAACCAGGTCCTAAAACTTAGAAGTTAGTTCAAATCGATTGATCGATGTTTTTCTCAAAAAGCACGAGATATTGATAAAGGATTGACGCTGTAACGTCCCAGATTTTCAAGACTCAATAATGCGGAAATATAAATGTTTTCATTTAACAAAATGTCTCAAAAACCCATAGAAAAAAAAACTTTTTAAAAAGTCGTATGGCCATACTTAACATTTAGTTACAAACATGTTTTATAAAGATTAGAGTGAGCCTAGTTTAGGAAAATTACACAACATTTCCAAAAATAAAAAGGCTTCCCAAAAGGTCGGTCCACATGTACATTTGCAAGGAAGACTCCAGCGCTCACTGCTCTGCCCTGCCCTTGCCCTTACCTACAACATGAAACAACTAGGTAAGCGAAAACGCTTAGTAAGATCAACTTTCAAACAAAGCAGATAGAGAAATAGGGATCCGGACCCTACACAATCAATTTCAAGAACGCTAAAGCGTTCTGGCAAACTTATGGTCATGCCTGATAACCAAGGATAAATTAATTCATATCTAGATAAAAATCCTACACTCAGAAAAATCCCAGAACAAGCAGATATATTATATCACAGCTAATTCTTATCAACAATTATATCCCTGCACTCAGAAAATCCCAGAGCAAGCAGATATTTTATATCACAACTATATCTTATCAACAATTATATCCCTGCACTCAGAAAATCCCAGAGCAAGCAGATATATTATATCACCATATAATTCGAGACCAATGCTCGACAATTTCCAACAATTCAGGCGTAACGCGCCCTCCAACATAATTGCTAATCTGTAAAAGAGAACCGAGTCTCCACACTAAGATCTAGCCAATAAATATTCTCATCAAGGGTAACTATCGTGTTACCTAGGGCATCGCTACTTATTCAAGAGTGTAATCTAATTTACACGGTTTTATGAAGACTTCTATGTTAATCAGTGGTGCTGGTGAGCAGTTGCCCCTAGGGTGTTCAGCCTCACTCAATCTTGGCAACCCCTAGTATCTCTAGGCACTCTCACTGAATGGCCAATATTCACGGCTGCTATCCGGGAATAACTTATCAGAGCACTTGCTCGGATTCTAACCATCCAATGATTAAGTAAGCATGAGGGCCCCTAGGTCCCATTTATCTTGGCGCCCCTAGGTTTAACCAGCTTATCCTCATCTCATGGCCACTCGTCGCGGTAATGAACCGGACATAAATAAAATCAAGCAGTGTGACGGGGATCAACCGTCTAGGATATGACGGACTTCTACCGTTCATATTTTCTAAATCAGCACTCACTAGACTAACGTCTCTAAGCAACTTTCTATGACAGCCTATATATATGCATGTATCCCTATACTAACATACAAGACAATAATCATTTCATGTTGCAGCCATACAATATAAGTTGACTTACTTGGAGTCCTTAGCGCTCAGCAGGTTTTCACCCTCCAACGTTCAGTCCAGTTACGCTTAGCCAATACTATAGTTATCCATACAGTATACTCGAATTAATTATGGCACTCATAATTCATTATTATTATTTTGGGCAGTTTGGTCATTTTAATAAAAGTCATTTGTAAGGATTTATAATCCTTATTTGGTTTTAAACCTATTAAGGAAAGTCATACAAAATATTCGAGACTAAACCCTAAGTCTCGGGGAGACCTATCCTAAGGTCTCGATACCTAGGCTCGGGTATCACAATGGTATTTCCCCACAACCCGCTAAAAATCTTATTCTTTCAAGGTATCGTTATTAACCCACACTTTCGACTAGTCGGTTAAAATATGTAAGATTTTAGCCGGTATTATATCCAGAAAATACAAATAAATTCCTTAATTATTTTTAAAGAAAATAAACTCTTTAAATTTTCCTTTTATTTTTCTTAAGGTTTTAATATCTAAAAATCGTTTTAAGAAAATTGCCTAATTTGTCTTAATTAGGAAAACAGTTATAAATTTCTCATCTTGACTAATTAATTTTCCAAAAGCAATTAATCAATTTTACTTACTAGAAAAATAATTCATTTAATTATTTTCTCAAAATATAGGGTTTTAAACCCTCTTTTAATTTATTAACTATTAATAAATTAAATCTCTTATTTTTAAAAAGAATAAAAACTCCTTAATAAAAATAATTCATTTAAACTCAAAGGGGTAATTTTAGTGAAAATATGATTTCAAGACTTACCATTTTATATCTTGAAATAAACAAAATTTTACTTTTTTCCTTATGTTCCAAAATCTCATTTTTACACTAAGTGTGAAAAGCCTATTTTTCACATTTTTAACTATATACTTCGTTAGTTCATAACTTGAAATTTACTTACCCAATTGTTACCAAAATTTCCCAATTCTATTTTTGTTATGCCATTTAGGTCTTTGTAAAATCTTAGGTCAAAATGAGCATTTTTGATTGGTGAAATCATTTTCCAACAATGAGGTAAAAATGACCTTATTTTCAAGTCCTTATTTTTTCCAAACTTTGACAGTTAATAACTTTCAAACTGTTCAATATTTTCTTACCAAATTTTACAGTGGAATAATAGGTTATGCCAGAAATATGTCCACAAAATTTTTAGAAAAAACTGGGTTCAATTGCCCTATACAGTGGCTGTCCAAACTTGGTTCCGAAAATAAGAATACGAAAAAAACTGTTTTTTTACCTAAACTTTGAAATAGCATAACTTACTCATTTCTAAACATTTTTTAGTGTTTCAAAAGCTCAATTTTATGTACTCAATCTCAACAACATCACAGTACAATTTAATTTTACAAAACCAATATACAGTGGCTGCTTGACCCCTTGGAAGTCACAGCTTAAAACATGTTTTGTTTTAGGGTATCCTACAAAACCCTTGGGGGTTTTGGTTCCCATTTTCAAAAATCAATACACATGCATCATAAAAATTATTAAACAACTACCATAACCTTATTACATCACCAACAAGAAACTTTAAGCATTAAATATACAAAATAATGCTTAAAACTAAAAACCCTACAACAAAATCATCAAAAGTAAACTTTTTACCTCTTTGGTGTTCTTGCTTAAGGTTTGGACCTTCCTATTAGCTTTGGCTCCTCCAAAACCTTTTAAAAACCCTAAACAACTTCCCCCAACAACATAGTTAATTAGCTATTTGAAACTCTATGCTTAAAACTTTACAAAAGCCTAGATTAGTGAAGCTTTACCTTAGGGAAAATACTTCCTAGACCAAGACTTAGCCTCCAAGTTTTCCTTGGTGTTCTTGAGGTTGAATATTGAGAGACAACTTGAGAGAGTAAAAAAAAAAAGATGATAGTGAGAGAGTGAAGTGAGTGGTCGGTTTCTTAGGGGGGTTAGAAGAGTTTATGGTATCTAATTTATCTAAAAAACACTCAAGTGTTTTACTCCCACTTGACTTGACTTACTTAAAATGAGAATTTTATCTTTATTAAGTTAGGTTCACACCACTCTAAAATAGCACATGGCCGGCCACCCTTTGCCATATATGTGATCATTAATTTATTTTTTATTTTTTATAAAGGTTAATAAAGGTTTCATAAGAAGAAAAGTCCAAATTGGCTTTTGACACATTTTTTCACTCTTATTAAGTTTTAATCACCAAACTTAACATTAATTAATTAAATTTAATGTCTCTCACATTTAATTTAATTAATCACATAATAAAATTTAACCTAAGGTCCATTCATGGAATAAAATTCCCCATTTCGGCAAAATTAGGCATTTACCACAAAATGCCTTAAAATTTCCATTTTCTTTTAGGTTTATTATTTTTGACCAAACTTTAACTTTTATGAATGTATTTTATGCCCAAAATATAATTGCCATGATTTTTCGTTTTATTTTCCGAGATTTTTACCCGATCAGGGTTTTTGTGTCGGTCCAGGACCGAAAGTCTTATCTTGACTTTTAAAATCACAAAATTCATATTTTGGCTAGTAATAACTCATGGAATACTTACAAACAAAATATAATATTATTTAAAATAATATTCTTAACCCGGGGGAAAAATCCTGACCCGAGTCGTTTAAAGGTACCTGAAAACGTAGGACGTTACAGACGCGAACTAAGTTTTCAAATTAACGTCCTAAATATAACCAGGCCCTAAAACTTAGAAGTTAGTTCAAATCGATTGATCGATGTTTTTCTCAAAAAGCACGAGATATTGATAAAGGATTGACGCAAACTAAGTTTTCAAATTAACGTCCTGGATATAACCAGATCCTAAAACTTAGAAGTTAGTTCAAATTGATTGATCGATGTTTTTCTCAAAAAGCACGAGATATTGATAAAGGATTGACGCAAACTAAGTTTTCAAATTAACGTCCTGGATATAACCAGGTCCTAAAACTTAGAAGTTAGTTCAAATTGGTTGAATCGATGTTTTTCTTAAAAAGCACGAGATACCGATAAAGGATTGATGCGAACTAAGTTTTCAAATTAATGCCCTAGATACAACCAGGACTTAACTCTTAGAAGTTGGTTCAAGTTTGTTAACAGATGTTTTTCTTAGAAAAGCATAAGATGACAATCACAACACCAACAGAAACTAAGATTATTACCAAATGAATAGAAGAGAAGTAAGATAGAGGCAAATATGTGTAAATCAATTAAAATAAAGTTGAAGAAATCAATTGTCTCGAGGTTAAAAAACCTCATAACATAAAGTTACAAAAAATAAATAAATGATAAAGGAGAAGGAGAAAATTCGCCTGGCCGCTCTGTTGAAGTCACCCCCTCGCCGTCCAGCTCGGTTGCGGTCGGAGTTTCTCCGGTCTCAGAGGGCGCCTCTTGTTGGAGGCGAGCTTTGAACTTCCCCAGGAGGGACTCCCACGCTTCCGTCCCCAAGAAGGAAAAGTCACCATCCAGGTTAAAGGCCCAGCAATGGTACAACATGGTCTCCATGGAGGTGCTGGAGGTCGCCTTCTCCGCCACAAGGGCGACCTTAGCTTCTTCAAGTTCCACCTTCGCGGCGGCCAGGGAGACCTTGGTGGACTCGGCCTCCAGCAGCTTAGGTCGAGATGCGTCCAGCTCAGCCTGCACGATCGCCAGGGCATCTTTGCCGTCCTGCTCCTGTTTCCGGGCAGACGCAAGGGCGGACAGGGCAGTATGATGCTCGTTCCTCATCTCCTCGAGCCTGGCCCTGGATCGGGATATGCTCCGGTGAAGAGCCAAAACCGCCTGCAAGAAAGAAAAAATGTGTAAGGCAGGTGCCTTAGAAATAAAGCAAATGAAAAGAAACAAATGATAGAGCTTGCTTACCATGAGGGTCATTCCCATTGAAGACTCCCTCACGTTCTCAGGACTCCTCGTCTTGATCTCCCGCAGGTCCCTCGGGGTGGCGTTGTAATAGTGGTCCACTGTGTAGCTTGCAGTTTCGTAGACCGTCCCCCGAAAGACCTCAGGGATTTTCTCTAAGGCCTGGGTGTTGACTGGGATGCGCACCAAGGGAGCTGGGGTTGCCAAGGCCCCAGTTGACGCCTCATTTTCCCGAGTAGAAACAGGAGGTCGCGGGGGAGGAGGAGCCATCTTCTCTGCAGTAGGAGGGGGTGGAGGTACCTTTTCAGTGGTAGAGGGGCCTGGGTTTTTCCCCTTAGCCGGGGACTTGGAGGATGTCCCAGTAGCCTTCTTCATCATCCGAAGCTTCTTCACCAAGGGCCCAGAGGGAGGATTTCCCCCTTGGAACATGGCTCGCAAGTTGTCATCCTCGGCCTGCGACATCTCATCGGCTGAAACAAAGACAACAAAGTATTAAGTATACATGTAAAAATACTTTGATCACAAAAAAAAAAGAGGGCTAGTATATAGAGAAAGGTCTTACCCTCCGAGCTAGAGGAGGAATCTATTGTCACGACCTCTGGCCCCAGAGCTTCTATAGGAGAGGCTAAGGTAATGACCTCGTGGGTGAGAAGAGGTTCTGGATCTGGATCTGCCTCAGGGCTAGACTCCTCTACGTACTGCCTAATACCTGGAGCTATTGCACCCTCCAAAAGGGAGGGCCACGACCTAAGATTGGTCCCATACTCCTCAAAGTAGGCCGACCTAAAGGCTAGGGTGTTGACTACTACTACAGTTCCCCTAGGGCGGCCCATGTCATTACGCAACATGAGCTGATCAACACACAGGAGTAAGGTGACGTTGCGGTCTAGGTTCGTTCGGTGGCGGCGAACAAGTTGGCTGGGGTTAAACTTAGCAAGCCTTAGGTCTGCGGCAGCCCTGTCTAAGTCCCTAAATAAGTAAGGGTTACCTTGACCAGAGGAGCCGGCTGTTGCTCTGGGCTGGATCCTCACCGCATTAACTTCCTGGGCGACCTCCAGAGCCTGCTTCCGTCGCACAAGGGGCACCTCGTCCTCCTCGTCCGTGACATCCTCCTCGGGGATTGGCGGCATCTCGCGAGCAGCGGGGATGGGGGGCATCTCGCGAGCAGCGGGGATGGCCCGCGGCCTCCTCAAGGCCAGAGTCTGGCCAGGGAAGATTAACTTACATGCCAGCATCATCTCGTCAGGCACGAGCTGGCGATAATCTTTTTCACTTGGGGGAAGCCCCGCCAAGGTTTCATATTGACCCCCAAGGGTTACTGACTTGGCCGTTAACCTTATTCCCGATTAAATATGGCCTGAGCTTGTCACAAGCGAAGACGATGGCCAGCATCTCCTTTTCAGTAGTAGCATAATTCAACTGAGCATCATTCAAGGTCCTACTAGCATAGTAGATGGTGCGAAAAACCTTGTCAACTCGTTGACCCAACACAGCCCCGACAGCATAATCACTTGCATCACACATCAACTCGAACGGAAGCTCCCAATTCGGTGCAATGACTATAGGTGCCGAAATCAATTTTTCCTTAAGAGTTTGAAAAGCCTCCATACACTCCTTTCCAAACTCAAAGGGCACTCCATTAACAAGCAAACTAGACAATGGCTTGGAGATCTTTGAGAAATCCTTTATAAACCGTCTGTAGAAACCAGCATGACCCAAAAAAATACGAATCCCCTTTATCGAAACTGGAGGGGGAAAATTCTCAATAGTAGACACCTTGGTTCTGTCTACCTCAAGGCCTTCCTGTGAGATCTTGTGTCCCAAAACAATCCCCTCTCTAACCATGAAATGGCACTTCTCCCAATTAAGCACCAAATTGGATTCTTCACATCGAATCAATACCAGCTCCAAGTTCCTCAAACAATGATCAAACGATGAGCCAAACACTGAGAAATCATCCATGAAAATTTCTAGCCATCATACACCGTTGGAAAGTTGCTGGTGCGTTACATAGCCCAAATGGCATTCGTCGGAAAGCGAATGTGCCATAAGGACATGTAAATGTCGTTTTCTCTTGGTCCTCTGGTGCAATGACTATTTGATGATACCCGGAGTAACCATCCAAAAAGCAATAATACTCCTTTCCTGCCAGTCTGTTTAACATCTGATCAATGAATGGAAGGGGAAAATGGTCTTTCCTTGTTGCCATGTTGAGCTTGCGGTAGTCAATGCATATTCTCCAACCAGTAACAGTTCTTGTTGGAATTAACTCATTCTTCTCATTCTTCACTACCGTCATCCCCCCCTTTTTAGGTACTACCTGAACTGGACTCACCCACTCACTGTCAGAAATTGGGTAAGCCACCCCTGCATCTAACCACTTCACCACTTCCTTTCTCACAATTTCCTTCATTGGCGGATTGAGTCTTCTTTGGGCATCTATGGTTGGTTTGACTCCGTCCTCCATTAAAATCCGATGCATAACAGTAGAGGGGCTGATCCCCTTGATGTCTGCCAAAGTCCACCCAATGGCCTTCATGTGCTCTCTCAAAATTCTCAACAATTTTTCAATCTCCATATCAGAAAGTGAAGCTAAAACTATAACCGGAAGTGTCTTGTTTTCACCCAAAAACTCATACCTCAGATGGTTGGGAAGTACCTTCAGTTCTAACTCTGGGGGTTTCTCAACTGAGGGCAATGACCTTTTTGGTACTGCCCCAAGCTCTTCAAAGTATTTCCTCTTCAATGGCCCATAAGAATTAAGCCATTTTGCGTACTCCATAGCTTCCTTTCCATCTTGATCACTAAGCTCATCTTCAACCAAACTTAACTCAAGAGGATCATTTATCAGTTTTCTCTCTTCCACTAAATTACCCATTACATCCACCGAAAAGCAATTGTCACTAGCTTCTGGATAGGTCATGGCCTTGAGCACATTGAATACAACTTCTTCCCCTTGCACTCTCAACTTCAACTCACCCTTTTGAACATCTATGAGCGCTTGGCCTGTTGCCAAGAAGGGTCTCCCAAGAATAATGGGAACATTGCTATCCTCTTCCATGTCAAGAACTATGAAATCGGCAGGAAAAATAAACTTGTCTACTTTGACAAGGACATCTTCAATTACCCCTCTTGGATGTGCCAACGAACGATCAGCTAGTTGCAAAGTTACAGTTGTGGGCTTGGCTTCACCAAGTTGCAATCTCTTGAAAACTGACAATGGCATCAGGTTGATACTGACCCCCAAATCACAAAGAGCATTTATTCCCTCTATTCTCCCAATAGTGCACGGTATTGTGAAACTCCCAGGATCTCTCAGTTTAGGGGGGAGCTTCTTTTGCAGTATAGCACTACACTCTTCCGTCAATGCCACAGTTTCAAAGTCCTCCATCTTCCTTTTCTTGGACAAGATGTCCTTCATGAACTTGACATAGCTCGGCATTTGCTCTAAGGCCTCCGCAAATGGAATGTTGATGTGTAGTTTCTTGAATACTTTCAGGAATTTAGTAAACTGCTTGTCCATGTTGTTCTTACAGAGCCTTTGGGGGTAGGGAATCTTTATGTGATGCTCAATACTGATTGGTGGCGAAGCTTCTTTTGCTGGTATGCCTTCAGTAGCTTTCTTCTCACTGTGCTTCTTTTCCTCTTGTGTCGGTGCCTGTGCCTGTTGATCCTGACCCACTTCTTCATCTGGCTGCTTCTCACTTGGTCCCTCATAATTCTTCCCACTTCTTAACGTGATTGCCTTGTAATTCTCTTTCGGATTGACGTCAGTGGTGCTAGGCAAGTTACCTTGGGCACGATTAGCCATGAGAGTAGCCAATTGTCCCATTTGGGTCTCCAAATTTCTAATAGAAGATCGAGTTTCAACCATGAATTGGTTTAACACATCTGACTGAGCATTAGAATTTCCACCAAAATTTTGTTGTTGCTGATGATGAATGGGCGATTGGGGTTGTTGCTGCTGCCTAAATCTCGGCTGAAAGAACCCCTGTGGCTGTTGTTGGAATGACTGTTGTTGGTTTGAAGATTGGCCTTGCTGATCATTCTTCCAAGAAAAGTTGGGATGATTCCTCCACCCTTGATTAAAAGAATTGGAGTAAGGGTTATTGTTGCTCTGTCGAGGAAAATTCCCAATAGCCTGAGCTTGCTCCATAGGCATGTTGTTTACATCAGCATACTGACACTGTTCATAGGCATGAGGGCCCCCACATATTTCACACAGAGTCTGGGCCTGTTGCACTGGAGTTGTTATTACATTGCCTTGCAATTGCTTAGTCAAGGCCTCAACTTGAGCGGTCAATTTCGAAATTGCATCCACTTCATACATACCGGCCACTTTCCTTGAAGAGCTTCTTTCACTTGGCCACTGCTGATTATTCATGGCCATTTCTTCCAACAAGTCATATGCCTCATTGGCGCTTTTTCTCATAAACGCACCACCAGCTGCTGCATCAATGAGTGTGCGAGTAGTACCACACAGCCCATTATAAAAATTATGGACTAGCATCCATTTCTCTATTCCGTGATGCGGGCACTTTCTTATCAATTCTTTGAATCTCTCCCAAGCTTCATAAAGAGACTCATTATCCAACTGAGAAAAATTATTGATCTCTCCTCTCAACTTAGCTGCTTTAGCTGGAGGGAAAAACTTGGAGAGGAACTTTAGTGCTAGATCATTCCATGTATTGATTGAGTTAGGTGGCAAAGATACCAACCAACTCTTAGCTCACTCCCTCAGAGAAAATGGGAACAATCTAAGTCTGATAGCATCATCACTAACTCCATTCATCTTAAATGTCTGACAGAGCTCCATGAAGTTAGAGAGATGCATGTTTGGGTCTTCAGTGGGTAGTCCCCCAAACTGGACTATGGATTGAACCATCTGAAGTATGGCTGGCTTTATTTCAAAATTTTTTGCATCTACGGTGGGTGGTCTTATACAAGACTGGACCCCTGTCATTGTTGGCAACACATAGTCCCTCAGGCTACGGTCGGGTGGATTCTGACCATTAGCTAGGTCTTCTATGGCACCCCCATTATTACCGTAGTTGGCCATAACTTCCTCTTGCTCAATCCTGTGTACAACTCTTTCCAACCTTTTGTTTCTTCTGTTCTGCCGGCAAGTCTTCTCTATCTCAGGATCAACAGGCACTCTTACAGCTGGTCCTTGACGTCACATAAACCAATGGTACCTGAGATGAGATAAGAAGAATTTGACACAAACAAGTTAGCAAAAAGTGAAAAGAAAACCAAATTAGAATTTAATCCAATTAACGTAATATTAACTAAACAATTCCCCGGCAACAGCGCCAAAAACTTGTTGCTATAATTTTAATACACGCAAGTGCACGTATCATACAAGTAGTACTCACACAGGTGAGGTCAAACCCAAGGGAATTGCAGCTAAGTACTAACAAAATTGGATCTATATTTCTATTTGGCAACAATAAAATTTGGTGTTTAAATAATAATGCAGAAAACAAAACAAGCAAAACAACAATTAAAATGGGTTTAACAATGGATGTAAAATTAGGAATATGATTTCAATTGCTTTGATTACCCAATTGTTAATACTAGTCAACTATTCTTCTTCCTCCTATGTGATGACAGATTATAAAATCACCTAAACTCTTTTCAGATCATAAAGGTACTAAATTGCATTGTCAACTATTGCATCTCTGAGATAGTACAACAAACAATTCGCATTAAGCAATAATCTAAAAAGTCACATAAGCTATGCGAATACTTTCGTTTCACATCAAAACCTATGTTTATTCATTTAGAGCATTCCTAATATTCACTTTTCAGATTTCATATTAGGATCATGAATCATGCTTAAGGTGATCAATCTCAAACATGTATTGAGCACAAAAATGAACAAATCACATAAACAAGGAAAAAGGAATAATCAAATAGCATTAATCCATGGAATAATCTCAGTCAATATCCATCAAATCCCTAAATAGGAGTTCAGTTCATAATCTCAATATTCAAATCCATAATCAAACTAAACATAAAAAATAACATAGGAAATCAAAGAAAAAGAGAATGAAACTAGATGGGGAATTGTCACAGATTGCCCACGCTTGCTCCAAAGTCTGTCTTCTCTTGTCTTTCCTCCCTTTCTTTCTGTCTCTCCCTCTAATTCACGTTTTTCCTCTTCAAAAATCGCATAAGAACTCGTTACCCTAAAATAGCCCTTGTGAATGGACCAAAATGCCCTTCATTTAAAAATCTGCCGAATTTCAATTTCCAGCAACCTAGCGCGGTCGCGCTCTACAGTAGCGAGGTCGCTCTACTCTCTCAGAAAAGACATTTTTGACAGCTTTACGAATTTTTGTGCTTTTTGGCATCTTTTTCATTCTAAATCATCCCAATCCTTCAAAACCTGAAAATAAACAAAAACAACACAAAACAAGCGTAAAATAGAACAAAACAATCCTAAACCTCTAAAATACTTCCTAAGTAGACACACTAAAACAAGTCTAAAACTTGCTAATCAGCCGTCCTCACAATAATAGCTGCATGATAGTTTCTAAGTCAGAAACGAATAAAAAGAGGCTAATCGGCAGTCAACTTACGAGTTGAGAGTAGGAGGTACTTACGAGGACGGTTGAAATAATGGTGCTCGTAGTTGCGAAACTCCTTTGACATAAAGAACTGGTCCTTAAAGTCATTGGGGTGGCTGGGCAGCTCGATGACCGCAGCCGAATTTGGAAAACGGGTCAGGTAGTAGAACCCGTTGCCTCGCCCCCGCTGCTCCGGGATGGCTTTGAGGCAGAAGAAGTAGAGGATGTCCGCCGGCGTGGGGACCTCCCATTCCTGCTTCAGGAATAGATACTTCAACCCCGCTAATAGACGATATGAGTTAGGGGGAGCTGGAAGGGAGCCAGCTTCACATAATTTAAAAAATCCGCAAAGTACTGGTCCAGTGGGAGGAAGGCCCCGGCCTTGAGATGCTCGTCGCTCCAGGTGGCGTACTCCTCATCGAGTGGCGCGCAGCTCCGCTCGCCTTCAAGAGGAGTTCAGGCGTCCAGGGCGCCCCTCCCTATCTCAATGTTATGGGAAAGCAAGATTTTATTCACTTTCTCCTGGGTGGTGACCTTCGAGGCGATCCTCTCGGCCTCTAAAAAAGCGTTGGGCCTCACCTTGACCTCCTTCTCCACAGTTGGACCGAAGTCGGGGATCGGGGAGTCCATGGCCACCTCCTTTCCTTTGTTGGTTTGCTGGGAAGACGAGCCGCCAGCACTCTTCTTGGGTGCGCTCTTCTTTGGTCCCATTTGGTTGCCTAACTAAAAAAGAAGAAAATTTAGAAAGGGTGACCTAAGCATAAGAAATAATCTAGCGCGAGGTTTTTTCTTTACACGAGTTGAGGTAATCTCAACCCGTGGTGAGTGAGACCACGCGATTCTATGAACACGCACCTGTGCTCCGAACGGGTCCCCGATTACTCGGAATCCGTGTCAGGAGGGTCAGGGTAAAAGTTTGCCTTGGAAGGAAAGTTTCAGTAGGCAACAGTAGACAAAAACCACCTGTGAAGCGTGTCCCCTAAGCGTCTCGGTTTTTGCACCCTAAGAACTGGTTATTCCAAATAGGCATACAAATTTTATCTAGAAAATCACCCCAGAAATTGTATCCTATGAGTCATGCTCCTAAGTGGTTTTTTTCCTACGGTCGACACCCCTAGGATAAAAACCTATGCAAAAAATACCAGCAAAAAACAAGCAACCTACCGCATGCGATTAAAGAGAAAGTTTACCTAAGCAACAGTGAAGGAAAACATTTAAAACATGCACCAACGGATGAATTACATAAATGTTTTGCTGTGAAGAGGTTGAAAGGGTCGTCTGGGTTGAAATCCTGTTGAGATCGCTGGTACTGGAGTCTCGAAGGAGCTATCGTGTCTGAACTTCTAGGACGCTGGGAACAGTGACCGGAAGAAAAGAAGGATTTTGAGACTGAGAAGAAAGAAGAAAATGAGAAAATTTTCAAATGAGAGGGTAGCCCATGGAAAGGGTGGCCAGCCCTTTCATATACGTAAAAGGCCAAAGGATGAGGGCCATTCGATCGCCTTGATGTAGGATACGAGGATCACTACTCGAAAGATGAAACGACGGCCGAAGATAGGCTAGGCCATTTAATGCGGTTCTCGGGATACGGACTGTCACCAACCACGATGCTCCACGTATTCGATACCAGCGTAATGGGTGGAATGTGAAAAGTCCACAAAGAAGCCTAAAAGCCCCCACTGTGGCCCCAAGAGACGTCATGTGCCACGAGCAGGGGCTTGGGGGGCAAATGTACGCCCTAATTATCCACGGGCTATTAGCGAGCTGAGAAATGGCATAGTTATATCAGCCACGTGGATGCCATGTACCCGAAGCTGTTGTTACAAGATCCTACCTCTTTAGCTCGAGGTAACCAAAGGCTTAACGAGATTACTAAGGAGTCCAGTTAGAAGTATGGGCACCACAGGCTAAGGCTACGTCAAGCTCGGGGTACGAGCTTGGGTTGGCACCTCTGAACTTTTATAAATTCAACCACGCAATGTAAACGTGCATATATCAGACATCACGTGTCTGATCCATCCCTGAATTCTAGAACACGTAGCATAAACGTGCGTGTTCAAGCACCCACGACTAGGTTGGGCTGTGCGGCCCATTATCCCCCTTACCTATTGATTAGACCACACTTCATTGTCAGGTTTTAGGAATTAATCATGAATGTCACAGAAGTGACATGATAGGTAAGAAGGTCACGGGATGACCTCCCTTGCCAACCCCTAGGTGCCCTCTCCCTATAAATGTGGAGACCCTGGGAGTTGCAAGGGGTTGGATTCTAATTTGCAAGGAAATACCCTGTAAAGAATATCAGAGAGATATCAATAATATTGGCTGGTGGACTAGAATGATTTTAACCTTTGAACCACCTAAAAAAGTATTCGTGTTATCATTTTGCGTTGAGATCATTCATCTATTACGGTTCATTATTCCGCACTAATCCCACTCATTATTCTATTAATTATCTGTTGCCGAAGAACCGCGTCAACAATAACCAAATCATAAAAGGAGACAATTTAGTAAATTTTGGAATACAAAGTGTACCGTTCGGTTGCATTAGTATACTTAAAACAAAAATCTACCTATACAAGAAACCAATTGGTTTATAAAATATAATCTTGATTTTTCTACCTTTATGAAAAATAAGTTTCAAAATAATTCTAAAGTTTATATCCAAATTTAAATTTTATTGTTTGGTTGCTTTACTGTTTAGTTTCTTTAAATTGCGTAGCCATATAATGAATTCATAAAAAAGGATACAATTTAGTAAATTTTTTAAGACAAATTGTACTGTTTTGGTTCATTTAATAAAATTGAATTAACAAGCTACTTATATAGGAAACCAATTTGAATATAAAAAATTGACTTGATTTTTGTTAAGAAATACTAGCAACAAATTAGTTAGGCAACATACTACACAGATAATTAAAACATACAAGAAACCAACTAGTATCTTTTGTTGCATTATAAATCTCAAATAACACTAAGCTTAGTTAGGCAACTAATTGGTACAATATGAACCACACTCACTAAAAATAAACTTTTGATATGGTTTCCTATTTGTAACTTGAACAGGTTATGGATCCACGAACAATAATAATTTTTTACAACAGAAAATGGATAGACATGAGTGATAACTCCATTTTAGTATCATTTTAGGATGTGTTTTTGTGGTAATCTTGAGTCTTTATGTTTGTTTTGTGCAAGATTACGCTCGTGTTTGTCTTTGTTGTAGGATGGTGTTATGAATTATGAGCTAAACGTGGAAAGAAGTAGAAATGGTGTAAAATGGAATTTTTTGTGGTTGTTTGAGTCAAATTGGCATCAAGGAGGAGTTAGAAGAAGTTTGGATGAAGGTTGGACTTAAAATGGTCAAGTTTTGAAAAAAATAAAATTAGAGTTGCGGCATGGGCTTAAGGGCCGTGACTTTAGCAAAGTCATAAACTACCCAAATCTGGCAAGAATTAATGTCGCGGCATGCCATTTAGGGTCATGGCATGATGAGTGGCAGAGAGAAAATAAAATCTGGGTTTTCACATAGGCTGCAGCATGGAGTTTAAGGGTCGCGACGCTTGAAGATGGAGGCACAAATCTCCTGGGCATTTTGAAGACACGGGCTGCGGCATGGTCTCCTAAGGGTTGCGGTGCGCCTCCCTGAAGAGAAAAAAAAAATCTTATTTAGGTTTACAACATTATAAATTAAGAGATGGATTAGGGTTTTTACTGAGGAGTTTTCAGAGACTTCTTGGATTCAGGATTAGCAATTGTTCAACATTATTGATCTATTTTTCTTCACATTTCTCTTAGTTTTTAGTAGTTTATTTTTATGTTTCTGAACAATTGTTTTATGATTTTAGTCATGGCTGATATGAACTAAACATTTGTTCTAGGGTTTAATGTAGTCACTTGGATATTTGTTAATTTTCTATGAAGTTTATATAATTTCTTATTCTTCAATCCTTTATCAATGTGATTTGTGCTTAATGTGTGTGGATAATTGATCACTATTTACATGATGTATGATTTTGATTTGAGATTCGAGAGGGGAGAGTTAAATATTCTATAATTATATAGACATAAATTTCATATAGGACGATAGTACCTATAGGGTTTGTGTAGCGTTTAGGGTTTCTATGCTTCACGCCTGTTATATGTTAAAACTTATCACAGATTTGTAGAATGTTTGCATATAGGTTGAGATCTTTTTATCTTAAAAAAGAATTAGGATTGTTTTAATTAACCCGCTATTAGGATAGAAATTGAAGAATTATAATCGTTGATTAGTAAGATTAACAGGTTGAAAAGTTGATGAAGTTAATACCCTAGGTTTTTAAATTCTTGAATCAATCTTTATTAATACAAATTTTATTTCAATTTTAAGTCTTAGTTTAAAAATCACTCTATTTTCGACCGCCAAATAGAAATTCAAAAGCAATTATTGGTAATTGGTTGATATTCCTTGTGGGAACGATACTTTACTTACTATTTTATTACTTGAATCGATTATGTATACTTGCACATCATATTTTACCGATCAAGGAGCTACTACACAGAATATGAAGTGGTCGAAATATTAATACCAAGAATTTGTTCCTATGAAAATATTGTGCAAAAAATTTGTGTTGCTTTGGATTTTGAATAGGCTCAATTTTGACATTGATGTCCAATTTCAAATTAAAGAAGGAATCCCACCTATGAAGATCAAAGACGATAGTGGGTGCAAATTCTATGAACAAATCAGAAAGAAAAATGATGATGAGACTACTTACCCTCTAATGGTAAGTTCTGTAGAAAAGGAAGCATCTACAATTAAAGACACACACCCATTACATTGCATTGCTTTGAATCATACATGGAAATGATTGAAAAGTTGCCTACCCCAGACATAATATGCACAATCCATAGAAGATTTCATACTTGAACAAGCTAAAGAAGCAGTTGCCACAAGCTGGGAAAATAATACAAAAGTTATTTCTTATCCTAAAGTTGATGTGATAGTTGTTGGATAAGTTTTCAGCAACAAAGAAACGCTAAAAACTGCCATTAGCCTTTACTCAATAAAAAAAAAAAAACCTTTTAAGGAAAAAAGATCATCATCTCTTGATTACAAACTAGCTAGTGTGGATGACAATTGCAAATGGGGCTTTTTGGCATCAAAACATGGCAAAACAATAATGTTCATGATTATAAAAATAAAGAATACGCATACATGCTCATAAAAACATTACTTCTAAAGATCATCCTCAAGCTACAAGCAATCTAGTTGGGAGTGTCATAAAAACAAAATTCAGAAACCCAAAAAGAAACTACACACACAATGAAATTGTTGATGACATGGTAGAGGATTATAGCGTCTTAATTTCTTATCAAAAAGCGTGGAGAGCTAGAGAGAAAGTTATAAAGCATGTTAGATGCTGCCCACAAGATTTATATAGTGAAATACCAGCAATTTTATACATGATGCAAAAATGCAACCCATGTATTACTTACTTTAAACTACTCTAAATTACCTACAGAAACTTTTAGCTAAATAACTATATAATATTATACTCTTTGCTTACTTTTATAATAGGAACAGTAGTAGACCTTGTCACATATGAAGATAGGCGGTTCAAGTATCTTTTCTTCGCTGTAGGGGCTTCAATCAAAGGTTGGCAACATTGTACTCCAATACTTGTCACTGATGGAACTTTCTTAAAAAACTCACATGGAGGAACATTACTATTTGCTAGTGCCAAAAACGCCAATATATATATATATATTCCCAATTGCCTAAGCTGTTGTAGACTCTGAAAATGATGAATCATGACACTGGTTCTTCCACAAAATAAAAGAATCCTATGGTGAAAGACAAGTCCAATGAATCATTTCAGATAGACATGAAAGTATTGTAAAAGCAGCACAAGCAACCTTCCCAAACCTCATGCATGGGGTATGTACTTCAATCAAAACACAGTGAATCAACTGAGCATGCATTGCCATCAACTTCATCTCTAAAAAGTGGCCAAAACATGTACCACTAAACAGACTAAGTTGTTCACTAGTCAACTTAGACTTTATAGTAGCAATGCATAATATCTCTGAAGAAGGATAGAAAATGACTACCAAGAACGCTATTTTCAGGCTTGAAATAAAACTCCCATTCCTGAAAAAGTAAATTAAATAAAACAAGTAGAAAAAACACAAACATGAAACTCAATCTAAAAAATGGAAACCAAACAGATTCTAAAACATACAATACAACATAAACCATTTTGAAACCCCCCCAAAAAAATGACACAAAAAAGTAACCAAATACATAAACTCTAACATAAAAGAACAACTAACTCATTCAAAACCCCTAAAAAAGATACCAACTAGATAACCAAAAATTTAATAAAAAAAGAAAAACAAAATCAAAATCAAACTGACCCTAAAAATAAGATACCAAAATGTAACCAATAACTAAAAAATTTAACAAAATTGCGAACAATAAAAAAACCTAAAAAAAAGAAACCAATTAGATACCCTTAAAATCACACAAAACACATACAAAAAATAAAAATAAAAAAGAAACCCTCCCCTTAGATTTATTCTTCACGTACTTCCTCTTACTAGAACCCTCACTACTCAGATTCTTCTCACAAAAATCACCAACATTGTAACGCCCTAAACTCCAGGGACCGTTACGGTGTGCCTTATAAACAGTGCTAAACTCGCTAATCGAGTAATTTGGCCAAAATCGTGTAACTAAGTATGATTAGCAGTTTAGGGATTAAAATTTTTGGTTAAGATATAACGTTTCATTAGAACGTTAACTGTATACATTGGGATCCCAAAAAAATAATAATTTAAAAGTCTATTACAAGAAAATATTTACAACTGGCCGATCTAAGTGGCAAAACAGGGTTTAACCCTAGTTCCTCTTTCAACCCTCGGCCATGGCGGTCGAGTAGCCGCATATGTACACATCGTCACCTAAGCTCTCCAACTCAAGGATGGTCCAACTTTCTTTTGCCTTTACTTGCACCACATAGCACCCGTGAGCCGAAGCCCAACAAGAAAACTTAATATGCTCAAGATCAGTAATAACAAGTCATCAAATCATAAGGCACACACCTAGCAAATATAGCCCTATTCAAGCAGGCAAACAAATTCACAAAATGATGGGTATCCAGGATAAAGAATCATGCCCTCCTGAATGGATGACTATCAAATCAATCTCAATCAGATAAGTGATTTAACACTGGTGGTTTCGGTAACCATACCGGGCTTATAGCCCTAAATAGAAGAGTGACAGTTGTAATAGTCACTAAGGTGGGTTCCGTTCCCTTTAGCCATGTAACGATAGGGTCACTGGGGCTTTATAGATAAGTGATCATTTCACTAGCTTGAACAAGATAGGTGCTCGATGAACTAGGCACCAATATAACCTATCGCATGACCATAGAGTCACAACCATGTGATTCCGCTCCCTAGCCACGTGACAAACCGTCACCTAGGCCTTTGGCCTTGGCTCTGAGTAACTAGTCCTAGACTAGTCAAGCACTTATAAGTTTCATCGACCGTAGGGCCGGTCCAGCATTAATGCTCCTAGAGTCATTCAACGTTGATATTGATTAGATCTAATATTTTATCAGCCCTACGTTCATGACGCTTATGCCGTTCTCGGCTCTTAGGTCCGTAATACGCGACCAGTGCCGACCCTGACTAATCAGTGCCATACACAAGTAAGCAATGCTACCAAACATATATCATATGTCAAATATCTAAATACAGGGCATTCAACATGCTTACTTAACAATTGCTAGCACAATTAGGATTATGCATAAACACAGAGACTCAAGCTTTGACCAATCTCATATCCAATATTCACGGCATGCCCTAATCACATGTTTCTTGTGCATTACATGCATCACATTTAGACATCCATCATGCATCAAGAATAACTATGCATGTCACATATACACAGGGTGCAGTTTTCTTACCTCTAGTTCGAGCGAGAATTAGAACAAGAATGACCCTTGAGAACAATCGGTCCTTTAATCCCTTAACGGTCACCTAGTCATAACCAAATAAAATATCCGATGAATGAAAATCAACAATAATAGGGTCTTGATCTAAACCCCACTCTCGGGACCCCAAAATGTACCCACACGGTGAGTAGATTCGATCCTGGGCCTTAAGGATTGAAACCCCGAGCCAAAAACCCTTAAAAACACTCAAAACGGGGTTCAGAAGAAATAGGGTAGCGCTGTAGCGCTACCCCCTAGCTCCCCAGTGCTCAAGATAGAACCAAACCTCCCCAGCACCTCTTCAGGTAGCGCTGTAGCGCCCCCCACTGGGTGCTGTAGCGCTACCTTCAGCCTGAAAATTCCCAACAACTTCTTTCTTCGATTCCACCATTTCTAACCCAAACCAAAAGCTTCCAAACATCAAATTAAGTCCCAAATGAACCCAAAAATCATCCCCACATGTCCTAGGCACCACAACCCCAAGAACCCTAGCCAAAAACATCCATTGAAACTCAACTTTCCAACTCACAAACCAGCTGAAACTCAACTAGGAAAACAGAGCAAAAACAAGAGTTCTAATGGCTAAAAACTCACCTCAATCTCAGCAACACACCCTCTTCAATGGTAGAGCATAACCCTATCTCATCACATCTTGGTTCCTCAAAAAGAGCTTGAAAATTCAAAGAGAAATGGAGGAGAAAAACCATCGGGAGAGAAGGGAAGTGAGACTCTGTTTTTGGTAAGCTTCTATAGCCTTAATGGCTCGTTAATCATAATTAACACTGTAACGACCCAAAATCACTAATATGGCTTAAGGGCCTTGATTAGCGTGCCGGGAGGGCATAACTGGTTTATGTGTGAATTTATTGATTTAATGCATGATTACATGATAAGCATGCTTGTATGATTATATGAATATAAATGTGATTAAATGTTATACTTGTGAGAACCACATTATTATGTGGGTAAATCTGCAGTAGGCGACTTGAAGCGATCTTAGGGAGCTAGATAGCGGGAAAGTCACAACGGGGCTTAATATTTGACTTTGGACAAGTCAAGGGGTATTTAAGGTATTAGGTGGTTATTTATATTATCGGGTTATGAAAATAAATAATTGGAGATATATTCGAGGTTAGGAAGTCTAGGTGGGAGTATTGGGGAATTTTACTATTTTGCCCTCGGGGACGTTTCCGGTACCCCGAGCCTTGGGATTAACTTGATTGCTTAAGGTTAGACTTAAGAAGATTTTAGAAAATTGTGGAATATAGCAAACCGACCCTCTCTTCCTTTCTCTCCCAAAGAAAAACACAGAAACTTAGAGGTCTTGGCTGGAATTCTAAGAATTGAAGCTGGAGTTTAGAGGATTAGCTCAAGGATTATCAAAGGAACTTAATCAAGGTTGAGGTAAGCATTGAATTCCATTTTCTGTGGTTGAAATTCTGTGTTTTTGAGTGTGTTCTAAGAGGTTTTGGGTTTTTGGATTTGAAGATTAAATTGAGGTTGGAACCTTGGAAGTTAGGCCAGAAAACTCTTGGAGGATTGGTTTTGCAGCTGAGGTAAGCTCTAATTTAAGTTTTAAAGGTTGAGTTATAGTGTTTCCATGGCTGGGTTTTGAGTTCTTGAGTTAGAAAGTTTCAGTGATTGAAGTGGGTTTTTGATGGGTTTCTAGTCTAGGTTTCAGCTGGGTTGTGTTGTTGGAATCTTGTGGGAAGCTTTTGGATAATTGGGTTGTGGAATTGGGGTAGTTTTGGGTGAGTTTGCATGAGGTTTGAGAGTTAAAAATGGAGGTTTTTCTGGGTTCGAAGGGGTCGGGCCGCGGCATAGTTCTTGGTGAGCCGCGGCCCTTCGAAACTGATGTGTGCTGAGGAAGGAGGGTGGGCCGCGGCATGGTCTGAGTAGGGCCGCAGCCCTTAGCTGTTTTTGGGCATTGGGATGCCTCTGGTTGGGGCCATTCCGCGGCATGGGTGGCTAATGCCGCGGCCCTTACGGGATTTTGGGATTTTGAGATTCTAGGCTTGGGAATTTAACCTAGGGTGCTCGGGATTGAATCTTTTACCATGTTTGGTAAAGTTCAATGTTCCGGAGACTAGAACTTTGTCTAGAAGCTCATTTAAGATTGTTGATGGTATCCTTTATCTTGGTTGTGACTAGGTGCTAAGCTAGGGCTCGGGGATCGGATTGCGCTCAAGGAGCATCGCTCGTAACTAGTTCACTTGGAAGCCAAAGGTAAGAAAACTGCACCTGGTTGTGTATATGTAATGGGACTAAGGGTTTCCTAATATGTATGCATTGAAAATGATGGTATTATGCCATGTAAATAGTAAACCAATGGCCTAAGAGTGCCAAAGGTTACACTTGCGCATAGGGCGCAGCTCAGCCACTGGTAGCCGAGGACAGCTTATTATACACCAAGCTCGGTTTAAGCAGGTCGGAGTCAGTGGGGTAAACAGAGGGTGCGGCCTAAGTTGTCGGCCCTAATTATTATGTGATTTGACTGTTGTTAATGATTGGTTGCATCTCTGATTATGATTACATGCTATGTGATTAATGTGGAATGTTAAGTGGTTGATCATGCTTGATGAATTATTCTCTTGATATGATTGTTGAGATGTGTAATATGTTTTCTTGCTGGGCCTTGGATCACGGGTGCTACGTGGTGCAGGTAAAGGCAAGGGCAAACTTGATCAGCCCTGACTTGGAGAGCTCTGTGAGCGGAATGTACATGACCAGCTGCTCAGCCGCCACAGTTGAGAGGATAACAGGAACAGAAAAGCTATAAATGTCTGTTTTGCCTTAGAGTGGCTGATGGTAGTCTGTATTTTGGAAATTTTGTAAACTAACCTTTAAACACTGTTCCTTTCTGGGATCCCATATGTAAATTTGTTTAAGTATATGAAATGTATCTTTTGAGACCAAAACCATTTTATCCTTAGCACATTTATGATTTAGTGACACGTTTTGACTAAATGACTTGATTAGCAAGTCCTGCACCTTTATAAGTACACAGTGTAGCGGTCCTGGCTATCCAGGGCGTTACAAACACTCTCCAATTCTCATTATTCTCAATATTCTCAAATACCAATAAATCATATCACATTACCCTTTAACTCCTGGTAAGGTTCTAACCATTAAAATCACCCCGAGCCCCTAACTTAAACTCGTTATGACCAGACCGAACACTTGCATTTCATGATCGTGTCATGCCAAAAGGCTCGAAAAAATCCACATATAATGTGGTACCATTCATAACTCACCCACATGCACGAAAATACACAATTACGCCATCAATGGGCCAAATTACCAAAATGCCCTTATAATTAAAAGTAAACCCATATGCATGCATTTATCATCATTTTATAATATAATTCACATGAACATGCATATAATCATTTAATAACATAATAAACCAATTATGGTCCTCCTGGCCTCCTAATCAAGGTCCTAAACCTTATTAGGAAATTTGGGGCATTACAACTATCCCCTCCTTACAGAAATTTCGTCCTCGAAATTTATCTAAACAGCTCGGAATAAGAATTCTGCACAATTAATTCCAGTTTCCTAGGTCGCTCCCTCGACCTCACTGTTTCTGTAACATTTCCTTAACTCAAGGTACACTCTGTTCCTCAGCACCTTATTTCTTCCGTTACAATCTGAATTGGCTATTCCTTACCGGAATACCTAACCTCAACCTTTAGATCCTTATGACTCAACTCATGAGTTCCTTTTAACCCACGTCTGCTGCATGGAAATACATAACACACTGAATACAACTGACAGTGCCAAAGATAAGGCTGATCCAAAGTCAACCTAACCAGTCCTATCCAGGATTCAAACTATTATACTACTCTAGGGCTCAACTTGCCCTTAACTCCTCACTCCTTTCCCTGGTGATACTTTAAGGAAGACACAATTCCCTTCTTGGAACTCCATGTTCCTGCTTTTCTATTCAGTAAAATTTTTCCATTTATTCTGAGAAGTGAGCATTTACGCTCTAACCTCTAACAATCTCAATGGTCCCCTGAACCATCACATGATCTAGAATCAACACCTCACCCATCTCATTTCAATGAACTGGTGCTAAGTATTCTCAACATACCTCATCTCATAAGGTACTTTTTCAATACTGGATAACTCTTTTTCTCTCTCTGATTTACTATCAATTTGAGAATCATGAACTGTAATGGATTCCATCTATATATTCATTGCCTTCTTTAACCCTTCCATAACTTGGAAGTAACAATAAAGTCTTCATTTGATAAGATAGACCTTGAATTCTCAAGAAGGCATACTATCTCTTTCACATAGAGATCTAATTACTAATCAGCTGCATTATTCATCCTTGCTGACAAAAATAAACCCACTTAAAACACTGGTCCACAATGACCTAAACCAATTCACGCTGACCCACTAACCTGGGCAATCCCACCACAAAACCCATTGCGATGTTTCCTTATTTCCATTACAAAATACTCAAAGGCTGCAATGGCCCCACTGATTCTGATACTCTGATTTGACCTGCTAACAGGTTAAGAACTTTATCACGCATTCTCTTATGCCCCTGTCCATCTCAGGCCACCACATAAAAGCTTTCAAACTCTGATACACTGACAGGATGCTTGAATGAAAAGAATAAAAAAAAGTAACATGAGATTCATCCAGAATCTCCCCTTTTAATCCCAGTGTCCATCGGATTCCAAATCCGATCTCTATACCACAATAAATTCATACCTGACACTGTATGACCCTTAGCTAATCCAGCTAAGACATTCTCCTTAATCTTCCTATCTGTGGTTCACTTAATTGTTTTTCCCTTTTAAATCTTTCTGAGATAGTCATCTCAAGCACAAACCTGGACACATGGCCCACCAGAAACTCTACTCTAGTTCTGGTCAGATCCTTTAACCAACATGTTGCATAGGCAATCATTTTTTTCTGCCACTGAGGTGTCATAAACACCTACTAACTGATTCTAATCTGCAAGAAGACTCAAAACTCTTTCTCATGGCACATGTAATATCCTGCCCACCGAGGTGTTCCTTGACCTTGGCAAATCTTCGCAGAGAAAACATCACGATACCATCGTCCAAGATGATCACAATTTCCCATTCAAATAAACCTTTGAATGCTCCATCTATCTAATTCATCAAGATAACTCAACGTTAATCAAACTCCCACATCATAACTCAGCACTCCCAGTGCTCTTATCTGTTATAACAGCAGACTTCTGCATATTCTTTTCCCCTGATCTCTAGCTGGTACTAACCAGATCAAAGATCCACCTTAGAGAATACCATCTAACTCATTAGCTGAACCTTAAATTCTTACAACTCCGCTGAGCCATTCAAAACAGTGCCCTAAAACCTGTTTCCATTCCTGGCATTAACTCAATCACCATTCTATCTCTTCACATAAAGGAACCCTGGCACAACCCCTGGAAACACATCCAGAACTCACAGACCAATCCAATCTGTCCTGACCCCGCTGGCACAATCTAAGTGGTATCCACCACACTAGCTAAGAGTTCCATGCATCTCTCTGCCATAAAACTCTAGCTCTCACTACGGATGTCATAAGCATACCAAATCCATGCACAGTGCCAATTGTCACAAGGCTTCCCACTCTCAAGCTCAAGAGTTACTATACCTTCCTTGCCATTTAAAATTGCCCCATAATTACTTAACCAATCCATACCCTGGATCAAACCAAAGCCAGTCATAACTAGCTTTATCAAAGTCACTGATGAGTCCTTCCACAATAATTCACCTGATCTCTTAAATTACCAATACAATATCACTTTTTCATCATAACATAACCATATAACCTGTATAAAAACTTTATACCTCTCTATATGCAACAAATAAAGGACAACATGGCACCAAATCAGTCATCACAAAATAAAGATCAGAACCAAAAAGCTGACCTGCCACCCTCGAGGAACTAGTCTCGGTCTCAGACTCTGACTACCTTGGAATAAACACTCGAGTTGGAATTGAGATGTCTATCCCCTTTTTCTCATCCTCTCTTAGCCTTGGGCAGTTCTTCATGATATGCCCAACCATATCACATGCAAAACATGCCTTTGCTCGACATTCTCCCAGATGACGCCTATTGCACCGAGTGCATATTGGATAAGTCTTCCAGCTTTTCTTCTTGCTTGCTCCAATAAGTGGAGGTACCACTATCTGAGCTCCGTGCTCCCTAGCACTCTTCTTCTCATCTTTTGTGCTCTCAACAGCAAGAGCCTTCTCTACCACCTGAGCATAGGTAGAGATTTCATGCACTGGGGCAACTCTAATGCCCTGAGCTATTCCAGGATTCAATCCCTGAACAAACTTTTCCTTCCGAGCTACATCTGTGGGTACCATGTATAAAGCAAACTTGGTCAACCCATAAAATCTGCTAACATACTCGGTTACTGTTGCTTTTCCCTGAACGAGATTCAGAAACTCATTCATCTTAGCAGTCTTAGCTGCATCACAATAATATCTTTCATTGAACAACTGTCTAAACTCCTTCCAGTCCATCACAGCTGTATCTCGTGTCTGGGATACTATTTCCCACCACGTCCGGGCATCATCCTGCAATACAAATGTTGCACAAGCCATCATATCGTGACCTACCAGCCCTATGCTATCAAGAATGGAACTGATCATGACCATCCATTGCTCAACTTCGAATGGATCTAGGCCTCCCTCGAAGACTGGAGGGTAATACTCCTGGAATCTTCCACAGAGAAATTCCCATTTGTTCTCAACCCTAGGTTGAGCCAAAGCTGGTGCCACTCCTGGCATAACAAAGGAAGGGGTACTCCCCAACAGATTCTGCTGTTGCTTCAAACACCTAATCTCTTCCTCCTGTCTCAGCAATCTTGATTGCAAATCTGTGAACATCTGTTGGAAATTCATAGGAGCAGATGAGGAACTAATACCCTGGCTATAACTCCCAGCCTCTGTATAACCACCACTAGGCCTCATTATCTGCCTTGAATATAAACCTGTTGATCAAATCTACAGTCAAATACTTGACCCATTAATCATGATGAGCATATCAAGAGTTTTCCCCCACAGGATCAATCTTACCACACCACATTCTCAAACCACTTGCAGTGCTAAAAACATACCCATGGCATTCATACATTAATCATGATCCCTGCTCTTCCAACATTCACACCATGCCTCTAACTCTAGCATGCAAATATTACGATTATATATTCATGGAGCAGGTAATCATATGATCGCATTCATATACATATATATTCACGGAGCATATAATCATATAGTCAAGAGCCAGGCTCTATCAGAATCTCATGCTCCCTAATACAATGTGCAGGTAAAGCATTTACATTCTATTTAAGCAATTAAGCACATAACTATAGAAATAGTTACCATTCCCTGAGTGAAGCTATCTTCAGTGACGAGTGTACATGCCCGGCTTGTCTTCAGGAACCATAAACCTTGGCAAGCTCTGATACCAAGTTGTAACGCCCTAAACTCTAGGCACCGTTACGGTGTGCCTTATAAACAGTGCTAAACTCGCTAATCGAGTCATTTGACCAAAATCGTGTAACTAAGTATGATTAGCGGTTTAGGGATTAAATTTTTTGGTTAAGATATAACGTTTCATTAGAACGTTTATTGTATACATTGGGATCCCAAAAAAAAAATTTAAAAGTCTATTACAAGAAAATATTTACAACTGGCCGATCTAAGTGGCAAAACAGGGTTTAACCCTAGTTCCTCTTTCAACCCTCGGCCGTAAAAGCAGTCGAGCAGCCGCATATGTACACATCGTCACCTAAGCTCTCCAACTCAAGGATGGTCCAGCTTTCTTTTGCCTTTACCTGCACCACATAGCACCCGTGAGCCGAAGCCCAGCAAGAAAACTTAATATGCTCATGATTAGTAATAACAGGTCATCAAATCATAAGGCACACGCCTAGCAAATATAGCCCTATTCAAGCAGGCAAACAAATTCACGAAATGATGGGTATCTAGGATAAAGAATCATGCCCTCCTGAATGGATGACTATCAAGTCAATCTCAATCAGATAAGTGATTTAACACTGGTGGTTTCGGTAACCATACCGGGCTTATAGCCCTAAATAGAAGAGTGAAAGTTGTAATAGTCACTAAGGTGGGTTCCGTTCCCTTTAGCCATGTAACGATATGGTCACCGGGGCTTTATAGATAAATGATCATTTCACTAGCTTGAACAAGATAGGTGCTCGATGAACTAGTCACCAATATAACCTATCGCATGACCATAGAGTCACAACCATGTGATTCCGCTCCCTAGCCACGTGACAAACCGTCACCTAGGCCTTTGGCCTTGGCTCTGAGTAACTAGTCCTAGACTAGTCAAGCGCTTATAAGTTTCATTGACCTTAGGGTCGGTCCAGCATTAATGCTCCTAGAGTCATTCAACGCTGATATAGATTAGATCTAATATTTTATCAGCCCTGCGTTCATGATGCTTATGCCATTCTGGGCTCTTAGGTCCGTAATATGCGACTAGTGCCGATCCTGACTAGTCAGTGTCATACACAAGTAAGCAATGCTACCAAACATATATCATATGTCAAATATCTAAATACAGGGCATTCAACATGCTTACTTAACAATTACTAGCACAATTAGGAATATGCATAAACACAGAGACTCAAGCTTTGACCAATCTCGTATCCAATATTCATGGCATGCCCTAATCACATGTTTCTCGTGCATTACATGCATCACATTTAGGCATCCATCATGCATCAAGAATAACCATGCATGTCACATATACACAGTGTGCAGTTTTCTTACCTCTGGTTCGAGTGAGAATTAGAACAAGAACGATCGGTCCTTTAATCCCTTAACGATCACCTAGTCGTAACCAAATAAAATCTCTGATTAATGAAATTCAACAATAATAGGGTCTTGATCTAAACCCCACTCTCGGGACCCCGAAATGTACCCACACGGTGAGTAGATTCGATCCTGGGCCTTAAGGATTGAAACCCCGAGCCAAAAACCCTTCAAAACACTCAAAACGGGGTTCAGAAGAAACAGGGTAGCGCTGTAGCGCTACCCCCCTAGCGCCCCAACGCTCAAGACAGAACCAAACCGCCCCAGCACCTCTTCAGGTAGCGCTGTAGCGCTACCTTCAGCTTGAAAATTCCCAACAACTTCTTTCTTCGATTCCACCATTTCTAACCCAAACCAAAAGCTCCCAAACATCAAACTAAGTCCCAAATGAACCCAAAAATCATCCCCACATGTCCTAGGCACCACAACCCCAAGAACCCTAGCCAAAAACATCCATTGAAACTCAACTTTCCAACTCACAAACCAGCTGAAACTCAACTAGGAAAACAGAGCAAAAACAAGAGTTCTAATGGCTAAAAACTCACCTCAATCTCAGCAACACACCCTCTTCAATGGTAGAGCATAACCCTAGCTCATCACAGCTTGGGTCCTTGGCTTGGTTCCTCAAAAAGAGCTTGAAAATTCAATGAGAAATGGAGGAGAAAAACCATCGGGAGAGAAGGGAAGTGAGAGACTGTTTTTGGTAAGCTTCTATAGCCTTAATGGATGCTATAAATCCTTA
Source organism: Humulus lupulus (assembly GCF_963169125.1). Taxonomy (NCBI): domain Eukaryota; kingdom Viridiplantae; phylum Streptophyta; class Magnoliopsida; order Rosales; family Cannabaceae; genus Humulus; species Humulus lupulus. The sequence continues at coordinate 46,948,021 of NC_084795.1, forward strand.
AGGGTGAAAAGACCTAAATGCCCTCAAGTCTAGAATAGAACCTCAACAACCACCAAGGGCAAAACCGTCATTTCGCACCTATTTCGTTAATCATAATTAACACTCTCCCATTCCCGTTATTCTCAATATTCTCAAATACCAATAAATCATATCACATTACCTTTTAACTCCCGGTAAGGTTCTAACCATTAAAATCACCCCGAGACTCGCTTCGAGCCCCGAACTTAAACTCGTTATGACCAGACCGAACACTTGCATTTCATGATCGTGTCATGCCGAAAGGCTCGAAAAAATCCACATATAATGTTGTACCATTCATAACTCACCCACATGCACGAAAATACACAATTACGCCCTCAACAGGACAAATTACCAAAATGCCCTTATAATTAAAAGTAAACCCATATGCATGCATTTATCATCATTTTATAATATAATTCACATGAACATGCATATAATCATTTAATAACATAATAAACCAATTATGGCCCTCCTGGCCTCCTAATCAAGGTCCTAAACCTTATTAGGATATTTGGGGCATTACAAACATCTTCCTCTGAATCATTTTTTCCTGAATCAGACATGGCTTTTTTCTTTTTATTTCTATTTTTAGTGACAGACTTGGACGATGGAGAAATGGACGAGCGAGTTATCGCCATTACTTAAACTCTTACAGTATTTAAAGAAAGAACCCTCAAGAACACCACTAACCTATAACTCCTATATCGACTATACCGCTACTCAATAATAGAGGAATTGGGAAGACCCTATAAACCACGATCGGACGGAAAAACTTTTATTAGACTAGAGGTGCTGCAAAAACATGTCAGAGACGTGCTTCACAAAAAGTACATGCACCATACGTGAAGCAAAATGTGGCAACCTATTAAAGTCTAAAAAACAGTATAAAAAAACGGTATATTAGTAAATAAAAAAACCAGCGGTAAAATCAGAATTAAAATGTAAAAAAAGGATGCCACATGTAATTTTTCCAAATAAAATAGGGCAAACTTAGTAATGGAGTGTAATTATAATTTTTTTGGTACAAATATAATGCCCCTTATACCTAAAGTATTTCAAGTTAATATGTACATTTGTTTTCCTTTTTTTCTAATTTTTATTTTTGGATAGCTTAAAAAAAATTAAGCAAAAAGTTAAACATAATATAACATATAATGTGATTCATAATCCGGAGTAATGATTGAGACATACTTAAATTACAAACACTTTTTACCCACAATAATATTTATTTAATTTTAGTTATATATATATGTTTAAGTGAGGATCAAATCAATTTTAATTGTGTGGTTAATAATTTTTTTTATTGCAATTTTGTGATTAAGATTAATTACAAATCATTATATAAAAAATGTGTACAGTGTGTCTAACATTACTCAATCCTTCATAGATTATTTAAAAAAAATCATAAATAGATGGATATTATTATAATTATTTCTCTAATAATGCTAGACAGTATTTTATATCACGCAAAAATGGTGTTCTTACTTATACGCGGGTGATTTAAAACACATACTACAAAATTGTGTGTATTTTTTTTTTAACCACAAAAAGTAAATGTGTATCATTACATAGCAATAAACATAGAAAGGGTCCCTTTCAATAATAATAAAAAAAAACATTGAAAGGGCAATTTGTTTTCCAATTTGAGAAGTCTGCTATGCAGATTTTTTTTCTCCAATTTGACTGGCAAATACGAAACCTTTTCTTCTTCAAGCTTTCATTATTACCCTTTACATGGTTCTTTTACCTCAAAGACTACAATCTTCTCAATTTCACACACAGTTTTTGCTTTTTGGGTTCGTTTTATTTCATTTCTCAGTACATAACTCTATTGCAATCATGTAATACAAACACATATAGTAAAAGTCCCATAAACCACACACCATATCATATGATTTCAGTAGTTTTTTATGTGTTTTGGTGACACAAGTACTAATAGTTTTGGAAGCTTAGCATACTCCAGTTTTACGTTCCTTAACAAACCGCTTCCAATGGCTGGTTACTTCTTCTTGAATCTGTCTCATAGTCTTATTGACATGGCCATCATCGACCAAAGCAACGTGGGCTGTTTCAGAGGACACAATGTGACTTGGTAGAGTGTCCATTTCCTTCAAAACTTTCTCAATGTCCGAGATAAGTCTCTCAGCCAAGCTGCGGCTGAAGTCCTCCCTGATCACCACCCGAAGAACTGCGATGTGTTGAGCGTCGGCTGGCATGGTGTAGGCCGGCACAATCCATCCAAACCTCCTCAAGCTGTCTGCTATGTTGAACACTGTGTATCTGCTACTGTCTTTTAGGGAGAATGCCACCAAAGGCACCCCTATGTCCTTTGAGACTATGTCAAAGTGCCCTGTTTTCTTTATTCCTTCTTTTAGTACTTTGGCATTTTCCATACAGTTTACCATTATGTTCTTGTAGCCCTTTTGAGATTATATTATGTTTAGTGTTAGAACATGGAACTTAGTCACAAAAAGAAACATATATGTATATATTAAATACATACAATAAAGCCTTTCAGACAAAACAATAGGATTTTAGAGTTTCTTGGACAGCAAAAGCTTACCTCAAATCCTAATCGGATGAACTGATAGTACTGAGCAATTATTTGACTAGAGCCTGCCAATAATATATTAGAAAAGGCAGCAGTTATCAATGCCGAGAATAATTTATTTCAATTTAGATTATGAAAGTTGTATAATGATAAGCTCATTGGTTTGCTTCTCTAAAACACTAATGATAAGGTTGTTTTGGCTCATACTTGGCTCACTACTTAGCCTACATTTGTAAATTCATGCTATAGTTTTGCAGAGAAGATGGCACATAGAGAGTCAATAAATATTACTATTCAAAAACAGTTCGCACCAAATGTTTAAACAAGCAAATCACTAATTCTACTGCAAATTTAGAAGTACCTTTAGAAAAGTTAAGGGTGAAAGTAGGTTGATCAGATCCAAGGTAATTGATGTGGAAGATAAGCTCATCAGGTAAGTCCTCTTTACTCCTCCACACAACCCATCCAACACCAGCATACACAAGTCCATACTTATGGCCACTCACATTGATACTTTTCACCAGAGGCAATCTGAAATCCCACTCAAGATCCGGATAAAGGAACGGCGCAATGAAACCGCCGCTAGCAGCATCTACATGAATTGGGGTGTCCCAACCTGTCTCCTTGTTCTTCTGAGTAAGGAGTTCATTGAGTTTCTTCACATCCTCAAACTCTCCAGTCAATGTGGAGCCAAGAATGGCTGCAACACAAATGGTGTTCTCATCCACCATCTCAACTGCCTTCTCAGGATCCATCACATAATATCCCTCTTTTAGTTTAACCTCTTTCAGCTCAACCTCAAAGTACCTTGCAAACTTCTCCCAGCATACCTATTGATTCTCCCATTACCTCAATCAATCAGTAAAATGCAAATATAGATATTCGTTCTAAAAGAGTAAAAATGCTAAAGACACTATTTGACTAAGTATTACTAGCAACACTGTATAGAAAGTTATTTGAGATTGAAAAATGAGATCACCTGAACATTGGCACCAGTGACTATATTAGGCTTATCAAAGGGCTTTCCCTCTGCTCTTCTCTTTTGCTGCCACTTTCTCTTGAAAGCTAGACCAGCAAGCATTATGGCCTCTGATGATCCAACAGTTCCCACACCAACAGCAGCTTCATCATCTCCCACAGGAGCATTGAAAAGGTGGGCAATCATGTTCACACAACGATTCTAATTAAACAATCAGTTAGTGTTAGTGATGGCTTTATCAAGAAAATATATAAGAATGAAAATAAAACTGATTTTTCCAGCCACACTCCAACATCATCTAAACATTAAATCAAAACTTTTAATCTGCAGTTTGATTTTAGATGTTCTATATGTATATATATATATATATTTTTTTTTTCTTTTTTGTAAAGAAAAAGATGTCAACATATATTGTTGTTGGATGCCTCAAGACCATATGCAAAATTTAAGAAAACAAATTATTTTAATTATTTAGTTTATTTCTTTTAGAATTAGTTAGTTTTCTTTTTTTTTTCTTATATAAAAATATATTTTATTCTTATTAAAGATTGGTTATTATATTCATTTTTTAAAGAAAAATATCAATACCTATATTACTAATTCGTTTAGATATATTTATTAAATGTAAAAAATAAATAAATAATAAGAAAGACATAACTTATGTTGCATGAAATAATCTTGTATCACAGAATAATAATAATAATAATACTATCACTATTATTAATAATAATAATAAAATCTGAATTAGTAAGAATAAGCTGAATATATTGCAGGCTATTTAAATTGTCAAACTCCTCCATAAATTAAAACTTTATATTATTTAAATTGTTAATTTCTCTCTCACATCATTTCTCTATTTTTTTCTCATTTTTTTATAAAAAAATGTCGTTAAATAATTATCATAGAAAAATATACTTTTTGTTTAAGAAGATAAAATAATATAACATCGCTACACTATTTTGTAACTTCTGTTTTTTATTTCAAAATTGTTTTTAAAAAAAGATAATCCAATACAATTTTTGCTATTATCAAATTATATGTGTTTTTTAAAATTTTGTTTATGTTTTTTTATTTCAAAGTTGTATTCGAAAATGAAAATCAAGAGGAAGTAAATGCAAAAATGATGAGAACTTTGTTTTAGATAAAGCGATGATGAGAGAAAATGAAAATAGAGTTAGTAATGATAACGAAAGTGATAGGGAAAAAAAAAAAGGAATAAGCCTAAAAAGTATATATAGGAAATAATGTAAGAAAAATACTAACGAAAGAAAATGACAATCGGTAAATTAATGAGGTTTTCTTTTGACAAAATAAATTAGATTTTCATATTAGAAAACACAAATAATTTAGTTGTATTTTTTTGACAAAACAAATAATTTAGTGTTATTTTTAATTTTTTTTTCAGTCTATTAAAAAATTGTTGTAAGCAAAATGCCGAAGGGTATTTATTTTGTCAAAAAAAAATAGTGCAAAACATATCCTAAACTCTTTACAAATGGTGATAACATGAGTGACATGTAAAGCACCGTCTAACTAATAATGATCTATGCCAATAAGATGGCACCTTATTGGCAGTCACCTAGACAGTATTTTGTACTCAATTTAGGGAGTATTTGGTACGAGAGTTTAATTTTGTAGGAATAAAAATAACAAATTTAATAAATTTATTTTTAATGATTTCAGTATTTTTGTTTTGGTGTCTATTTTTTAACTTGATTTGAAGTAATCGTAATCTTTTAAATACGTGAGTTTCATATTACCTTAATCCAAATCTCTCTAACTCTATTGTCACTAACCCAAACCTAGAACCAAACATCCCTTAATAAAATTAGGATCTAAACCCTCGTGTCATAACTTTTTTAGGGTTTTGAATTGATGCCAATTTTTTTTTTCCATTTATAAAAACACTCATTAGTAGTGCTCTAAGTAGTGTATTCATATCTCTAATTGTAAGTTCTTACTCTATATTCAGTATTAACATATTATCCTTTGAAGAGCACTCGAACTTCTATGCTTTTTAACACTAGATTTTTAGTAAGAATAACGATGGTTACACATTTTAAAAAATATACATAAAAAATGTGGTATGCTTCTTAAATCACGTGGAATCCACTATTTTGATGTGTGGTCTGGCCTTTGTGTATAACTCTACTAACAGAGTCTTTTAAACTGGAACGGTGGGAAAAAGTTGTAGATAATTACTGTCCTATAAATGAAGAGAAAGGGGAAATGAGTCTCCATCTCTTATATCTTTGTTTACAGTTTTCTTCTTTTTAATAATAACTACTTTTTTAATGTCATTAGACATTAGTCATGCATATATGACAGATGTCATGGATTTATACATGTTGAAGCCACGTCTACCCGATATGACATTGTGACTCACACACTTGGAAGCCATTGATATTGTCTTACTTCAATTAATTAAGAAGTTGATATTTATATGATTGAAAATTAGGTGTATAGAAGAAGAAAAAAGAAACTGAAAGACGATAACAACTAAAAAACTTTTCATCAAAAAAAAAAAAAAAAAAACTAAAAAATGGAATGGAGGAGTCATCACTTCCATCACTATTTTATCTGTCTTTCTTTTTTAATATGACTGTAAAACATTAAATAACAAGAAGAGTAAAGAAAGATTGTAAAACATGGATAATGATAAAGATAAAGATAAAGATAGAGATAGAGACCTGGATTTCGGTGGTGACAGGGTACTCATCCATGTCGACGTAGTTCTTGTTGATGGAGGCCATGATGAGTTGATCGCACTCAGGCTCCATCCAAGTGGTGACAAAGGAGGCCAAGTTGAGGCGAGGAGTGCCGTCCAGCATGAGCTCGTCGTTTATGATCTGGTACGCCGCTTCCTTCGGTATGGTCTCCTCCGGCATCCTCCACTTCGGTATTGGCCCCCGCACGTACCGAGACGCGAACGTCGAGTGCACGTAATCGCTGCTCCGATATTCATCACCACCACCACCGCTACCGCTCGTTTTTGTCACCACCATGCTGATCTCTCTTTCTTTTCTTTCTTCTTTGATGTAACCCACACATCTTTATATACACCCACGCACGCACAATCGACACAAGATAGTAAAGAAATAGTAATAGTAAAGGGTAATTGTCTGGTCTTTGGCCTTATTATTAAAGTGGGGAAAGGGATATATCTTATCACTTTAAAAAATAAGCTATATGGTCACAATTTCGGGAATATCACCATTAATTAAATAAGATATTTAAAAATTGATCAGTTTGACTTTTTTATGACTTCATTTATATATACTATTAAATTTTATAAATAAAATAAAGTAAAATAGAAAAAAGTACACGATATATTATTATTAGTAAGATTTTATAAAATTAAAAAAAATGTAAAAATATATAAATTAAAAATAAAAAATAAAAGAGTGTTATCTAATTTTTATACATATAATTTAAATTAAATCCATATATGTATTATATCATTTATTCATTGTTATTTAGGCTTTTTTTTTGGTTTATTATAATATTCATACAAGATATTAGTATTAATTGTTATATTATTTTAAATAATATAATGTTATATTAAATAATGTGACATAATGTGATTTGTCACACAAATGTGATTTGTCACATTCTGTAACATATTATTAAAAGTCAGAAAATTGGATATATGTGTGTGTCCAAATGTGACATATTTTGGAATTACAAAATCAGTTACAAATTTGTAACTCTCAAATATTACCCAATAATATGTAAATTGTGTATTACACATTTTAATTTGGATTTTACAAAGCCATTATGAAATATGGATGTTGGAGACATGTTTTTAACTCTCATTAGGTGTATGGAGATTACAAAATCATGTGGGAAAGGGTTTGGCACATCTTGGAAAAACTGAATTTTTTTATGCTGAAAATGGGTCGTGGCCGCGACCAATGATATTCCCTGGTCGCGGCCTAGGGGACAGAGGCCAGTGGCTGTGGCCACTGATTCTCCTGGCCGCGGCCAGTGAGGCTGACAGCCAGTACCACTTTTCAGTTTTTTCCAATTTGAACGGTTCTAACATCCCAAGTAATTCCCAAATCTCAATTTTAATTCCATAAAAATTAAACATTGGTAACAAACATGGGGGTTGGTGGAATTTGAAATTCAAAGGGTATCTCAAATTCTATAAATAGGAGCCTATCCTCAATTGTAAGACACACCATTTTTCTATCCACAAAATACTTGGCTGGAAAATACACCATAGAGGCTTGATAATTCCTGAGAGCTATTTCCTTGAGAGATCCCTTAGTGCTTAGAGAATAGGGGAAAATACGCTTTTGGACAAAGGTTTTGAACCTTGTTCAAGTTGGTGATCCCCACTACTCTACACTTTGGTTGTGTGAGAGTTTGTGTTCTTATTATTGTTCTTTTCATTCTTTTGATCTTGTTGTTCTTATTTACTTGCATTATTATTGTTTTAAATTTGTGATCTTCCTCTTCTACATCTTTCTATTTACTTGTATTTTGAGCAGTATAGTTGTGACACTTGTTTAAATATTACCTTGTTTATTGTATTTTTTTGCATAGAGTTGTATTTTGGTTTTACCATTTCCATTGTGTATAATATATATTCTCTAACAATTAAAAGCTTAATTTCTTTTTGAATGGAAGGAGAAACCATATGAATCTTGTGAGGATCCAACTTTGAAAAGATGGTAAGATAAGTTAATGTTCTTCTTATTTGGTTTTCTTTGAAGATTTAATGACTTTCATATAGTGATAGAAATGAGAAAGAAGAAAAATGTATAAATGAGATTCATTGTTTTCTAATCTTCTTTGCTTTTACAAAATATGGTGGTTAGTTAGAAAATAATTTAACATCTTGAGTTTTGCTAAATGTGATTAATTAAAATATTGTGCAAATAATCTAGTAGATTATTGGGTAATATGCTAGCATGTTATATAATTGTCTTATTTTGTGATAATGAGAAATTATTAGAATGACAATTTTATGAGTTTTATATGACATGTATAAATATATTGATTTTGTGAATCAATAGAAATGTGAAATCATATGTGTATGATATTTGTAATTTATGCTTACATATTAATAAAGAGTTATGTTAGTATGATATAAGTCATATGTGCTGACAATTGTGTATTGAAATATAATCATGCAAACATTTGTGAGATGTTAATAGGTTTTATCCTATATTATTGTTGTTAGGAATACTTATAAAAGATCTTGTTTATTTTTATGTTGATCTTATACTAAACGAATTAATATAAGAAAACCTAAAACATGTTTCTAAAATTGAATTCAAACAGAAATAATGATAAGAACACTTACATTATACGCAGCAGAATGATTGAGTCATTCCTTCAGTTTCTCTAACCATTGTATCCTTTCTGTCGCAGAATATTACCAAGAAACTGAACCGTTCTTAAATTTTTTTCACAGCCTTCCAAAGTATCCTTTAGAATCACTTAGACTAGGGTGGACAATTCTCAACACGTGAGATAGTTATAGAGAGAAGAAGAGAAAATAATTATGAGGCTTAGAAAATGACTTCTGTTTGTAGAGAGAATCTAAAACCTACTAGATCTTACAATCTTCTCATAAACTTGTGATTCAAAAATCTTTTTTTTCAACTCCCACTTAACATTCATTTTATAGACTCAATTATGTCACTTATTTAATTAAAAAATCAATAAAATAATAGTCAATAATTAGCCCTAGGCCCGTGAAATTTCCCATTTAATTATAAGCCCGTTGGACTTAAAATCAATGCCTGTATTATTTTCTATTGATTTAATTAATTAAATACTTTATCAAATTAATTATTTATAATTTGAACCTTGATTTAAACTTATTTATTAATTTAGATACCAATTTATCTTAATTAATAAATTTGCCCCAATTTTTCTTTTCTTCTCTAAATTACATAATTATGTGAAATTATCCAAAATTGACCTGGTCAACTTTGATAATTAAAGCAATTAATTGAGACTATCTAGATGATTTTATCCAAGGTACAGTGGAGACCATGGGCCTATGGAATCAAGCTCCAATAAGTTATCATAAATCTAACAAATAAATTTACTAACTTATTAATTCCTCGTGACTCCACTAAAGACTCAGAATTGCACTCGCTCTATAAGCAATATAGATACATTATTAATTATCCATTGCTACAACCATAATTGTCACTCAATCCTCTATAGACGGTCTACAATGAGATGGGACTAAAATACTATTTTACCCCTCATTATATTTTATCCTTAAAATACTTAGTTCCTTGTAAATGATATTTCAGTAAACTAATATTAATTACTGAAATGAGATCTCTATCATTTAGCACCTTGAACCAAACTAAAAGGAAACCATCGTTTCACTTCTTCATCAGAAGCTATAGATGTTCATATCTATGATTAACACTCCCACTCAATTATACTAACGAGTTCCCAAGATGTAAGTATGGGCTAGTCCGTAGGGTAAGCTGGTAACAAACAAGTCAACACTACTACAGAAACGGGCTTTCCCGACAGTTTTTAACTGTCGATACTGAGCAATGACGACAGTCGACTAACTGTCGTATTTGCCTATGCCGGCGTAGGGGTAGCTACGCCGACAGTTAATAGGTGTCGCCGTTGCTGGCAACGCCAACAGTTAATAGGTGTCGCCGTAACATTAAATTTATATGTATAAATAATAATATTTTGATATATATATTTTTTAAAACTTTTAATTATATATTTGTTTACCCAAAAAATGGCTACTGATGACGTGACAAGAATTTCTCACACGTAGTTGACATGTGGCAGAGTTGAAATGAAGAGGTGTTGTTCGCTTATTGACCAGCTCCCTGTTGCCTCGTCAAACCTCACGATTAGTTGCGACCAGACTGGTCGTATGCTTCGGTTTATTTCCTTAAAAGATTGTAATTTTATAATATATACGTTGATTATTTCCTCTTTATTACCTTGATACGCAAATATGAAGGATAATTAAGGCCCATTAGCCCATGTAACCTCCATTGAGCCTATAAATATGCACGAGAGAGCTCAAGGAAGGGACTTTTGACTTTTGAACCTTTTTTGGGAATACTGAGAGAAAGGGCATATAGTGCAATTATCCTTCAAATAGTTGTAATTCTCCTAAGGCTTGTGAAACTCAAGAACCCTAGTTCTTTGATCACGACATTGGGATTCAATATCAATAATAGCACTAATTGGACGTAGGTCATTACCATTCATTGGGGCCAAACCACTATAAATCATATGTGTCATTTCTTTACCATTAGATTCCATTCTTGATTATCATCTCATTTCTTGTCGTATTTCTGACTCCGTGTCGTTGGTCAAATCGAGGGTCAACATTCTTGTGCTTTCATTGAGAGTTTTGATCAAGAAGCTGTAAGAAAATCAAATGGCAAAGACATCTAAGAAAGCTAGACCGGCCTTTGGTGCTGCATCATCTCAACCTCCTCCAAATGTGGCGGAGAATGAACCACATTTAGAGTTTGAAGAGGAGGAGTTGGATATGGAAACACGGAGGGCAACATTGGGGGTGTTGCAAGATGAGTTGGCCAATCTGAGGGCCAATTAGGAGAGCGCAACAGAGACAATGGCGTTGCAGCAGAGAGAGATTGAGTGTCAGCGCCAGGAGCTGAATGAGCGGTAGACGGACATGGACCGTCGGCAGAGGGATGCCATGGACGCTCGTGAAGAAGCCATTCAATTGGCTCAAGGACAGGCTATGCGGGCCTCTCAATCGGATCAGCCACCAAGTGCGCCACCACAACGGGCTCCCAATCCAAGTCCTCTGCTCCAGCCAGCAAGCCCCCAAAGGCCGGAGCAGCCACCTGTGGCTCAGGATGATTTCCCAATTCGAGATCCTGAGTAGCACCCTCCATCTCAAGCTGGTCGAGGCAATCCCCAGCGCCAGAGGCAGAATAGGGACGGGCAACCGCCCCGCAGCCCTAGACGCTGAGGGGATGAAGAGCCGAATCTGCCGAGCAAGGGGCAGCGTCCTTCTGCTAACAGAAGGAACAACAAGTCAGGCTTTGCGGTCAGAGGCCCCCCATGGCATAATAATGGACGGGGACCCAACGACCAGTGCAGGCCTCCTCCTAACGCTTGGGAGATGCCTGCCCGAGGAGGAAATAGCGTGAGCAGCCGGTCACGCCGCAGTCAGCCACAGTTTAGAGATGACCACGACTATAATGAAGCCGATTCTGGCAGAGGGAATGCCGGTCGGCGGAATGAGGAAAGAGGTGGAGCCAGGAGCCCTCCACCTAGAGAAGATAGGCCAGCAAGCCATAACACTAGGGGGAAACCCAGACAAAACAACATCTTTGATCGGCTAGAAATTAGCGAGCAGAGGCGCATGGATGAAGATTTGAGGGATGTTCTCAATGACCGTCGCGAGAGACACGATGAATACGCTCCTCCGGCACCGGTCGCCCCAGCGATCCCATAAGCGATTTAGGCTCAGATTGATGCTCTGAACCAGGCAGTACAACAACTGGTTGGGGGTTGAACATCCCACATAGAGTACGATCGGAGGAGAGGCACTCCGTCTGTGCAAAGGATTGTTGTGGCAGAAACCCCCAGTAAATTCAAAATGCCAACACTGCCAAACTTTGATGGGTACGGAGACCCAGTATCTCATGTCAACAAATTTGAGATACAAATGGACATACAGAAAGTGTTAGATGATGTCTGCTACAGGATCTTCCCTGCAACACTGTCTGACATCGCCTAGGAGTGGTTCTTTAAGTTCCCCCCTACTAGTATAGTATCCTGGGAAATGTTCGTGAAGGAATTTTACGGACAGTTTTATGCGGGTCGCGTACACCCCACTGAGGCCAACCAGCTGGTCGAGATACGCTAGAAGGAGGGAGAGCCCTTGAAGGAGTATGTCCAGCGCTTCATGCGAGCAGCAGTTGGAGCCAAGACACTGGGGGACGAGGGAAAAATGATGGCCCTAACTGCTGGGGTTAGACGTCATTCTCCCCTCTGGAGTAGCCTAAGAAAGAATGGGGTAAGAAGTACCCAGGAGTTTTTGGATCCAGCTGATCGATATATCAAGCTCAAGGACGCGATTGCCAATGAGGGGAAATTGCCAACGAAGGACAAGGGGCCAAAGGAAGAATCCGCCAATGCCGCCAACGGGTCGGAGAAGCCCAATGGCAACGAGAACGGAAATGGCAGAAATGGTGGAAAACGGGCGAGCAATGATCCGTCAGTTTTGAGAATAAATGCCCCAAAGGCAATAGATACAAGCCGAGATTCACCAACTACACGACCCTTGTCGAAAGTTGAGCAGAGGTCTATCAGGCGACCAGTTCTAGTGTTCCTTATAAGCGACCCGCACCTATAAGGAATGATATCTCCAAGAGAGATACCACAAAATTCTATCATTTTCATAACGACTACGGACATGACACTAATGAGTGTAACCAATTGAAGGACGAAATTGAGTTCCTGATCAGACAGAGACATTTAATATGTGCGAGCCGTAGGAGGGCTTAGCGAGAAGCTCAAGGTGGCAACGAGCAGGTGCCTGCACGCCAACGCTCGCTGCCTTTACAACCAGCTCCTGTGGCAGGCACGTTGCTCACCATCTGTGGTGGCCCACACCTTGCAGGGGATAGTGGGAAGGTAAGGGAACGATACACTCGAACCCTACACCACGACCAGGACATCGAGATGATGAGTGTGGAGGATCGAGCACCAAAGAAGGCTCGAACAGAGGAGGAATTAATAACCTTCTCTGAGGACGATTCCCACACTCCGATTCGCTGGTCGTTGACGTTCAAATTGCCAACATGATTGTTAAGAGGGTATTGGTTGACACAGGAAGCTCAGTCAACATCCTATACAAGTCCTCACTGGAAAGAATGAGTTCTTGATGCATCAATACCAGTACATCGACAAGAAGTCTGCATAAATGTGGAAGATTGGTTATCAGTTTCAAAGCAAGCAATGCAGGATGTGGATATGGGTAAGAATGTTTCTTCTCCGATATTACATTCTAACTCTTCTGGTGTGAATCGTGCCAGTTACAAAGGGAAGAATGTGGCTGGCAATGGTTATTCTATGAATCAGGAGAAGACTTCAGGGATCAAAATAGATATGGAGGATATTGCTGAGGAGGTGAATTATTGGCAATCTTCGATTGTTTTCTATGTGCTCGATGCTAATCCCCCAATTCGAGTCCTAGAGGGTTTCATGAGACGGTTATGGAAAGATCAGGTGGACAAAGTAGGAATCCTTTCTTCAGGTATTTTCATTATTCGTTTCCTGGCCATGGAATATCGTGATCATGTGTTGGATGGGGGTTACTTGTTCTTTGGCAAAAAACCTCTGATAATGAAGCCTTGGAATCCTGTTGATGATTTCTCTAAAGAAGACATTTCTTCAGTTCTGGCTTGGGTTCAATTGGGAGGTCTAGATATCAAGTATTGGGGAGATCGATCACTTTTCAAGATTGTGGGTCAGATTGGGAAGCCGATCCAAGTCGATAACATTACCAAAAACAGAGATCGTCTAGCCTACCCCAAAATTCTTATTGAGGTTAGCATGGCTCAGGATTTCCCTACTCATATAAGTTTTATGAATGAATTTGATCAGGAAGTAGACATTCAGGTGGAGTATGAATGGAAACCCATTTCTTGTAAAATCTATTCTGGTTTAGGACATGAGTCTCATTTATGCAGGAAGAGCAAATCAGTCAAGCAAGCATGGATTCCTAAACAGAGTGATTTAATGCCACTTTCAGGTCAAGCAAATGTAGATGTAGAAGGTTTTCAGTCAGTGGTAAAGGGGGTTAAGATAAAGGAACCTGATGCCATTCTAACTAGTGTGACACATCAGTTTCAAATGCTGGAAGATGATTCTGTTACAGACCTGCTACAGAGGACCAATACAAGAGAGGGGGGAGTTCCCTCTATACTCAATGGATAGGATACTTTGCTAGAATGTACGAGGGATTAACAACCAACATAAGCATCGAGAGATTAAACATTTAATCCTTTCAAAGAATGTTGGGTTGGTTAGTCTTCTCGAAACAAAAGTGAAGAATAAAAATATGGGTTCTCTTTATACTAGTTTGTTTTCTGGATGGTGTTTCACTAATAATAATCCTTGGATTGATAAAGGTAGAATAATAGTTGCTTGGAATCCGAAGGTGTATTCTCTGGATATTAGGTTATGTACTACTCAGTTGATTCACTGTTTGGTACAAGTTCCAAATCAGGCAGGAAGTTTCCTTATCACTTTTGAGTATGGTTTTAATGATGAATTATCTAGAGATCAGTTGTGGAAAGATATGCAGGAATTGGCTGTATCTATAGTTGTTCCTTGGATGGTGATAGGGGACTTTAATGAGATTCTTTCTCTTCATGAGAGAATAGGTAAAAAGGTTACTGCTAAACTCTCTAGCAGATTTCAGGACTGCTTGTCATTCTATCACTTGGAGGACTTAAAATTTTCAGGATGCTTCTATACTTGGAATAACAAACAGAGGGCAGAGGAGAAGATTTATTCAAAGATTGATCGAGCTTTGGTTAATTCACAATGGACAGATTATTTTCCAAACTCAGAAGCTGTTTTTCTTTCGAAAAGGATCTTTGATCATAGTCCAGTTCTTGTTCATTTTTACTTGGAGTTTACAATGGAGAAGAAACCATTTAGATACTTTCGGATGTAGAAAGAAGCTCCATCTTATGCAGACAAGATTCAGACTAGTTGGAATATTCCAGTTGTTGGTACTGAAATGTTTCAAGTGGTTTCTAAATTGAAAAGATTGAAACAAGTTTTTCCGGGTATTAATAGAGAAGGTTTTTCTGATATCCAACAAACAGAATTTAAGGCAAATCTTTTACTGAGGGAGCTTCAGGAAAAACTGCATAAGGATCCGCTTAATGAATGTCTTATTAATCAAGAACAATTGGCTAGAGAAAATTTCCTTCATTACCATAAAGCTTACATGGTGTTCTTGGCTCAAAAAGCTAAAGTAATTTGGATGGCTAATGGAGATGAGAATACTCATATTTTCCATGCTTCTCTGAAGGCTAAGAGGTTACAGAACATGATTATGTCCATCAAGAATGAGGGAGGCACTTGGGTTGATACTCCAGCTGGTATAAAAAAGGCTTTTTTGGATTATTATCAACGATTACTGGGGACAGTTATGATGCAAAGGAAGCAAGTTTCTCGGTCAATTATGAATTTAGGCCCAGTTCTCACTGCAGCTCATACTCAGATTCTTACAACAGACTTTTCAACTCAGGAGGTTAAGAATGCTATGTTTGCAATTCCAGGTTTGAAAGCTCCAGGCCCCGATGGATATAGCAGCTACTTTTATCAAGATAACTGGAATTTGGTGGGTTTGGAGGTTAGTGCAGCTGTACTATCATTCCTCAAATCAGGTAAATTGCTCAAAGAGATTAATAATACAACTATTACTCTCATTCCTAGGACTATTTGCCCAGATAATGTTTGTGATTTCAGACCCATTGCATGTTGTAATGTCATCTATAAAGCAGCATCCAAGATGATATGTTCAAGACTTCGGCAAGTTTTACCTGACTTAATAGCAGAAAATCAAGGGGGATTTGTTCATGGTAGATACATAGCATACAACATCATGATATGTCAAGACTTAGTTCGACATTATGGGAGGAAAAATTGCAAACCATGTTGTATGATCAAGTTGGATTTGAGGAAAGCTTATGACACCATAGAATGGGATTTTATTGAAGAGATGCTCACAGCTTTTCAATTTCCTATGAAATTTATTCAGCTTATCATGATTTGTGTTCGAACACCAAGATATTCCTTGATGATCAATGGCTCAATGCATGGCTTCTTTGCGGCTAAGAGAGGATTGAGACAAGGTGATCCTATGTCTCCATTGTTATTTGTACTTGGCATGGAATATCTATCCAGAATTATGCTTAAAGTTGGCTTTTCCTTAGGTTACAAATTCCATGATAGATGTTCTGGTTTAAAGTTGAATCACTTATGCTTTGCAGATGATTTATTATTATTCTGTCATGGAGATTTTGTTTCTATTCTTTGGATGCTTAGGGGGCTCAAATTGTTCTCAAAGACTTCGGGACTTATTCCAAATGAGACTAAATCTGCAATCTATTGTAGTGGCATGCCTGAAACTGAGATTGTTAAAGTGGTGGCTATTTCAGGATTCACTTGTTGTTCCCTGCCTTTCAGGTACCTTGGTATCCCTATATGTTCCAAGCGTATTTCTACTGCTGAATGTGGGGTGATTCTTGAAAAAATGGTATCCAGAATTAAGCAGTGGAGTTTTAGGAACTTATCATACATGGCTAGAGTCACATTGATTAACTCTATTTTGTTGTCAATTCACTCTTACTGGTCTCAAATAATGATTCTGCCAAAACAGTTATTGAGGGATATAGAGGCCATTTGTAGAGCCTTTCTTTGGAAGGGAATGGCAGAGACTCAAGGTTCAGGTTTAGTTGCTTGGAGCTCTGTTTGTACTCCAAAAGCTGCTGGAGGTTTAGGCTTCAGGAAGATTTCAGAATGGAATTTTGCATCATTGGGGAAATATGTATCGGCCATAGCTTCCAAAAAGGATAATCTGTGGGTCAAATGGATTCATAGCATTTATTTGAAAAAGGTGGACTGGTGGGAATATACAGTGCAACAAAATTACAGCTGGTATTGGAAGAAAATTGTTGCCATTAAAGATCTCTTTAAAGTCAAATTAGATAAGTCAGCTTTTATGGCAATGCAATATAGTATTCAATCCGGTTATGATATACTATATGATCAACATATTAATGTACATTGGAGTAAGTTTGTCTGGGAGAGAAGTAGTATTCCGAAGCATAGATTTATCCTATGGTTAGTGATGCTTCAGAAGTTGAGTACCAGAACTTATATCAGCAGGTATTTACCTGGGTTAGACACAGTATGTCTGCTGTGTGGTGATCACAATGAAGATTTTCCTCATTTGTTTTTTCAATGTACTTACAGTAAAGCATGTCTTTTGAGGATGAAGGATTGGATTGGTTACCGAGCACAAACAGAGCATTATCAACCACTATTGCAATGGATATCCAAAGCAAAGCACCTGAGTAAAGTCAGGAAAGGATTCTTTATAGCTGCTGTTACTGCACTAGTGTACCACATATGGAGGGCACGTAATGATGTTTTGTGGTCATCTAAACTTTGGCATGTAAATCATATTGTAGAGGTCATTAAAAGAGAACTCAAATTGAGATTGGCTTTGTCAATGCCAAGGAAAACAAGAAATAGGGATAAAGAATGGTTTCAAAAATTGTAAAGATAGATACATGAATTGTAAAGTCAAGATAGGGGTATTAGAAGACCTGTAAGTGTACATGATTGGGTTTTTGAGCAATACAATGATTCTTATTTACCAAAAAAAAAAAGAATGAAATTTTCCGTCAAAGACTTGGAGCCATGCAACCAAACCATTTATGGTTTCTCTGGCGAAGGGCTCGCCCTAATTGGGTCAATTAGGCTCCCAGTTACAACAGGTACTGCACCTGCAAGCATGACATTACTCACTACTTTCATAGTAGTTGATTGTCCTTCAGCATATAATGCTGTAATTGGGAAGCCAATTTTGGTCGACCTACAAGCCGTTACCTTGATATGGCACCTAGCCATGAAATTCCCAACCGACGTAGGGATAGGATGCATGTTGGGAAATCAGCGGGAAGTGAGGGAGTGCTACAACGCCTCGATAACTAAGGCAAAGAAAGGTATATCGAGGGAAATTGCTGGAAAAGAGTTGTAAATGGCGGCTGATGTACAAGCCCAATCAGGTGATGATGTCACCAAATAAGGCGTTGCCCAAAGTGAGGACAGAGATTTAGATCCTCACTTTGGGGATTTTGATGAAGAGATATGACCCATCGAGGACCTTGAAGAGGTCCAACTCGATGAAGAAAATCTGACCAGGGTTGTGAAAGTCGTTAAAAACTTAGAGACAACAACAAAACAAGCACTGGTGGAATTTTTGAAGGAAAATCAGGAAGTCTTTTTCTGGTCGCACAAAGACATGGTGGGAATAGACCCTGCAGTCATTAGCCATGTCCTGAACATAGACAAAAGTTTTACACCAGTGCAACAGAAAAGGAGGCTGCTCGACAAAGATAGATCAAAGGCTCTAAAGGAAGAAGTCAAGAAGCTGAAGGAGAATGGATTCATCAGGGTAGCGTTTTATCCATCATGGGTCTCTAATTTTGTGCTTGTTCCCAAGCCTAATGGAAAATGGCGAACATGCGTGGATTTCACAGACCTTAATAAAGCTTGCCTTAAAGATTGTTTCCCACTCCCTAGGATCGACCAATTGGTCAATGCCACTGCAGGGCATGAGATTCTCTCATTCATGGATGCATACTCCGGGTATAATCAGATTAGTATGCATCCTCCTGATGAGGATCACACTAGCTTTTGGACTGACACAGGGCTTTACTGTTACAAAGTAATGCCCTTCGGTTTGAAAAACGCTGGTGTGACTTACCAGTGACTGGTCAACCACATGTTTAAGGAGCTGATCGGCACAAACATGGAGGTATATGTCGACGACATACTGGTTAAGTCGAAGAAGGAAGAAGGGCATATAGGGGACTTGCAAGAATGCTTCAACGTCTTGAACAAGTATCAAATGAAGCTGAACCCCCTCAAGTGCTCCTTCGGTGTAGGATCAGGGAAGTTCTTGGGATTCATAGTAAACTCGAGAGGAATTGAGGCCAATCCTGAGAAGATCAAAGCCCTGGTCGATATGAAATCGCCAGCAAAGATCAAGGATGTTCAAAGCTTGACTGGAAGAACTGCTGCTCTCAGTAGATTTATTTCCAAATCGACAGAAAAATGTGTCCCAATCTTTAATCTACTCAGAGGCAACAAGAAATTCGAATGGACAGAGGAGTGCGAGCAGGCTTTTCAAGCATTAAAGACGCATATGTTGCAACCACCGGTCCTATCAAAGCCAGTTGATAATTCATCTACTTGGCGATCACAAAATACGCTGCTAATGCTGTCTTAGTAAGAGAAGAAGAAGGCGTACAAAAGGCTGTTTATTATGTAAGCTAGAGGCTAATTGGAGCAGAGCTGCAGTATCCTCCTATTGAAAAGTTAGCCTATTGCTTAATTTTAGCCTCCAGGAAGCTGCGGCCCTACTTTCAGGCTCACCCAATCATGGTTTTGACCGACTAGCCTCTACGGAAAATTCTGCAGAAGCCAGAAGCCGCATGCAGATTATTGAAATGGGCGGTCGAACTTGGGCAGTTCGATATCTCTTACTTGCCACGAGCAGCGATAAAATGGCAAGCCTTGGCTGACTTCATCACAGAGTTCACTGGGCTTCCAGATAGCGAGCAGCCAGAAGCACCTGAAGAACCTGAGCCTCAAAGCCAAAATCCCTCATGGAAGTTGTTCACGGACGGCTCCTTTAATGAACATCACGCAGGAGCAGGTGTGATTTTGATAACGCCTGAAGGGCATCGATTTCACTGCGCAATCAGGTTCGACTTCACTGCTTCTAACAACGAGGCCGAGTATGAAGCACTGCTCGTCGGGTTACAGTTGGCCATGGACATGAACATAAAGGCACTTGACATCTACAGTGATTCTCAGCTGGTAGTAAATCAGATCATGGGAGAATACTAGGCTCGAGGTTTAAAGATGGTTGCTTACTTAAACAAAACGAAGGATCTATTAGCGCAGTTTAACAAGTACACCCTTCAGCAAGTACCTTGCGACTAGAATTAACGCTGATGCTTTGGCCAAATTAGCAAGTGCGAAGGATGTTGATACTCTGAACATAGTGCCAGTTGAACGACTATCTGTGCCAAGCATCCTAGCAGAGGAGACTACTTTGGTGATCCAGGCGGCGGATACATGAATGGCACCATACATAGAGTACCCTAAGCAGGGCGTCTTACCGACGGACAGAAACAAAGGTAAGACCCTTCAGCGACAGGCTGATAGGTATATCCTGGTCGATGGAATCATGTACCGAAGGGGATACTCATTGCCACTCCTCAGATGTATTTCAAAGGAGAAGGCCAAAGAATTGATGAAAGAGGTCCACGAAGGCTTTTGTGGAGACTATGCTGGAGGGCAGAGCTTATCGAAGAAGATCCTAAGGCAAGGATACTTCTGGCCAACAATGAATGAAGACTCGATGGAATTTGTGCGAAGGTGCGACAAGTGCCAGAGGTTCTCCAAAATTCCACTAGTAGCCCCTAATGAGCTAAAACAGATGCAAAGTCCGCGGCCATTCGCAGTCTGGGGTATATATTTAATCAGATCTCTGCCTTCAGGAAAGGGCGGCATCAAGTACGCTGTGGTTGCTGTTAATTACTTCACTAAATGGGCCGAAGCTGAGCCACTCGCAACCATAACGACCAAGAAAGTGCTGGATTTTGTGGTAAAAAACATCGTATGTCGCTATGGATTGCCAAGGAAGATTGTCTCAGACAACAACACCCAGTTTGATAGTGATCTGTTCACAGATTTTTAGGAACGACATGGAATTATCAAGAGCTTTTCTTCAGTCGCTCATCCTCAAGCAAATGGACAAATCGAAGCAGTCAATAAAACGCTAAAGGATACTCTGAAGAAAAGACTTGAAGAAGCTAAGGGGGCATGGCCGGAGCAATTGCCTGGGGTACTTTGGTCGTACAAAACTTCCCATCGAACAACAACTGGCCATACTCCATTTTCCTTGGCATATGGATATGAGGCTATGTTGCCTGTTGAGTTATATCCGCCGTCGCATCGCAGAAAAACGTACGATCAAGGCTCTAATAGTCAACTATTGATGGAATCTCTTGATTTGGTTGATGAAAGGCGCGAGCAAGCCCAACTCCGAGTAGCTGCTTACCAGCAAAAGGTCGCCCAATATTTCAATTCTAAAATACGTGAAAGGAAATTCAATGTCGGAGATCTAGTACTTCGAAGAGTTTTCCTTAACACCCGCGACCAGGCTGCTGGAGTACTCGGACCTAATTGGGAAGGACCATACCAGATTGAAGAAGTCCTCCATCCAGGCACCTATAAACTTGCTCGCTTAAATGGAGATCTCATTCCTCACTATTGGAATGGAGAACACCTGCGCAAGTACTATCAATAAACAACTCTTCTTAAAGATTTGGCTTGTATTAATTTTACTTTTTACAAGTTATGAAAAAGGGTTGGTCATTTTATGTGACTGATCGCTTATAAGTGTAAGATCATTTCGGTGATCACTCGTATAGACATGATTTGTCCATTTATTATGAGAATATAAGGGACTTTGCGCAGCCAATCAATCTTGCCAATTATTGTATTTATTACAAGTATTTGATCATTACGTGTGTTGTTTTGCTGTATTATCGTTTTAAATTCTTTGCTCCGAGCAGTAATGTTCGAACAGGTTTTGGTCAAGGCAAGTGACCAAGGACCTAAAGCTCCTTAATCACTTGGGGGGCATATAAGGCATCTAGTAAGCAAATCATATCGAAAGGTATGTAAACACATGAGCAAAATAAGTGAAAGCATGCTAGGGTACTTAGAGTATTTTTCAAAATTTTGTTATTTTATTAAATCAATCCAAAGTACTATGCTAAGTTCGGTCATGCAAACAGATATTATAATATCAAAATAAATTATTTTACACCGCGAGCAGTGACTGCTCGGATGTAACTGTTTAATAAAAATGGAAAAGCTGCCCGTGCAGCAATACAAGTTAAAACATAAATTGTTTTTACATCATGACCCGTAGGTCATATAATCCAAAAATAAAAAGAAAATAAAAAAAGATAGATTATGAAGTAGCCGGGGGATCCTATGGTGATTTTTGTCGCTGCTGATCGACAATAACTCCAGCCTCTTCTCGGGCACCCTCGATGCCGGTTGCTAAAGAGATCTCTGGAGACCTTGGAGTTATTTCTTCTTCCAGGCGAGCAACACACCTAGCTAGCTCCGCCTCCTTGATATGGTCTGGAAGATAGGAGAAATTAGCGCTGGGGTTGCTTTTCCAGAACAGGTAAAAGCATCCGAACGCCGCCCCTTCATAGTCTTCAAGGTTGCGGGCATTTTATTCCTCCAATGCAGCAACTTCTTTGCAGCTTATTTCCAGCTAAGCTTGAAGCTTGTGGGCTTCCCGGTAGTTTATGAGCAAAGTATCCTTGTATTGCTCCTTAGAAGTAGTGATCTTGGCAAAGCTTGCTTCCTTCTTCTTCAACTCCTCTTCGAGAGAAGTGAGTTTGGCCTCGGTCACTTGTAGTGCCTCGATGTGCTTTGCCTCGGCTTCCTTAAGAGCCTCAGTATGCTTCGCCTCAACTTCCTTTAGCTGCTCGGCATGAGTAGCTTTAGTCGCCTTGAGTTGCTTAGCCAATTGGGCCTCAGCAACACTAAGTTGATTGCTGAGTTTCTTCTCGAATTGAGCGGTCAGCGTCCTCGAGCTTCGCCAACCAGAAGTCATGGTAAGAACTCCTTGCGATCAGAAAGAGATAAAGCTGTTAATATGGACGAATTGGGGAGGAAATTCATAAAGTACAATAAAAAGAGCAACTTACAACAAGCACTTTGTTCAGTGTGCGATTGAAGACTTGATTAACCGCCATGGAGCTAGTCTCCTGAATCGCCTCTCGGCTGGGATGGTGCTTTGTTATTCTGGACAACCTATCTTTGGCTGAATTGAGCACCACGCCTTTGAGGTTTTCTCCCGAGGCTTCTTCTCGGTGACCAGCCGGCTGTTGGACGGTGGAAGCTGGAGGCGTAAGGTCGGCTGGAGCTGGTGGAGGAGACCGTCCAACCGGAGATGGGGGATCTGGATTTACTAGAAACGGCGGAGTTGCCTCTCTGGCAGGAGTTGGTGGAGGAGTTGTCTCCTTTGTGGGAGTAGGCGTAAGAGGGTCTTCTGTTCGAGACCTCTTCGCGGAGGGATCGATGCAGGCTTCCCCAGACTGGCACTTGTGGGATATTTTCTTGTTCGCCGATTTGGCATACAAGTCAAAAGCTCGTTTGACAGGCATGTCTACAAGGAAGAAACAAGTGAACAATCAGGCAATATAATAAAAGGAGCTTGCTAAGTTTAGGAAACAAGGGCAAAGAAATTAAAAGTATAATACCCGAGCTATAATTACTGGTCGCTACACTATTTACTTTACTAGTGCTACACTCACTCTCTGGCCTTAAGAAGTCTGAATTTAAAGCAGGTGTGTATTTAAAGTTTCCATCCCCGTAAAAAAAGTGACAGGGAATAGGCAGACTATCTGAAAGCAAAAATCGGTACTGTTCTCGTCCAATGACTCAAGAATAGGCTCGAAGGCCTTCTTCTTGCCCTTCCCTGGAGGGGCCGGTGCAGCAGCAGGTCGCGGGGCGCCGATTTGTTCATTGATAGTCACCCCTGTTGTTGTTCGGGGAATTCAGTGCCAGTGGCACTCCCCGCGGTAGATTCCCTTACATCCTGGTGAGGTGCCAGAAGGCCGACCAACCTCAGATTGGCCTCTATGACCAGTTGTTTGATGCTTTTCTCTACGTCGATCATGCTGGCCAAGAGGAATGATCGGAATTCCATGTCTGGAGTGGGAGCCGGTCGCAGCCATGGACCTAAAATGCACTAAATCTCTAAGGGGAATGCAGGAAGAATCAAAGGAAAATAAACGACCAGGGGTGCAAATATATTACCTACTTGGATGAAGGCCAGGTTGTTAGATATAAAAGTGGTATCACTCAGGAAAGTGCGGGTCATTTCCTGGTGGTAGAAATGGAAGAACCCCGTGTTTTCTTGGTTGGGGTTGGATTTTAGGTCGAACAGGTAGTTGACCTCGTGTGGCGTGGGGACCGACCACTTCTTATGACTATAAATGATATAGAGTGCAGAGAGCATTCTATACCCATTTGGGGTTATTTGGAAAGGAGAGACCCCAAAATAATTGGCCACTCCTTGAAAGAAAGGATGGAGAGGCAGGATCGCTCCTGCCTCGATGTGATACCTCGACCAGGCGCTAAAGGCGCCTCCAGGCAGATTTGCCCGTTGGTCTTTGGTGGGTTGGACTAGGGTCATCCCAGGATGCTCGTACTTCTTGATGTAATTGGCAATCATCCTAATCGTTACTCGACTAGGAGGGGTAACGTACCATTCGACATCTGGTCGAATGACGTTTCAGAGTTGGGCTTAAGTTTGGATTCTTGGCTCGGGAGTACTCTTAGCTCTACCACTGGTCGAGGGAATTTCAGCATGAGGAGCAGGCTGGTTTTCAGAAGGTTTTGATGGTTTCTTTTTCTGGCCAGTGGATTTTAATCTACCCATGTCTGAAGGGTTTGAGTAAGGTCTGTTAGGTGGAATTCGAGAAAAAGGGATGTCTGGAATAAGTAATGACGGTTGTTCTTCGTCCACGAGCAGTTGAGCGAGCAGGTTGTCGTCAATTGGTCTCTCACCTCCCCACGGATCTTGCATGAAAATCTGCGAACAGAGAAGGGGAGATGAGAACTTAAAGCCTAAAAACTTGTGTTGAGAGTTGGAACAACGTTGCTCGCGTATAAAATTTAAGCTTTAATATGGCCAGCAACATTCTAGCGAAAACACTAAGTTTCATATGAGCAGTTTGAGAAACGGATTAAAAAGCGGAAGTAGAAAAACTTTTTCAACTTTGGAGGGGCACGAAAAACCCAGTTTTTCAACTAGCTTAAAAATCGAATTTTTACTTTGGTTTTACGCCCTAAATCTACAATCTTGACTACCAAACTGACTCCTAACTCCTATAAAACATTATTTCACTACCCTATCAAACAATGATCAATATGCCCATTTACCCTAAGACAGTTTCAGTCAAGAACATTCAAGAGCTCAGATACGAAACAGATAAAAAATGGTTTTGCATGGCATCTCAAACGACTGAAAGGTTCGGAAAACTTACTTGGATGAAAATTAGAGTACGAACACGAACGTTTTGAACGTCTGAGCGATAGTTCCTTAGATCAGCAATGAAAGCTTCTGGGTTGTTTGGCTCGGTTCTTTAGAGTTCTTGAATAAAAGAAGATAAGTGAAAACTAAAAAGTAAAAATTGAGCTTGGGGGGATTATTTATATTGATCGCGGCACTGTAAAAGAGGTAATCATGGAATTACTTTTTTCAAAGCATGGGGAAACGCAATAGTCGTCAGACAAATTTTTGGGAAACCGGCAAGACTTGGTTGGACATGATTAGTTACCTTTTTCGAGAAGGCATGGGCGGCTCTGACAGATTTGGTGGGGTATGCAAATGGTCAGTTTCCTAAGTTTACTTTATGCTGGTCACAGTAAAATAAACTTAGGGGGCAAATGTTTACCCAAAAAATGGCTGCTGATGACGTGGCAAGAATTTCTCACACGTAGTTGACACGTGACAGAGTCGAAATGAAGAGGTACTGTTCACTTATCGACCATCTCCTTGTTGCCTCGTCAAACCTCACGATTAGTTGCGACCAGACTGGTCGTATGCTTCGGTTTATTTCCTTAAAAGATTGTAATTTTATAATATCTAAGTTGATTATTTCCTCTTTATTACCTTGATACATAGATATTAAGGATAATTAAGGCCCATTGGCCCATGTAACCCCCCTTGAGCCTATAAATATGCACGAGAGAGCTCAAGGAAGGGACTTTTGACTTTTGAACCTTTTTTGGGAATACTGAGAGAAAGAGCATATAGTGCAATTATCCTCTAAATAGTTGTAATTCTCCAAAGGCTTGTGAAACTCAAGAACCCAAGTTCTTTGATCACGGCATTGGGATTCAATATCAATAATAGCACTAAGTGGACGTAGGTCATTATCATTCATTGGGGTCGAACCACTATAAATCATCTGTGTCATTTCTTTACCGTTAGATTCTATTCTTGATTATCATCTCATTTCTTGTCATATTTCTGACTCCGTGTCGTTGGCCAAATCGAGGGTCAACAATATTTAACAATTGAAGTTTGATAAAAATTTAAATAAAAAAATTACTCACATAATTAATTATTATTTCCATAGCTTGTAAAAAATATTATATTTATCATAATAAAAATTCATATACATACAACATTTATTCATACAATTAAAATATAAATAATACATCAAATCCCCACGAGACTAAATAATTATCAATAAAAATTCATTATAATATTATAAATCCATAAACTTCAAAATAAATAATACAACATAATTCTCTTCTCCAAATCACTACAAACTCAATCATGTTTCTTTTCTCAATATTCTTCCTAATAAATCTAGGCATCCACCTTAAAAGTGAGTCATATGATATTCCCTGCACCAATGAATTAAAGACTTCAAATTATAATTAAATAGTATATCTCACCATAATATATTAACGAATGAATGAGTGAACCAACAATAAAAATATGTAAAATTAGTTGATTAATCCCTTTTAGATATTATTAAACAAAATCTGACGCCGACAGTTAATAAGTGTCGTCGTTGCTAGCTACGCCGATAGTTAATAGGTGTCACCGTTGCTGGCAACGCCGACAGTTAATAGATGTCACCGTTGCTGGCAACACCGACAATTAATAGGTGTCGCTGTAACATTAAATTTATATGTATAAGTAATAATTTTTCGATATATATTTTTTTAAAACTTTTAATTATATTTTTAACAATTGAAGTTTGATAAAAATTTAAATAAAAAAATTACTCACATAATTAATTATTATTACCATAACTTGTAAAAAAATTATATTTATCATAATAAAAATTCATATACATACAACATTTATTCATACAATTGAAATGTAAATAATACATCTAATCCCCACGATACTAAATGATTCTCAATAAAAATTAATTATAATATTATAAATCCATAAACTTCAAAATAAATAATACAACATAAGTCTCTTCTCCAAATCACTGCGAAATCAATCATGTTTCTTTTCTTAATATTCTTCCTAATAAATGTAGGCATCCACCTTAAAAGTCAGTCATATGGTATTCCCCGCACCAATGAATTAAATACTTCAAATTATAATTAAATAGTATATCTTACCATAACATATTAACGAAGAATGAGTGAACCAACAATAAAAATATGTAAAATTAGTTGATTAATCCCTCTTAGAGATTATTAAACAAAAATTGACCTTGTAAGAATGCCAACAAGGTTTGAGACGACCTTGTAAGAATGTCGACAAGGTTTGAGACGGTTGGGAGACCAATGATGTTGTAAATTATAGTATAACAAAATTCCCAATTTAATAATAGAATATCCTTAATTTAATCATCATAATGATTTCAGAAAGAAAAAAGAATGACTTATGATTGTCATTTATGACACTTTGTATGCCTTTAAAAATATAAGAGCACAATAAGTCCTATAATCACCATCATAATAAGCATACTCATTATTTTAACATCATTGGCAAAAAAAAAAAAAAATACCATAAATATAATTAACCATAATAATACTAGAAAGAAATATCCAACAAAAACATATTTATATATATACCAAAATCAATGAATGTAAAAAATGAATCACAAAAAAGAACTTAATTACAATAGTACACATATACTCTAAATCTGAATAAACATAACAAAATCCAGAACATTGAAACAATAATCCAGACTATGAAACAAAACTAGAACACAACTTAATACCTCAAACCAATAAAGCACATAAACCTCATTAAAGTACTTAATATATCAGCATAGCCAAATTAGGCAGTTGAGTCTATACCTGTAACGCCCTGGTTACTCCAAGAATGTTACTGTGAGCTTTGAACTGTGCTTAACTCGCTAATCGAGTCATTTGGTTATAAACGTGGATCTAGGTGTTATTAAAAGGCTAAGGTGAAAAACTCGATCAAAAGGAAAGAAATTTTTTATTTAAAACATAAAACTATTCATGGGCCCATAAAAAAAATGTTTACAAGTTATTTACAATACAAAATGGTCATTACAGTGTAAAATTACAACCCGCCGACCTAAGCGGCAAAAATAGGGTTAACCCCTAGTTCCTCTGAGAAACTCCTTGGTCGTGATGGTCAAGCGGCCGCATATGTACACATCGCATCTAAGCTCTCCACTCAAGGCTGAGTGAGCTTTTCTTTCCCTTTACCTGCACCACATAGCACCCGTGAGCCAAGGCTCAACAAGAAAACTCATTACTGCATGTATATAATATCAAATGATGATCATGATAATCATATAGAGCTTATAGCCCTGAACAGATGAGTGAATAACACTTTGAGGTTCTCTTTAACCATGATGGGGCTTATAGCCCTAATCAGATGAGTGATTTAACACTTGAGGTTCTGTTAACCACGATGGGGCTTATAGCCCTAATCAGATGAGTGACGGATGAGCAAGTCACTAACGTGGGCTCAGCACCCATAGCCATGTGACAATGCAGTCACCTGGACCTTCTGGCCCTGGCTCTAAGTGACTAGCCATAAGCTAGACAAGCACTTTTAGTTTTCATCGAACTTGAGGTCGGTTCGACATTAATGCTCATAGTGAGTCATTCAAAGCTGATGTTGATTAGATCTAATCTTTTTCAGCTTGCGTTAAACACGCTAAAACCGATCTTGACTCTTAAGCCAATAGCATACGACCAGTGCTCAGTACTGCTGCCAAACTTGACTAGTGAGTCACAGCTTCACAGTTAATACCGACACCATTGCTGATTCTGACTAATAAGTCAGTGCCATTCACAAGTAAGCAAGATTGCTAAGCATTTGATATGCAATCAATGTCCACATTTAAACACTCAATATGCCTCAATAATAACCATCCATGTCACATATGGGGTGCAGTTTTCTTACCACTGGTTTGAGCGAGAAATTGTAAAAGAACGACCCTTGAGAACGATTGACCTTTTGAATTCCTTAGCGGTTACCTAGTCATAACCAATTATAACCTCAATCAATGAAAATCAACAATAAAAGAGTCTTGACCTAAACCTCACTCCCGGAACCCCGAATTGTACCCAAACTGTGAGTAGATTCAATCCCGAGCCTAAGGAATTGAAACTCCGAGCCAAAAACCCTAAAAAATGCCTAAAACACGAATCTGGAAAAGCAGGGTAGCGCTACCCCCCTAGCTCCCCAGTGCTATTGGCAGAGTGAAATCACTCCCTGGCTAGCACTGTAGCGCTACAACCAGGGTTTTCAACCCTAGTTTTCCCATCCTTGAACACCACCAATTCCAACCTGAAAAACCAGCTTCCAAACCTCATTTAAACCCCCAATTGAACCCAAAAACCATCTACACATGTCCTAGGCATCATAACCCAAGTAACCCTAGCCAAAAACTCCCATCAATTCTCAATATCAACTCTAGAAAACCAAGCTGAAATCCAATAGAAAAACTGAGAAAACCATAGTTTTAATGGCTAGAACCTTACCTCAAGCTCAGTTTAGAATCCTCTTCAATGGTGGAACACAATCCTAAGCCCTCAACGTCCACTTCCCTAGCTTGAATCCTCAAAAGAAGCTAAAAAATCCAAGAAGAAAATGAAGAGAAAATGATGTATAGGAGAGAAGTTCTATGCTCTGTTTCTTTCAAGGTTCTACAGCCTTCAATGGCTTATATAAATCCTTAGGGTGAAAAGACCTTATTGCCCCTAGGTCATTTAAAATCTTTTAAAGGTTCCCAAGGGTAAAACCGTCCTTTCCCGCCTATCTCATTAATCATAATTAACACCCTCCAATTCTCGTTATTATCAATATTCTCCAATACCAATAAATCATATCTCATTACCCTTTAATTCCCGGTAATGCTCTAATCACCAAATTACCCCGAGACTTACCCCGAGCCCCGAACTTAATCCCGTTATGACCAAATCGCTAACTTGCACTCAAAGATCGTCTTGTGCCCATTGGCTCGAACAAATCCACATTATAATGTGGCCTAAAAAATATTTCACCAACATGCATACAAATATACAATTATGCCCTCAACGGGCCAAATTACCAAAATGCCCCTATCATGAAATGTGGACCCACATGCATGCATTTAACATCATATTATAATACAATTCACATAAACATGCATATAATCATTTAATGGCATATTAAATTAATTATGGCTCTCCCGGCCTACTTATCCAACCATTAAACCGCATTAGGGATTTTGGGGCATTAGAATACCAAAATCTGTTTTTCACCCCATACTCAAAATCTCATATTTCATTCAAGCCAATTAGTCAACAACATAAAATATAATTTGGCATAAATCATTTAATAGATTTGAATAACCACAGAAAAAACTAAAAAAAAATCATAGAGAACCATAGAGCCTAGTAAGGTCTTTAGAGCCTATCATTTAGCCTAATGTAAGCAATGAGAAACAGCAAGCCAGTAATGAATGAGTTACTCTCATTAGAAACAATACATCATAAGCAAGTATGAGAAAAGAGTAAGACAATAATGAATGAGTTACTCTCATTTGAAACTAACTGAACCCCCTTTGGATGAATAGATTTGCATTTCCCTACAGAGGAAACAATTAATCTACATAACAGTGGAGTAAACATTTAATTTCTCACTAACATACATCACCCAATGATTCATTGAATCCAAACTTTTAATTTCAAAATCACACAAAATGCAAAGAACTGATAAATGGTCACAATCACAGTGGGCAGAACTACAGAGATAATAAAAGCGTATCAAAATATCTAGATTATAAAAACTCATCAATATTAATAACTATTGCTTTCAAACAAGATAAAAATGAAGATATACAAGACATTCTAGAGCCACAAACTGTGACATTTAAAGCTTTTCAGAGACACAAAACAGATTAGAAACACACAAAAAAAACTAAATCTAAAACTAATATCAACATAACAAATAATCTAAAATCCAAAAAATATGCCTAAGATTAATGAAACATCACTAATCCTTCAGATTATTGGGGATTTAGTCATTGTGATCATACAAAATACCTCAATTCGAAAATCTCAAATCCACCAGTCAGTTTGAAAAATTCATAGCCTCCAAGCAATCCAAAATCCTCAATCCAAACAAAGCAATCCAAAACAAATATTACTAATTACACATATTCTAAACAATAAACAGAGAAAAAATTACTTACATAGAACAGAGGGCCTCAAGATCAAAGATGGCTTACTGAGAGAACAAAGGGTCACAAGCATATACAGCACATGATGGAGCCTTAGTCATGGACATAGTGGCTTAGATCGAACTGCAGAAATCTGGGTTCAAGATCGGAGATGAGGCGCCTGGGTTCAAGACTATAAATGAAGACATTTAGGTTCAATAACAGAGATAAGCCTTCGCCGTCGCCGTCGCCATCATCGTCGCCAGCAGGAGCCTTCATTGTCCACGGTGGAGGCCAGAAAAATCCTCCAAACTCACAGCGACGATGGAACTTCAGGGAGCCAGTTGCGACGGAGGCCGGCGAGTGGAGAGGCGAGCTTCACGGGTTGGGGGTTTCGAGGGCCAAGGAAGCTTGTGGTGGGGTGCGTGTCATTGGGTGGTGGTCGAAGATGGCTCATCTAGTCTGGCCGACTAAGATGTGAGAGAGGAAAAGAAAGAGTGGTATTGGGCTGGGAAGAAGAAAGAGGAGAGAGAAGGGGATTCTAGGGATTCATTTAGGATACTGATATAATTTTAGGGATTTAGTATTTTTAACTCCCTTTTCTTATTTAATTAAATAAAATTTGATATTTAATATATTAATTCATTTATTTATCAATTATTTTATTAGTTACTCTCTTTTGTTAATTTACCACTTAATTACTAGAGTAATTTTTTTTTTAAGTTAAACAAATATTTATCTAAATCTGCCACAAAAAAATATTTATCTAAATCATTTTTAAATCCCAAAAAACAATCAGATGGCATTTTAAACTAATTTATCACCATGAGTTAATATAATTATATTTTTATTGAAATTAAAAATATTTTGATATTATTTTCATAAATAATATAATAATTGAGCGATCGATTTTTTATTTATTTTAAATCTCACAATTTAAAATGTAAAATATTCAATTCTTAATAAATTCCATTTATAAATTGAAAGAGTTCTTATTATTTATTCCTCAATAAATAATTATAGTTAATTTTATAAATATGTTAAAGAATAATAAATTTAAATTTTGATATAAAAATTATTATAAATACAAAAGTTAATAATATGAAAAATTTAGAAACAAAAAAAAAAAATCTAGTTTTAAAAGTTTTTAATAAATACATAATTTATATATATATATATTTACACAATTTAGTTTATTTTTAAAATTATACTATTCATTAATTTTTTTTACAATATTTTTCCAATTAATAAAACAACTCTTTCTTAACTAATACAAATTTTATAAATATGTTAAAGAATAATATAGTTAATTTTATAAATATGTTAAAAAATAATAAATTTAAGTTTTGATATAAAAATTATTATAAATACAAAAGTTAACAATATGAAAATTAAAAAAAATCTAGTTTTAAAAGGTTTTAATAAATACATAATTTTTATAAAATATATATTTACATAATTTAGTTTATTTTTAAAATTATACTATTCATTAATTATAATTTTAGATTTTTATTTGAATTTTGGAGACATTTTATGACTTTCGGCATTTGACTTTTATTAACTGTCGGCGTTGGGGTCAATAGCTACAACATTTAACTGTTGTCATTGGTCTTGAATTAACTGTCGGCGTTGGGGTCAATAGCGACACCTTTTAATTTTTGGCATTGGTCTTGAATTAACTGTCGGCATTGGGGTCAATAGCGACACATTTTAACTGTCGACATTGGTCTCGAATTAACTGTCGGCGTTGAGATCAATAGCGATAGATTTTAACTGTCGACATTAATATCAAATTAACTGTCGGCATTGGGGTCAATAGCGACAGTCAAAAACAACGGTGACAGTTAACTGTCGGCGTAGAGTCCTGCTAAGCAATTACGACAGTCAAAAGAGTTGACTGTCGTGGTTGGGTCTCGGGAAAGCCCAGTTTTGTAGTAGTGCAAAGAACTCAAATAATACAATCAGTTAGAATACTAACCATTCAGAATTGAGATTGAATTGACCAATGATCAACTATATGATATCGGTCAACTATATGACTAGAATATATAATAACGGTATGTTTACTTATCTATCAACTGTCAATATCGGTCCAGTCCGATGTAACAAATACATCTAATCTTATCTACTTTGCCAATGTTCTGGAAAGAACATAACAATGCGATGTGTAAGTAGATCATATCGTAGATTGACAAATCAATGTAATTCATGTGCACTGACTAATCTTAGGACTAACTTATTTTGAACATATAATCATATTTATATTCAACTATGATTACGTCACTATAAATATGATTAGCTATATGCTCGGGATTTAATAGAAATTTATATTAAATAAATAATTATGAAAATAAAACACGTGAGCAAAGTGATTGACCAAGTAAAAAAATAATTTATTATTTTTTTGATAATAAATGAGATTACAAAGAAATTGAGTTTTAATTAGGGCATAATACCCCAACAATTGTTAGTATGTGATTTGTGAATAAAAGAATTATTTGAGAATTTAAAATTTTCTCATTTAAAAGATGAGCATCTCATTTTATGAGATAAGAAAAGATGAACCTAAGGGGGTTACATTTTTTAATGTTTGTGTCTTGCTATTGCAAGAGAAAATGGATCAAGTGGATCCAAAAATTTGAGATAGCATATTGTCCAATAGACTTGGAGTCTAGAGTGTGGTCAAATGAAATATATTTGAGAATTATTTAGTGACAATAATTCTTAAATATTCAATGTCTCAATGAGGAGACATTTCAAAATTGGAGAAGCAATTTCTATTCTTTACACCAATAGTGAATAGATTAAAGTGAACTTTATTCATTTTGGTTAAAGATGATGGTATGTTTAAATTAATCTCAATGAGGAGATAATTTTAAACTAAAGCATAAGAAATCAAAATGTTTAAATAAATCAATGAGAATTTATTTTCTTTGATTCAAGGTGTTTAAAATTGACATCTTCAAATTGATTTTGATGAGAGAATCAATGGATGTCAAATTGGTGTTTTCAAAAGAATCTCAAAGAGACTGTTATGAAACACACAAAAGTTGTTTAAGTGATTTTGAGATTATTTAGACAACTAAAAGTGAAAATTAGTGATTATTTATTTGAGAAATTTTCACATGACATTTGTGTTCACATATTTTATTTTGTGAAATATATAAAAGAAAGCAACCAAGTGAAAGTTACTTTAAGATAAGTGTGTCTTGCTTTAGCAAGTAAATAAATCAATATAACCATTGAGGTTTTTTATCTTGATCTATTGAGAGTTTATCATGTGGCTTAAAAGACTCATGATGAACTTTGTGAATTATAAGTCTAGATTTACCTTGAAAGATAAAGACTTAATAGAAATAAAGAGATTTCTATTTAAAAGTGATATTTTCACTTTATATGAGAAATATGGGGGTGATTCTCCAAAGTTAATAAATTTATTTTCATAATGGTTGATTAATTTGGTCATCCTATCAAATAAGTGATTTGGAATTCCACATTGTAAATTACTTTTGCTATATGTGTATAGAATGAATAATTGTAGACATGTTTGGTGTCTAAAGTTATTGATTTAATATTTTGATTCAAGAAGGAATTAATTTAAAACATAAAGTAGAATTTCAGAAACAAAGAGGCTTCTAGAATTAATATTTAAGAATTTTTTTATCTTGGATATTGAACTATAAAATAGTGGGGGTGTTGACTATGGTCAAAATCACTATTTTAAAGGTGTAACTATTTTAATCAAACTATAGCTAGCAACAAAGTTTGAATAAAATAATGAGAGTGTTTAAGTATGCATACATGACAAAAGAAATGACTCAAATTGAATCATTTCTCGGTAGGACTTAAACTCTCTAAAGACATTCACGATTGATGGTGTTGACACGGTTTTTCACCAACAGATAATTATACGAATAAATAGGATGGATTAGTACTGATTGATAAACCGTAATATGATAATGATATTAATTGAGAATGTGGAAACTAATTGCAAAGAAAAGGTGGTCACTCCTTTTTTAGGTGGTTCGGAGGTTAAAATCCCCCTAGTCCACCAGTCGGTATTATTAATCTCTCCTTACTATTTCTTACAAAGTGTTTGCTTTACAAGAAGAAGCCAACCCCATGCACTACCCAGGGTTTCAGTATTTATAGGAGATTGATCATTGAGTAGGTATTGGGGTCATCCCGTGATCTAATCATCCATCATGTCATTTATGTGACACCAATGATAAATTCCTAAACCTTACAGTGAAGTGTGGTCTAATCAATAGGTAAAGATGGGTAATGGGCCGCATGGCCCAAATCAGGCGAGGGATGTCTGAACACGCACGTTTATACTGCGTATTCGAGAATTTAGGAATAGAATATACACGTGATGTCTGGTATATACACGTTTATATTGCGTGGTTGACTTTATAAGGATTCAGGGGTGTCAGACCTCTGATGCACTACGAGCTAAATGTGGCACTAGCTCGTGGCTTCTATTATGTTGACACAACGGCTCCACGCATAGAGCAGCTAAATGATCCATCAGCTCAGGCTGGTTGTTTAAGGGTCCGTAACAAACAGCTCCGGGTGGACGGTTGACACATGGTAGATTGATTTAGGCCATTTTCTAGCTCGCCAAAGTGTGTGCGGATATTCAGGGCGTACATTTGCCCCCCAAGCCCCTGCTCGTGACCTATGACGTCATCTTTGATCTTCACAGTGGGGGCTTTTAAACTTCGCTTTCGACTCTTCATGTCCTGCCCACCACATGGGTACCAGACACGTGGAACGCCGTGGTTGGCGACTGTTCGGATTCTGAGAATTGCATTAAATGGCCTAGCCACCTTTCTGCCGTCGTTTCGTCTCTTGAGTAATGAACCTTGTATCTACAATTAATTTGATCGGACGGTCCTCGTTTCCTTATGCCTCTTACGTATATATAAGGTTGGAAATCTTCAGTACTAGTCACTCTTCATTTGAATTTTTTTCCTTATTTTCTCTCTTTTGAGTTTCAGAAGCTTTTCTTCTTCTTCTGGTCATAATCCCAGAAATCCCCACATTCTTGCTGCAAGAGCCTTTCAGAAGTCCAGATTTAAGTATTCCACCAGGACTCATACTCCTACGTTGCCTACAACTTTCATTCGGAATATACACTGTAAGTTCCTTGTCCGTTGCATGTTTCGATTTCCCCGTTTCTTTGTTAGGCAAACCTATTTCTCAGTCGTAAACAATAGGTTGTTTTTGGCTGGTTTTTGGCGCATAGGTTTCGATTTTAGGCATATTGATTATATTTAAAAACATGTCTAGGAATGCGATGTTCATAACTAGGTAATTTCTGGGTAACTTTCTGGGTAACTTTAGGAAATGCCTATTCGGAATATGGAAGGTGAGAGGTTTTTAGGGTGTAAAACCGGGTAGCTTAGGGGTCACGCTTCCTAGGTGGTTTTCCTCTCAAAACTTCCCCTCCAAGGCAAGCAATAGTCTGACCCTCTTGACACAAAGATCCCTGGAGATCAGGGATCCGTTGGAAACGTGGGCGCGTGACTATGGAAACGCGTGGCTTCACACACCGCGGGCTGAGATTACCTTAGCTTGTGTATGAAAGTCACTTCTTCTCGCGTTGTTTTCCCTTTTTTTACTTTTTAGGTCACCTATTAAGTTTTTCCTCGTTCTTGTTTGCTAGGCGACCAGATGGGGCCCAGAAAGAATGTGTCCAAGAAAAGCATGGCCGGCTCGTCGTCCTAGCAATCCAGCAAAGGGAAAGAGATCGAGGTGGAGTCTCCCATCCCTCAGTTTGGTCCCATGGTGGAGAAGGAGGTCGAGGTGGGACCTAGCGCTTTCTTCGAGGCGGAGAGGATAGTCTCAAAGATCACGACCCAAGGGAGGGTTAACAAGATACTGCTGAACCACAACATCGAGGTTGGGACAGGTGCCTTTATCGCCCGACCTCCCCTCGAGGGTGAAAGGAGCTGCGCGCCTCTTGATGAGGAGTATGGGACCAATCTTAGGTCGTGGCCCTCCCTTCTAGAGGGTATAGTTTCCTCTGGACTTAGGCAATATGTGGAGGAATCTAGTCCCGAGGTAGAGCCTGATCCGGCACCTCCCCTAATCCAAGAAGTGGTTATTTTAGATTCTCCTTCCCTTGTAGCAGCTCCGAGGCCGAAGGTCGTGGAAATAGACTCTTCCTCTAGCTCGGAGGGTAGGAATTTTTCTACTTCACGTATGTCTATTGTTAATAATTTTCTTTTGAAGAACGTACATGCATCCTTAACGTATTTTCATTCTTCTTTTCAGGCGAGGAGATGGCACAGAGGGGGGAACCGGACATCCGCTCGATGTTCCCAGGAGGGAAGTCACTCGAGGGTCCCCTTGTCAAGAGGCTTCGGCCTACTTCCAAGAAAACGCCGCCCCCGGCTGCAACCGTTTCTCAATCCCCAGCTAAGGCGAAAAGCTCAGGCCCAGGAGTTGCGCCCGCTACAGCCCCGACTGCGACCCTTCCTTGCCTTCCTCCTCCTCCTCCTGCTCAGGAACTGGTAGCACCGGTTGGTCCTCAAGCTCCAGTGCCCCCCACTGCCACAGTTTGCATCCCCGTCAACCCCGAGGATCTGGAGCTGATCCTAGAAACTTTTCGGGGGACCGTCTATGAGACGGCGAACTACTCGGTGGAGCACTATTACAAGGCCAAACCCACCGACCTGAGGGCAATTGAGGAGAGGAGCCCTGAGAACGTTTTGGAATCTTCCCTGGGGATGAACCTCACAGTAAGCACACTTCCTGACTTCTTTTTATATATATATCTTACTTTTTGGGTATGCGTCTAACTGTCCCTTTGTTTTTTGTAGGCGGTCTTGGCTCTTCACCGCAACATCTCTCGGTCTAGGGCCAGGAATGAGGAAGTTAAGGTCGAGCTGACCGCGGCCCAAGCTGCTCTCGCCACCTCTCAGCAGAACGAGCAGAATGCCAAGGCTGCTTTAGCGGTGGCCCAAGCGAGCGAGCATGAAGTGAAGGCTGCCCTTACCACTGCCCAGGCAGGCGAGCAGGAGGCGAGAGCCGCCTCGGCAGCCCTTCAGGCCGAGCTCAAGGGGGCCAAGGAAAAACTGCTGGAGGCTGAGGCGGCCGTTCTGGAGGAGAAGAAAGCGTCGGCATCCTCCATGGAGAGTATGCTGTACCACTGCTGGGTCTTCAACCAGGACGGAAACTTCTCCTTCATGGCCTCCGACGCATGGGGGCACTACCTCGAGAAGTTCAAAGCTCGGTTGCAAAAGGAGCTGCCGGTGGCGACTGACACCGGGGAGACCTCTGCTGCCGGCGAGTAGGATGTTGAGGAGGTGACGTCCTCGGAGCGGCCTGGGGGGGCTTAGAATTTTTTGTATTTTCATTTTTATTTATTTCTGTAACTATTCATCATGAGGTTTTTCTCCTCATAACAATTTATTGATTTCAGTTACCTCGAGTTTTATTTCAATCTATTTTATTTTTATGATGTGTTTGGTAAAAACTTAGTTCGTGTTAGTTTATTGACCGTTTTTCTTTGAGATTGCTAGTCAATTTTAACCAACTTCTAAGTTTTAGGACTTGGTTGTGTCCAGGGTATTTACTTTTAAAAACTTAGTTCGCGTTAGTTTTATCGACACCTCGTGCTTTTTAGAAAAAACACTGGTTAATCAATTTAACCAACCTCTAAGTTTTAGGACCTGGTTGGGTCCAGGACTTTTAAATTTAAAAACTTAGTTCGCGTTAGTTTTATCGATACCTCGTGCTTTTTAGAAAAAACACTGGTTAATCAATTTAACCAACTTCTAAGTTTAGGACCTGGTTGTGTCCAGGATATTTAATTTTAAAAACTTAGTTCGCGTTAGTTTTATCGATACCTCGTGATTTTTAGA
The DNA here is from genome assembly GCF_963169125.1 of Humulus lupulus. NCBI lineage: Eukaryota > Viridiplantae > Streptophyta > Magnoliopsida > Rosales > Cannabaceae > Humulus > Humulus lupulus. The sequence goes on from NC_084795.1 coordinate 46,987,471, forward strand.
AAAAACACTGGTTAATCAATTTAACTAACTTCTAAGTTTTAGGACCTAGTTGTGTCCAAGATATTTAATTTTAAGAACTTAGTTCGTGTTAGTTTTATCGATACCTCATGCTTTTTAGAAAAAACACTGGTTAATCAATTTAACCAACTTTTAAGTTTAGGATCTGGTTGTGTCCAGGATATTTAATTTTAAAAACTTAGTTCCCGTTAGTTTTATCGATACCTCGTGCTTTTTAGAAAAAACACTGGTTAATCAATTTAACCAACTTCTAAGTTTTAGGACCTGGTTGTGTCCAGGATATTAATTTTAAAAACTTAGTTCGCGTTAGTTTTATCGATACCTCGTGCTTTTTTGAAAAAACATTGGTTAATCAATTTAACCAAGTTCTAAGTTTTAAGGACCTTCTTCTCGGGGTATATGCCCCCTAAGTAATCAGAAAGAGATCTTTCTCGGTTACTTGGAACACGCTCTTTCAAGCCTATACACACACAGAAACATACAACGATACAAGAAATATACTTCTCATTTTTTAATAAAACAGGGTATAAAAGCAAGGGGTTGGCTTTTATAATTAAGCCTTACAAAAGTATGACTATTGATAATATTTCTGTAACGACCCAAAATCACTAATATGGCTTAAGAGCCTTGATTTGTGCGCTGGGAAGGCATAATTGGTTTATGAGTGAATTTATTGATTGGATAAGCATGTTTGTATGATTATATGAATATAAATGAGGTTAAATGTTATATCTGTGAGAACAAAATTATTATGTGGGTAGATTTGCAGTGTGTGACTTGAGGCGATCCTAGGGAGGTAGATAGCGGGAAAAGTCACAACGGGGCTTAATAGTTGACTTTGGACAAGTCAGGGATATTTTAGGTATTGGGTGGTTATTTAGACTATCAGGTTATGGAAATAAATATATGGATATATATATTTGAGGTTAGGAGAGTTAGGCGGGAATATTGGGGAATTTTACCATTTTGCCGTCGGGGACGTTTCCGGTACCCCGAGCCTCGGGATTGACTTAACAGACTAAGATTAGACTAAGTTAATGAAAGCAGTAGAACAAAAAGACACAAACCGACCTTCTCTTATCTTTTCTCTCCCAAGAAAACTACAGAAAATCTAAGGGAAATCAGTTGGAAAATTATGTGTTTGAGCTGGATTCATGAAGGTTTAGCTTAGCTCAGACTAAGGGTCACTCAACCAAGATTAAGGTAAGAGTTGAGTTGTGTTTTTGGGTGTTAGAACTCTGAGTATTTTTTTTGAATATTAAGGTGTTTATGATTTTGATGTTCAAGGGCTGAATTGAAGCTGAGTGCTTGGGTTTTAGCTCAGAGGTTGTCAAGGAAGTGGTTCAGCAAAAGAGGTAAGCTTCAACTCGTAATTTGGAGGTTAAAATCTGAGTTTTGCATGACTGGTTTTGGTGTTTTGAGTTGCTGGGTTTCAGAGATCAAAATGGAATTTTAGTAGGTTTTTAAGCTGGATTTATGTTGGATTATGTTGTTAGAATCATGTTAAAGGTTTTGTGATTAATGGGTTTTGAGTTAGGGTGCTTTGGGATGCTAGAAATGGTGGATTTTCTGGGCACGAAGGGTAGGGCCGCGACTCTGTTATAAAGCGCTGCGGCCCTACGAAGCAAGAGAGCCAGGGAGGCTCGACCAAAGGAGAGCGCCGCGGCGCCATAGGGCAGGGCTGCAGCGCGTGTCTGCTTGCTGGGTGGCTTGGGTTCTGTTTAAGGGGCGGACCGCGTCTAGGTTTCAAGGGCCGCAACCCTTGGGTGCATTCTTGATCTTTTGGGGATTTTAAGCGCGAGAATCTAACCAAGGGTGCTTGGGATCGATTTCACCACCGTGTTTGGTGGAATTCAATGTCTTAGAAGCTAGTATTGTATCCGGAAACCTTTATTTGAATATTAATGGAATCCATTACCTTGGTTGTAACGCCCCAACTCCTGGGACCGTTACGGTGTGCCTTGTAAATAGTGCTAAACTCGCTAATCGAGTCATTTGACCAAATCGTGTAACTAAGTATGATTAGCGGTTTAGGGTTTAAACAATTTGGTTAAGATGTAACGTTTCACTAGAACGTTTAATATATACATTGGGATCCCGAAAAATATAATTTCAGAGTTTATTACAGAAAATATTTACAACAGGCCGTTCTACGCGGCAAAACAGGGTTCAACCCTAGTTCCACTTTAAACCTCGGCTGTGGCGGTCGAGCAGCTGCATATGTACACATCATCACCTAAGCTCTTCAACTCAAGGATGGTCCAGCTTCCTCTTGCCTTTACCTGCACCACATAGCACCCGTGAGCCGAAGCCCAGCAAGAAAACATAACACTATACATAAACATTATCAAATGATTATCATTATAATCACACTGAGCATAAAGCTTTCAAACCAATGAGTGAACATCACATGATTCAAGAGGGAGAGTGGCTGCTAGGTAAGCCAATAGCCTCGAAGCACTTATTTCATTCATCGACCCTCGGGGTCGGTCTGGCATTAATGCTCTTTGAGTCATTCAATGCTAATAGTCGATTAGATCTAATCTCTGTTGGCTTGCGTTATCCACGCTAAGGTCGTTCTGACTAATAAGTCAGCGCTATGTGACCAGTGTCCAGTATCACTGCCAAACCTGACTAATAAGTCACAGCTTCACAGCTGACACTAACACCTTTGCCAATTCTGACTGACGGGTCAGTGTAATGTGACCAGTGCCCAGTACCATTGCCGAACCTGACTAATGAGTCACAACTTCACAGTTGATACTAGCACCTTTGCCAAATCTGACTAATTAGTCAGTACCATGCATAAGTAAGCAATGCTATCAATATGTATCATATGCCAGTTATCCAAGAATAGGGCATTCAACATGCTTACTAAACAGTTGCTAGCATAATCATGATCATGCACAAACCCAGAGACTCAAGCTCTGACCAATATCATATTCGTCATTCATGGCATGTCCTAATCACATGTTTCTCGCGCATCACATGCATCACATTTAGTCTCCCAGCATGCCTCAATGATAATCATATGCAAATGGGCAAGATTGACAGGCACTCATTATGCTATCAATGTTTACATTTAAACATCCAACATGCATCAAGAATAGCCATGCATGTCATACTCAATAACCAACCAACATGCATCATAATAGCCATGCATGTCATGTTCAATAATCAACCAACATGCATCCATAATAGCCATGCATGTCACATATACACAGGGTGCAGTTTTCTTACCTTGGGTTCGAGCGAGAATTAATAAAAGAAACGACCTTTGAGAACGATAAGCTTTTAGTCCTTTAGCGGTCACCTAGTCATAACCAAACATATAGGATACCATTAATAAAAATGACCAACATAGGTTCCCAAACCAATATCTAGCCTCCGGGACATCAATCCACACTTAACCGAGTAGTAGGATCAACCCCGAGGCCTATGGCAAGCGTCCCCAAGTAAAAAACCCTATTCTGGCCAAATCTGCCCTGATGGGCCGCGGCTCACCATAGCCATGCCGCGGCTCACCCTCAGACAGAAGCCTAAATTTACCCAGAAGCACACTCAGGCCATGGCACGCCATAGCCAGGCCGCGTCACAATACCCTGATCAGCCCAAAAACCAGCAACGCACCAGCAAACTCTCCTGCATTTTTCCCCTGGAACCAGCCCCTCAAACCAATCCAAAACACCAACCTAACACCCAATTTAACCTCTAAACATCATCAACATCTCACCCTCAACAAAACCCAAGTTTCCAAACTCAAGAACTTCCATTAATTCACAACTAACACATCAAAATCCTCAACTGAAAACTTAATAGAAAAACAGGGTATACCATGAAACTCATAGCTGGAACTTACCTCAAACTTGATTTTGAATCCCCTTTCATGAATGAATCAAGTTCCTAAGCTCCCACCTTTGATCTCCCAGCTTAACTCCTCAATTTGGCCTCTCAAAATTCAAAGGAAAGTGAAGGGAGGAACATGAACGGGAGAGAAGGAGAAGTGATGAAGATAGACTCTATTTTTGTTCTGTTTCCACAGCTTTCTAAACCCCAAAAGCTGATATAAATCCTTAAGGTCAAAAGACCATAATGCCCCTAGGCCAATTTAAAAGCTTCTAAGCACTCCCAAGGGTAAATTCGTCATTTCCAACTTATACTGTTAATTATAATTAACGCTCTCCGATTCCCGCTAATCTCAACATTCTCAAATACCAATAAATCATAACTCATTACCCTTTAATTCCCGGTAATGCTCTAATCATTAAATTCACCCCGAGACTCACCCCGAGCCCCGAACCTAAACCCGTTATGACTAGACCGAACACTTACATCTCATGATCGTCTCATGTCGAAAAGCTCGAACCAATCCACATATAATGTGGCTATATTAATTAATCACAATCATGCACCCAAAATACATAATTATGCCCACAGTGGCCAAATTACTAAAATACCCTCACAATAATAAATTCTCCCATATGCATGCATTCACCATCATATAATAATATAATTAATGTAAACATGCATATAACCATTAAATACCATAATAAATCAATTATGGCCCTCCCGGCCTCCTAATCAAGGTCCTAAACCTTATTAGGAAATTTGGGGCATTACATTGGTTGTGACTAGGTGTTAAAGCTAGGGCTCGGGATACGGATCGTGCTCGAGGGACGTCACTCGTAATTTGTGAATGTGGAAATTAAAGGTAAGAAAACTGCACCCGGTTGTGTATTTGTGATGGGACTAAGGGCTCCCTAATATGTATGCTTGAAAGGATGGTTTTATACCATGTAAACAGTAAACCAACAACCTGAGAGTGCCAAGGGTTACACTAGCGCACAGGGCGCGGCTTGGCCACTGGTAGCCGAGGACAGCTTATTATGCACTGAGCTCGGTTTAAGCAGGCCGGAGTCAGTGGGGTAAATAGAGGGTGCGGCCTAAGTTGTCGGCCTTGACTATTATGTAACTTAATTGTTATTGATGCTTAGTTGTATCTTTGAATCTGAATACGTGCTATGTGATTATTATGAGCATTGAGTGTTTGATCCTGTCAAAGGATTATTCATATGTTATTGTTGTTGGTGATGCATATTATGTTTTCTTGCTGGGCCTTGGCTCACGGGTGCTACGTGGTGCAGGTAAAGGCAAGGGCAAACTCGATCAGCCCTAACTAGGAGAGCTCTACGAGCTGAATGTACATAACCAGCTGCTCAACCGCCATGGTTGAGGGGAAAGCAGGAACAGGGGAACCAGAAATGTCTGTTTTGACTTAGAATGGCTGACGATTGTCTGTATTTTGGAGATTCTGTGAACCAACTTTTAAACACTGTTTCTTTTTGGGATCCCATGTGTAAAACTGTTTAATTATATAAATTGTATCTTTTGAGACCAAAACCTTTTTTTTAACCCTAGCACATTCATGGTTAGTGACACGTTTTTAATTAAATGACTTGATTAGCGAGTCCTGCACCTTTATAAGTACACAGTGTAGCAGTCCTGGCTATCCAGGGCGTTATAATTTCTTTAGGTGTACAGCGTTCCATGTCCGTGGGATTGTTTCTCCATTAAGCTGAGCTAGTTTAAAGGTCCCTTCCTTCACAACCTCTATTATTTGGTAGGGTCCTTCCTAGTTTGGTCCCAAAGCTCCGTCCTTGGGATCCTTACTGGCAAAAAAGAGTCTTCGGAGCACCAGGTCGCCTAAGTTAAAGATGCGTTTCTTGACCCTTGAGTTGAAATAACGAGTGATTTTTTGTTGATAATGCGCAAGCTACAGCTGTAAAGCTTATCATTTTTTGTCAATTAGGTCGAGGGACGCGCTAAGCAATTTATTGTTCTGTTCTTGGCTGAACGCCCGGACTCTGTTCGAGGCTATCTTTGTTTCGACAGGAAGGACGACTTCACTTCCGAAAGTCAAGGAGAAAGGAGTATGCCCCGTCGAAGTTCGGAGTGAGGTTCAGTATGCCCACAACACCTGTGGGAGCTGTTCAGGCCAAACTCCCTTAGCTTCATCCAACCTCTTCTTAAGGCTCGCCTTGAGCGTCTTGTTCACAGCCTCGACCTGCCCATTAGCCTGGGGGTAAGCCACGGAGAAAAAACTTTTAATGATGCCGTGTCTTCCACAGAATTCGGTGAAGAGGTTCCTATCGAACTGGGTTCTATTATCCGACATGATCTTCTTCGGCAGCCCGAATCGGCAGACAATATTCTTAACCACAAAATCGAGGACTCTCTTTGATGTTATTGTCGCCAGGGGCTCCACTTCTGCCCACTTCATGAAGTAGTCAATAGCTACTACCGCATAGCGAACTCCTCCTTTTCTCGTGGGTAGGGCACCAACTAAGTCAATCCCCCAGACCGCAAACGGCCATAGGGACGAGATCATCTTCAGTTCGACTGGTGGAGCTTGGGCGATCGTGGCGAACCGCTGGCACTTGTCACACCTTTGGACGTAAGAAATCAAGTCCTTTGGTAGAGTGGGCCAATAATATCCTTGCTTCAATATTTTCAAGGCCAGGCTTTGCCCCCCCAACGTGATCCCCACAAAAGACTTCGTGCACTTCCTGTAGAATAGTCTTGGCCTCATCTGGCAGAACACATCGTAGAAGAGGCAAAGAAAGACCATGTCGGTACAACATCCCGTCTATGATTGTATACCTCGAAGCTTGGTAAAGTATCCTCCTCGCGTTGCTTCGCTCTTCAGGTAACTTTCCTGTTGTAAGGTATTCGACTATGGGAGTCATCCAGGTTGGCCTGGTGTCGATCATCTCGACCTTTCTCGCAGTCTCCCCTACGCTTGGCCTTTCCAAGAATTCCACCATTATCAGGCTCAAGGTTTTGACCTCCCTAGAAGTGGTGAGCTTTGCTAAGGCATCAACATTGGCGTTCTGCTCCCGAGGGATCTGTTCGACTAGGCTGTACTCAAATGTGGACAACTCCTTCTTTACCTTGACCAGGTAGGCCGCCTTCTTGGTTCCCCGCGCCTGGTATTCCTCTGACACCTGGTTTACCACATGCTGGGAATCGCTATAGCACTGGATGGCCCTTGCCTTCAGCTCCCGGGCCACCCTTAGCCCAGCCAATAAAGCTTCGTACTCGGCCTCGTTGTTGGACGCTTTGAATCCGAACCGTAACGCGGAGTGGAAACAATGTACCTATGGGGATATCAAAATAATTCCAGCTCCGGACCCGTTCTCATTAGACGAACCGTCCACAAAGACTTTCCACAAGGCCTGCACTGGTTCTTCCACCGGTACCTCTTGGAATCCAGTGCACTCTGCCACGAAATCAGCCAGAGCTTGGCTTTTGATCGCAGTTTGTGGTACGTATAGTATCTCAAATTGGCTGAGCTCGATAGCCCACTTCAAAAGATGTCCTGATGCCTCAGGTTTCTGCAGTATCTGCCTTAAAGGTTGATCGATTATGACGTGGATTCAATGGGACTGGAAATATGGCCTAAGCTTTCTAGAGGCCGTCATAAGGCAAAACGCCATTTTTTCCATCAACGGATACCGAGATTCGGCTCTGAGGAGCCTTTTGCTAATGCAATAGATTGGCTTCTGAGACCGGTCCTCTTCTCGGACCAGCACGGCGCTAGCCGCATCTTCCGTGACAGCTAGGTAAAGAAAAAGAGGCTCTCCTGCTGTTAGTTTAGACAACACGGGCGACTCAACTAAATGTGCTTTTAGGTCGAGGAAGGCACGCACTCATCGGTCCACTCGAACTTTTTATTTCCCCGGAGCAGGTTATAGAATGGCAAACACTTATCGGTTGATTTGGAAATTGTAACGCCCTGGTTACCTCAGGACAGTTACTGTGAACGGTGAACCGGAAATTTAACTCGCTACCTGAGTCCTTTGGTTAAAAACGTGCTTCTAAGTGTTATTAACAGGCTAAGGTGGAAAAGCAATAAAAAGGAAAGGATATGCTTTATTAAGTATATAAAACTGTTCATGAGCTCATCAAAACATTTACAAGTTATTTACAACTCAAAATGGTCATTACGGTTTCAAATTTACAAACCCGCCGACCTAAGCGGCAAAAATAGGGTAAACCCCCTAGTTCCTCTGAGAACTCCTTGGCCGTGGTGGTCAAGCGGCCGCATATGTACACATCACCACCTAAGCTCTCCACTCAAGGTTGGGTGAGCTTTTCTTTCCCTTTACCTGCACCACATAGCACCCATGAGCCAAGGCCCAGCAAGAAAACATAATATAGCATGATATAATATCAACAATGATAATAATAATCATTCAGGACTTTCAGTCCAAAACAGGTAAGTGACAGTCACAAAAGTCACGAATGTGGGTATAGCTCCCTTAAGCCATGTGACGATAGGGTCACCAGGCTTAACAGATAAGTGAACCTTTCACTAGCTTGAACAGGTTAGGTGCATGATGACTAGTCATCAACATAACCAACCTCATGACCATAGAGTCATAACCATGGAACTTCGTTCCCTAGCCATGTGACAAACGGTCACCTAGGCCTTAGGCCTTGGCTCTGAGTAACTAGCTTAGACTAGTTAAGCGCTTATAAGTTTCATTGACCTTAGGGTCGGTCCAGCGTTAATACCTTAGAGTCATTCAACACTGATATCGATTAGATCTAATCTTCATTCGGCCCTGCGTTCAAGACGCTATGCTGTTTTTGACTCTTAGGTCAGTGTCCCTGACTAGTCAGTGCCATATACAAGTAAACAATATTCGCTAGCATTTAATATGCAGTCAATGTCCACATTTATCAACTAGCATGCCTCAACAACAATCATACATGTCATATACACGGGGTGCAGTTTTCTTACCTCCGGTTCGAGCGAGAAATATAATAAGAACGACTTCTGAGAACGATCCAACCTTTGGTCCCTTAGCAGATACCTAATCATAACCAATTATAATCCATTAATAAAGTAAATCAATAAATGGTTCACAATCTAAAACCACACTCCCGGGATCAATCCCGCACTCTCGGGAATCTTAATATACTCAAATGGGGCAAAGGAACCAAACCCCAAGCCTTAAAAGTCATTCCGAGCCCTAAAATAGGCTTGCTGGAAAATGGACCAGCGCTGCAGCCCTATTAAATGGTGCTGAGGCGCTATTTCCAAGTCAGAGAGGCCCAACTCTCTGCCCTGCCTAGCGCTGCTGCGCCTGGAATGGCGCTGCTGCGCCAACTTCAGACCAGCAACACCTCTGTTTTCCCTCCTTGCGATTCCCCTTGAAACCAACCTTCCAAACCAATCCAAAACCTTACCAAAACACCCAATTCAACCCCTAAACTTCATCTACATCATACCCTCATCAAAACCCAATCAATCTTACACAAAAACTCCCATTGATTCCAACTATCCATATCAAAACTATAAGCTAAAAACTATAAAGAAAACAGAGTATAGCTTAAAATTCAAGGACAATTTCTTACCTCAAGCTGGTTTTGAATCCTCCTCAATAGATGAACTAAGTCTGTAATCCCCAAGCTTTGATGTCCTATCTTGATTCTTCAATTTGGGACCAAAACTTCAAAGGAAGATAGAGGAAATGGTGATGTACGTGAAGAAGAAGTGAGGCTCTGTTTTTGTTCTATATGTTTCTACAGCCAACCAAAAAACATATATATCCCAAGCCAAATGACCTTAATACCCCTAGGTCATTTAAAGCTTCTAAAGTCTCCCCAAGGGTAAAATCGCCATTTCCAACCTATTTCGTTAATCATATTTAACGCTCTCCAATTCTCGCTATTCTCGATATTCTCAAATACCAATAATTCAAATCTCGTTACCCTTATACTCCCGGCAATGTTCTGATCATTTAATCATCCCGAGACTCACCCCGAGCCTCGAACTTAATCCCGTTATGACTAAACCGCTACTTAACATTCAAAGATCGTCTTATGACGAATAGCTCGAACAAATCCACATTATAATGTGGCCTCGACAATATATCACCGACATGCATACAAATATACAATTACGCCCTCAACGGGCCAAATTACCAAAATACCCCTGTCACGAAATGTGGACCCACATGCATGCATTTAACATCATATTATAATATAATTCACACAAACATGCATATAACAGTTTAATGGCATAATAAATCAATTATGGCCCTCCCGGCCTACTAATCCAACCATTAAACCACATTAGGAATTTCGGGGCATTACAGAAATGAACTGATTAAGGGCTGCCACCCTTCTTGTCAGACTTTGGACGTCTTTTTGCGACTGGGGTGATGGCATTTCGAGTAGCGATCTGATTTTATCGGGGTTCGCCTCTATTCCTCTGGTGTTGACTATGAAACCCAGAAATTTTCCTGACGCAACCCCGAAGGTACATTTTTGGGGATTCAGCCTCATACCATACTTCCTCAAGATCTTAAAACATTCCTTCGGATCGGGAACATGGTTATTGGCAGTTTTTGACTTGACCAACATGTCGTCAACATAAACTTACATATTTTTCCCAATCTGATTAGCGAACATTCTGTTGACCAATGTCGTTGGGGTCATCCCGTGATCTAATCATCCATCATGTCATTTATGTGACACTGATGATTAATTCCTAAACCTTACAATGAAGTGTGGTCTAATCAATAGGTAAAGATGGGTAATGGGCCGCATGGCCCAAATCAGGCGTGGAATGTCTGAACACGCACGTTTATACTGCGTATCCAAGAATTCAGAAATAGAACAGACACGTGATGTTTGGTATATGCACGTTTATATTTTCTGGTTGACTTTATAAGGATTCAGGGGTGTCAGACCTCTGATGCACCACGAGCTTAATGTGGCGCTAGCTCGTGGCTTCTATTATGTCGACACAACGGCTCCACGCACGGAGCAGCTAAATGATCCATCAGCTCGGGCTGGTTGTTTAGGGGTCCGTAACAAACAGCTCCGGATGGACGGTTGACACGTGGCAGATCGATTTAGGCACTTTTCTAGCTCGCCAAAGTGTGTGCGGATATTTAGGGCATACAGATGGTAACCTATCTTAATACTAGTAACCAAACTAGTATTAGGTTCAATAGGTAATAACAAGTCAATCAAGTGAATAGTAGTAATACTTAAAATTTGTCCCATCTGAGATGAGTACTAGTGTGTTACCAGAATAAGGGTTAAAACCGAACGATTTTTTTAATAGAACTCGGTCTTAAAAAGACATGTATTTTAGGGTAAAAAAATATTGTAAGAGTAGTTCTACCTATATAGACCTAGGGGTGGTACCGCCCCTCATGAGAATTGGGAGTCATTCTCAAGAAAAGTTTATGAATGGAACGTGCACATGGCCATTAACGGTGCAAAAACGAGACATTGAGGTCTCAAGTGAACATAGAAAATGTGTGTTATCACTGATTTGTTATCAAGAGATAGTGGTTCAATGCTTCGACAACCAAAACTTCAACAAACTTTGTGATAGTTACACTACGGTAAAATTCAAGTTGAAAGATATTTTACTTTATGCACCAATGCAGATGTTTCTATAGAGAGAAATTATTTAATCAAGTGGTGGAATATTATATTTTAATATAATGTTTGATTGATTAAATAAGTGTTACAAAAAGTGATTATTTAATCTAAGTGGGAGAATGTTATATTATATCAAATAATATAATGTTAGATTAAATAATGTGACGTAATGTGATTTGTCACATCCTGTAACATATTATTGAGAGTCACAAAATTGGATACATGTGTGTGTCCAAATGTGTCATATTTTGGAGTTGCAAAATCATTTATAAATTTGTAACTTTCAAATATTACCCAATAATGTATAGATTATGTATTACACATTTTAGTTTGGATTTAACAAAACCATTATGAAATACGACTTTTGGAGACATGTTTTTAACTTCTATTAGGTGTATGGATATTACAAAATCATGTGAAAAATGGTTTGAGACGTTTTGAAAAAACTGAAAATTTTGATGCTGAAAATGGGCTGTGGCTGCAGCCAGTGAGGCTGACAGCCAATACCACTTTTCAATTTTTTGCTATTTGAACGGTTCTAATATCCCAAGTAACTCTCAATTCTCCATTTTAATTTCATAAACATCTAATTAAACATTAGTAACAACCATGGGGTTGGTGGAATTTGAAATTCAAAGGGTATCTCAAACTATATAAGTAGGAGTCTAATGCTCACTTGTAAGACACACTATTTTTCTATCCACAAAGCACTTGACTGGAAAATACACCATAGATGCTTGATAATTCCTGAGAATTATTTTCTTGAGAGATCCCTTAGTACTTAGAGAATACGGAAAATAAACTTTTGGACAAAAGTTTTGAACCTTGTTCAAGTTGGTGATCCCCACTACTCTACACTTTGATTGTGTGAGAGTTTTTGTTTTTATTATTGTTTTTTTCATTCTTTTGATCTTGTTGTTTTTATTTACTTGTATTATTATCGTTTTAAGTTTGTGATCTTTTTCTTCTACATCTTTCTATTTACTTGTATTTTGAATAATAGAGTTGTAACACTTATTTAAATATTACTTTGTCTATTGTATTTTTTTTGCATAGAATTATATTTTTGTTTTACCATTTTCATTGAGTATAATATATATTATCTTTTTTGTACAACGCACATACGGAGTTTTCATATTATGTATTTTTTGCTAAGTGAAAATGATAACTGATGTGATGGAGTTTGTGTGGAGATTCATATTTTTCTTAGTTAATAATGTAATCATATTTTGTTATTGTTTTTTTTTATATATAAATATAAAATTAGATAACATCAACATCTTATTGCTAAGTCTGATTTTTTATTTAAACTTAAAATTTAAGTTTCATAAAGTGAAATTATGGACTTGTAGATGAAGCTCTTTTGAATTATTAATCTATCTAGCAAAGATAGAACAAGCTTTTTTTATTTTTTTTATAGAAAGTATGAAGTGTGCTGAAGAACGAGGGACACGGACGTTGGGAATGGTAAGTGGTAGCGTGAATATGTCATCAGTTGCCTTGACCCTTGCTTTGCCACGCCGTGCTTTCATTTCACATGCCTAGCTCATCGATCCCTTTTTTAAATTTTATTTCAAAACTTTTAACGTGACGGTGTCCCAATTAATTTAAAGACACCCTTTAAAATGCACATTTTAAATTAAAAAAATACAAAAAGTTTGAATAAAAAGTAGTAAATAAAGTGCACACAAGTAGAGTTTGTACGTACCATTGGTTAATTTGACTATTATGAATGAGTAATGTGTACACCAAGCGTTACAAAGTTACATACATAAATTACACGCGACTCGTACAAACAGCCTATTAAAAATCAACGTACGTACAAGGATATAAAGCCAGTGGAGAATTGGGATAGCGGGATGAGCGTGACCACATATATAAGAATCGCGGCGAGTTTCAATTTGCCTTCAAACTTATTGAAATGACTGATGCAAAACGCAGAAAGCATGAAGGCTATGGACAAGAAAAGCTTAGACAAGCCCAACAACAACTTTCTCGGCAGATAATTCTTGAAATCCCTCTCTTCGTGTCGTGATGTAAGCACGGCGAGAAACGTGATCAATGAGGTGACGGATAAGCAAAGGGCGAACAAGGGAGGCACCGCAGAGTACGGTGTTGCTTGGTTAGCCACTTAGAGCACTTCTAATGAATCATCTAAAATAACAAAACAGATAAAATTATACTAAAATGAGTCATGTTTTATCATTCAAAAGAAATTATCTTTATTTATAGTACATAACTACATTTATAACACACTATTCATCTATGTAAACATATAATATTAATTTTTCATATTCTTTAGATCAGTGTGGATCGAATGTCTGCTAGGAAATTGATTTTGATACAATGACAAGAATTATGAGGCTTAATCTAAAAATCAATTGGTGATTAAAGAAGTTACCTATATTCTTATTATTTGCTCAATATTCTTACACTCATTCTATATGAGACATCATATTCCAACTCCTGCAATGTACATTTGGAAATTATATCAACATTTATGTACATATATAGTTTATTTTATTTATTATATATGTCGTTTTTAGAAACATGGGCATAAAACACACCAGATATATATTGTTAAGACATATTTTTGAGTGAGATCATTATTTACGTTACTGTGAGAGGGCGCGTTGTTTTAGAGTTGTTGTGGTCTCTTCTATTAATATATTAAAATGGAAAATTTATTTCATTAAAATAAATACGGGATAAATAATAAGTTAAATGTCATCTAAATAATCTAAATGATAAGAAACATAAGTTTATAAGAATTTATCACATGTATGAAAAAATAAATATAAAAACTCACAAATATATATGTAGGAGAATTTTTTTATAGGGGCTTCACTTTAAGCCCTACTGGTGGAGCTCTCAGTATTCTCGACCCGCGAACAGTTTTCAGTGCGATTTTTTTTATGACTGTGTATATTGTAGCTATTTAGGGCGTCTTGCAAATTTTCAGAAAATTCCTAATAGTTTACAGTATTGAAAACTAGGTTCAAACATGTTGCACGCGTGACTAATTTTTTTTATGCGCGTGGAAAGCAACATGTTTGAACCTAGTTTTCGGTACTGTAAACTATTCAGAATTTTCTGAAAATTTGCAGGATGCTCTAAATAGCTACAATATACATGGTCATAAAAAAAAACCGCGCCGAATACTGTTCAGGAGTCGAGAAACAGTGAGAGCCCTACAGGTAGGGCTTAAAGTGAAGCCCCTATAGGAGAATTGTCCTATATATATATATCAATATTTCATTTATTACTCACTATGTATCGCTAAGGGGCATCATTAGTATCCAACATCATAAGTTGATAACATATTGCTATTGGTGTAATCCAATATTAGGTACTATATATTTATTTTAGGGAAATTTGCGGAAAAAATGCATTTTTTTTGGAGCAATGATAACTTCATTGATTATAACATAAAGTGATACAACTTAGAAAATCTAAACATCCCTAAGAAAAGGAAGGATGTCATCTAACCACATAAGCTGTCTATCTATCCTAAGAGCATGCGCAACTAATCTATGAACAGCCACATTGGGCGACCAACGAACATGGACTAGGAACACTCTTGAAAATCTAGATAACATACTTGCTATATCCTTCAACAAAGACCAAAGGTCATTGAAAAATGTTACTCTCTTAGCAAAAGTAGACATACAACTGCAAGACAATCTATTTCAACAACGTGGACTGAAAGTCCTAATGAGATAATCAAATCCAAAGCCACCATCAACGCTACACATTCTGCCTGCATAACTATAAAACACCATTCAAAATAGAAAAATCAATAAAACGAAAGAACATGAGAAAAAAATTAAGGTACCAGAACCTAAATATAATAATTATTTTGAGATTGATGTATGTAGATATAAATATATAGTACTCTCATTAATAGAACTAAAAATAATGGTATGAAGGGGCAGAAGCCCTTATCGGTTTACTAATACACTGTACATAGAACACAAATCAAATTACTCCTCTCAGCAATAAGAAATGAACACTGTTAGGAATTGTTCCTAGTGCGCAACGGAAATTGCGGTAATGGTAGTATTGTATATCACAATTTTTTTTCTTCATATAAACAACTTTATATGAGGATCCTTTAATATGCAATATGTTAATAAAAAAAATATGAATACATAAAATTGATACGAAATGATTTACGAGAATCCTTGAATCTTTTCGTATATAATTCGATCTTTCAATCCTCGCTAGAGTACTCACACCAAGATATTCCAAGACGTTCTCTACACCTCAAGATGTGGGTGGGTACATAGACAACAAAAATTAAATTTGTGAATCAAAATTATTCTCAACACACGAGACTCTTGATTTTAGGCTAGAGAGAAAGGTTTATCTTTTTGTGAGAAAAGGTGATCAGTTTTTCTGATTCTTCTTACAAAAAACTTTTATTCTTTCTATTTTCTATCATATAGAATATATAGATATAATAATAATAATAATAATAATAATAATAATTGATCATCTTAATAATAATAAATAAATGATAATTGAAGACAAAATCTTACATTCCATTTTAAAATCATTTTCAAAATGTTTTAGTAATTAATTAAATAAAAAACCAATAACTGATCATTATCAGTAGTGGTACACGCATAGGGCAGTCCAGGAAACCCTATGCGTGTAACACTTCCCCTGAAATATGGGGATTTTATTTTTCATACATATATATTTTAATTAAATAATAATTAGAAATTCAAATAAGGTATCATCTTTTTAAGGAAAAGATAACAACTTAATTTTCAAAATTCAAAATTTGAATTTTTATTTTCATCTTATTTATTAATTAAATAAATATAATAATCAAAACTAATTTTGACCATCCATATTTATCATTTCTCATTTAAATAAAATAATTGATTAAAATCAATTCCTTTTATTTCTATACAATTTCAAAAATTGCATTGATGCAATAATAAATTGTACAACTTCAATTATCAAATAATTGTATATTTATCTCGAAAAATAAATATTCTCTCAAATATCTCATTCACAGTTTGACCCTTATATCAACTCTTACCTTGAATAGTGTTGATAGAGTCGCCCCGGGGACCTATGGACCAATAATTCCAAGCTCCAATAAATAATAGATTATTAACCAAAACTCTTTGATTCAATAATCATATTTTTTAATCTCATGATTACTCCACTATAAATATGAGACTGCACTATTGAGAATTAAAGACATATATTTACTAAGTACTTTATTGTAACCATAAAGTGTCCATTGATATAATCATTACATACAAATTAATCCTCTATTGATGATTCATAATTAAGTGGGAATAAAATTACTGTTTTACCCTTTTAATTATATCTTGATTCCTAGTGTACCATTGACTTTACTAGTGAATGTTAATTCATAATCTAATTATGAATTTGACGTCAATAACCTTTTCAATTCCAAAAGCCAACCCAACAGGGAATCATCATTCAATCTATAAGAAGGTATAGATTCCATATGAGTTAAGCTATGTCCCCAGCCATATACATCATTGAGTCCCCAAAACAATAGTTCTTAGCCTGATCATTTTGAAAAACCGTAACGCATGAATTAAATGATCAAATGACATATATAGAAGTTCATAGTAACTGCAGGATTAAGATCAATTTGCATATGATCATCAGTTGATGTGTTTTATAATACTATGAAACAATATTTAAACAAGTATTATCAAATCACATCTGATCCATTTCTACATACTCTCAGTATGCAAACCACCTCCACTAAAGTGTCCTACTACACTAGTAACTCGGATCTAAGTCACATGTATTCATACTACTAGTGGACCGTGCTAGCAGTAATTAATCTAAAGATTCCACAACTTTATTTTAATGCGAACTATTTAAGTCCATTATCTCAATCTCAATCTCAATCCTCTCATACCAATATGAGATTGAGACCATATAGATGAACTTGGGAATTTTATGATATTTACTTAATATTATTAACAATAATACAATACATAAGCTACATATACACAATAATTCAATTCATTAAAGCAATTGTCAACTATATTTGCTTTAAGGGCACTATTCTCAACAAACATGTGGTTTCACATTTTTTGGATTATGCGTCATGAAGAGCTCAAGAGTCACCTCTCGAAGACCCTTGAAATTACTTCTCTCAGACTAAGTCTCCATTTTCTGAGGTAAAGTAAAAATTGGGGGGCAAATGTTGTTCGTGATTTCATCATTGGACATGTAACGTCCCAAATTTGATATTAAGGCTGAGTGCCTTGGCTAAAGCGCCTAGAGGGCCTGATTGGGATTAGATGAGTGATTAATGGACTATATGCATGCTTATGTGATATAAATGAATTATGTGGTAATGTGATTAGACATGCATGTTTGTGTGTATTAAATATGCATGTGGGCCCATTTTTCTTAATAAGGGTGTGTTTGTAATTTTGGCTCGTTGAGGGCATATATGTAATTATGCATGTGTTATGTGTGAGACCCCAGTGTTATGGGGATATATTTGAGATGTGTGGTCCGAGACGATACTAGAGAGCAGATTAGCGGAATAGTCACAAAGGGGTTAGATACCTGGCTTGGGGTGGGCCTATGGGTATTTTGAGAACTTGGCATGTGCCTGGGGTTTATCGGGTAACGTGTAATTATTAGTAATTATTTGGGTATGTTGGGATTAAATGAAGATTTATAAGAACACTCGAGGAGTTAGCGGGATGTGGCAAATGACGGGATTGCCCTTAGTGGTATCAAGGATTTAGGATTTCCTTTAGGGGTAATTGGGTCATTTTGTACTAAGGGATGGTGTAACGTCCCAAAAATGCTAATAGGATTTAGTGCCTTGATTAGCGTGCTGGGAGGGCATAACTGGATATATGTGTGATTAACTAATTAAATGCGTGACTATGTAACATGCATGATATATATGATGATGTGAGTATGATTATATGCATGTTTATGAGTATTAAATATGCATATGGGCCCATTCTTGATAGTTGTGGCATATTTGTAATATTGGCCCGTTGCAGGCATAAATGTTAATGTATGTGAGTAAATAATTGAGACCACATTATTATGTGGATATATTCGCAGTATACGACTCTAGAAGATCCTAGTGAGCGGATTAGCGGAATAGTCACATCGGGGTTTAATACCCGGCTCGGGGTGAGCCTAGGGGTATTTTGGGAAATTTAAGGTATGTTTGGGGTTTATTGAGTAATGGAAAAATAATTGGAAATTAAGTGGGCATGTCGGGATTAATTGAGAATTTATAGGACCATTCGAGGAATTAGCAGAAAATGTGGCAAATGACAATTTTTCCCTTGGGGCCATTTAAGGTTAAGGGTATGCTTAGGGGGAAATATGGTATTTTGGTAAGTGAATAGGCTCAGTAGAAGCTTGTAGACACAAGGTTATAAGCAGAGTCTTTCTCCCTCTCTCTCCTTAGTTAGTTGGCACACCTTTTCTTAGTGGGCATTGAAGCTAGTGGAAAGGCTTGGGGAAATGGCTGAGGAGAAGGCTGAGAATTGAAAGTTTGGAAAGCAAAGATGAGAATGGAGGCTAAGAATGGACAAGTAGCAGTTGAGGGATCAAGCTATAAGTATTCAAGGATTAGCTCAAGGATTAAAACATCTCTGAGGTAAGGCTTCAAAGTTCTAAATCACTGAATTCTGCTGTGTTACTATTGAAGTTTAGAGTTTGCAGAAATTATAGGTTGTGATTGGTTATGTGTGTAAGGGAATTTTTTATGGACTAGATAAGATGTTTAGGATATAAGGATAAGAATTCTAAGCTTAGCTCTGAGTTTGGCTGGTGATTGGGGTTGGATTTTTAAGGTTGTGGCTGGGAGAAATGCTGAGAAAACCCAGGGAATTCTGGGTTCGCGGGGGAACGCCGTGACCCAGTTCTTGGGTGCCGCTGCCCGTGTGTCCAGAATGCCCTAGGAGGGCTGCTAACTTGAGGGCATGTCGCGACCCTAGGGGAGCAAGTCGCGGCCCTATACTTCAGCAGGGAGGGCCTGGCTTTTGTCTTAGGGGCAGGCCGTGACCCTTAGGGGAAAGTCGCGGCCCTAAATGGAAAATAAGGGGAACTAAGGATTTTAGGCTCGGAGAGGCACGAGGTTTCAAACCTAAGCGCTCGGGACGAATTCTACTACCCGGTTTAGTAGAATTCGAGGTCCTGGAGGCTAGTATTTGAATTCAAAGATTTTAAATGGTTTAGAATCTTATGGATATCCATTATCGCATTGTGACTAGGTTATACTGCAAGGGCTTAAGGATTAGGGATCGTGCTCGGGGCTACCATATGCTTTCTGGTCGGGATCTGAGGTAAGAAAACTGCACCCGAGTTATGGTTGGGGCTTAAACCATATTTCATAAATATATTATGAACATGAACTTATCTGTATGTTAGAATATTTGATTGGGCATGCTTGTATGCGCTGCCATTGATTACTTGCTATATGTGATTATATTTGTTTACAGGCTGACCTAAGGGTGCCGGGGCCCGATAGCAAGCGTGCGGAATGTAGCCCGGCCAAAGGGTGCCGGGGTCGACCATAAAGCCAGTGGAATCGACCTAAGGGCGTTGGGCCTAGACATTATACAATAAACAGAAGCGTGGTTCACGCTTAACTATTTGTATTGGTTTATGAGGTTGATTTATATGCTTGATTAAGCTGAGTACTTTTATTGAGATTGTTATATATATTCTATTTGAATTATATGTACTGCTTATATACTATTTCCTAGTTGTGCATGTTGTTTTAAGTTTTCTTGCTAAGCTTTGACTCACAGGTGCTACGTGGTGCAGGTAAGGGAGTTGATAGCTGGACCAGCCATGAGTTGGAGAGATTCAGGCGCGGTGTGTACATATGTAGCCTACTCGATCGCCACGGTCGGGATAGCTTGGGAGGAACTAGGGTTAAACCCTGTTTTTGCCGCTTAGGTCGGCTAAATTGTGTATGTTTATCTTTTACAAATCTGTAAACTGATTTTTGGGATCCCGTGTACAAACTTAATATTTTAATGGAAAAAAATCATTTTTTGAGCAAATCTTTTATTACATGACCTTGACTTAGTCTTTAATTACACATTTAAGTTCAAACGACTTGCTTAGTAGGGTAAGCACTATTTTAAACACACAGTGTAACAGTCTTGATTATCCAGGGCGTTACAGATGGTTTAGTGTAGGTTGAGTAACTTTGGGCAACCACTAGAATTAGGAAAACAGTAGAAGGAAACAGAAGTCTCAGCAGTCTCTCTCTCTCTCTATCTCTTGGTTTTCTCTCTCCTTTTCTTTAAGGCTTAAGAAATCTTTGGGAATTCTAGTGATTGTGGCTGAAGCTTGGGAAAATTTAAAGCTTGTGGCAACTGGAGTTAGCTCAGGGAGAGATCATCAAGAAGGTAAGGATTAGAACAAGTCTTTTTATAATTTTTTCTAGTTTTGTTAAAGTTTTGGGGGTTGGAAACTTGGGTGATTGAATTTGGGTTGTAATGGGGTTTTGTTCAATTTCTTTGAGGTTATGTGTTGCTCTGAGCATGGTATAAGAGATTTGGGGCTTAATTCTGGCATTAACATAGGTTTGGATGGATTTGCAGGAAATTAAGAAGTCTAAAAATGGTGGTGTTTCTGTTATATTATTTTATAATATAATGTAATATTATATTATATTATATTATAATATAATGTTTTAGATTAAATAAATGTGACAAAGAGTGTCACATATTGTAACATATAATAGAGAGTTACAATATTTAGATAAATGAGATATATCCAAATAATGTAACATATTTGGTGTTACAAATTTGTAACTTCCATATATTACCCTTTATTGTGTAAATTTGTTGTTACACAATATTGAGATGAATTTCATAAAGCCATATGTGATATGGCTGTTAGAGATATGATTTTAACCCCAATAATGTATTTTGGGAGTTACAAAATCATTTGGGAGGGTTTGGAACCATTTGGAAAAACAGCACATTTTTAAGTGCAAAAATTGGTCAGTGGCCACGACCACTGAATGTTGGTGGCCGCAGCCTGTGGGACAGAGGCTAGTGGCCGCGGCCATAGGCCAAAAACTGACCAATTTTTCAGTTTTTTCAATCTTTGTTGAACGGCTCAAAAAACCAAAATAACTCCCAAATCTCATTTTTAATTCCATATTAATCCAATTAAACATTGGTAATAGCCATGGGGGTTGGTGGAATTTGAAATTCAAAGGGTGTCTCTAAACTCTATAAATAGGAGCCTATAGCTCACTGGTAAGACACAACATTTTCTATCCATTAGAGCACTTGGCTAGAAACACCTTGATGCTTGATAATTCCAGAAAGCATTTCCAAAATCTGAGAGAGATCCCTTAGTGCTTGAGTTAGGGGGAAATAAGCTTTTGGACAAAGGTTTTAAACCTTGTTCAAGTTGGTGATCCCCAACACTCTTCACTTAGGTTGTGTAAGTGAAAGTTTTCTTTGTTTTGTTCTTACAATTTCTTCTATTGCTTTTCTTCTCATTCCTCTTGTTTTATTTACTTGTAATTTTGTTTAGAGTTGTAATAATATTTTCTTTTGTTCCAAACACTCTTACTTTATTTGTAATCTTTTGCTTAGAGTTGTATTTTCACTATTCCATTCTTCTTCTCTTCTTCTTCTTCTTCTTTTTTGTTTATTTATACTTTCAGTTATAGAGTTGTAACCTTATTTAATCAATCTATATTTATTTGTAATATTATTGCATAGAGTTGTAATATTATTATCAATTTCCATTGAGGCAAATTTATATTTTCCTAACAGTTTTTGGGTTTTGAGGCTTGAGCTGCGACCCTATTCATCAAGCACCACGATCTGCTTGAACGTGGAGGCCTGGGGGCCTCAGAAATTTTCCCAGGCACCGCGACGCAGGGTAAGGCGCGCTGCGGCCCATGTCCTTCAGCAGAGAGAGTTCTGCTCTCTGACCTGTAGGCGCGCCGCGACCCAAAATGGAAAGAAAGGGGAAATGAAGGTTTTAGGCTCGGGAAGGATTCTACTACCTGGTTTAGTAGAATTCAGGGTCCCAGAGGCTAGTATGTTATTCCAAAGGCTTTTAATTGATTTAGATTATGATGGATATTTATTAATACGTTGTGACTAGGTCGTACCACTCAGGCTCGAGATTAGGATTCGTGCTCAGGTTAACTTTAGGTTGTTAGCTCGGGACACCAGGTAAGAGAATGTTTGTGCCCATAGAGCTATGTGGTGTATAGCATTGTATGCATTGTTTATAGTGTTTATGTCATACATGTGATTATGACTGATCGACAAGAGCCGGAAGCAGCAAGAGTCAGAGGCGGCAAGAGCTAGAAACGGCAAGAGCCGAAAGCGGCAAGGGACCGAGATTAGCTTAAGCATGCTGAATGTAGGCTGCCAGAGCGAGACCCTCAAGGGTGTTGTACACGCCCGTTTGGCTAGGATCGCAGACTTGGTGCCTAGTAACGCACCCCGATCGGTGGAGGCTGCTGCTGTAGCATTGGGTTGCCCTGTTATTGTACTATTGTGTTATCATACTGTCATGTTATTGTACTGCCGTGTTATCATACTATTGTGTTATTGTGCTGCTGTGTTATTATACTGTTGTGTTATTGTATTGTTGTGCTGCTGTACTAGTAGGTTGTTATGCCATTGTGTTATTGAGTTGTTCTACTGCTGTATTATTGTGCATTCTAATAGGAAATGGTAGCTGTTTGTTGTTCTGATTAAGTATGTATTTGTTGAGGTATATCATTGCATGCTGTGCTTGAAGTTCTTTTACTGGGCCTTGGCTCACGGGTGCTTTGTGGTGCAGGCAAGAGCTTGGAAAAAAGGGTCGAACAACCATGAGTTGAAGGGCATGGAGTGGTGTGTACATGTTTGGCCTACCTAGCCGCCACAGCTGGGGTTGTTTTAAGGAACACGTGGTAAATGTTCGCTTTTGTCACCTAGGTCGATTGTACCATATCTTTGGATTGTAAATATTTTTAAAACAGTATTTTGGGATCCCAATATAATATTTTTATGAATTTTAACGAATGACCAACTATTTTTATCTAATGTTTATTAAATGAGTCTTTCTCTTGAGATAATCACACTTTTTAACCTAAAACCTCAATTAGCGAGCTAATGGCACATTTATAAATCACATGGTAACAGTTCTAAGAAAGTAGGGTGTTATAGGACACGTGGAGGATGATGGAGCTCTATAAAGTTTGCCCAGAGCTCTTCAGAGTGCAGTATCCTTCTTGCAAGCCGAGTTTGTAACGCCCTAATTCCTTAGGGCTGTTACAAAGTGAGTTTATAATGTGCTAATCGCTTGCTAATCGAGGTTTTAGGTTAGAAGTGTAGCTAAACTGTTTTGAAGGTCGCTTAGATGCATTAAATATAAAAATGTGATCATTCATTTAAAATACTAAGAATTAAACATTTGGGATACCAAAATACTGTTTAGACAATATTTACAACTCAAAATACATTTACGGTCAACTAGGCGACAAATTCAAGTCTACACATTGCATTTCCCAAAAATACCCCTGGCTGTGGCAGCCAGGTAGGTCGAACATATACCCATCGCTCCACGGTCTCCATACTCATGGTTGGTCGACCTTTCCCTTGCCCTTACCTGCACCATAGAGCACCCGTGAGCCGAAGCCCAGCAAGAAAACTCAACACAAAATAATTAACATATGCATATCTAGCAATAAGCATATAACAAAACAGCCAGCAGGCTAAACACATAGTGACCGTGCCGTCCTAGATGCTTTACCAGGCCCTGGGTTAGCGGTCTTCACCGTGAGGATGAATCCAGTATCCTAGGAGGGTCTCGCCCTAATGGCTTTGCACTCCACGTGTTAGCGCCGCTTCCAGCCCCTTGCCGTACTCGGCTTTGCACTCCACGTGCTCAACGCCGTTCCCGGCCCCTTGCCGTATTCGGCTTCCTGCCGTTCTCGGCCTTCATCGTTCTCGGCCTTCACCATTCCCAGCCTTCGCCGTTCCCGGCCTTCGCCGTTCCCGGCCTTCGCCGTTCCCGGCCTTCGCCGTTCCCGGCCTTCGCCGTTCCCGGCCTTCGTCGTTCCCGGCCTTCGCCGTTCATTCACAAATATGCAATACATAGCATAATATCAACAAATACTTAAATATATACTAAACATAAACAACAGGGCAACACCCTGCAATTCAATCACATAGGGCCATGCCCTACAATACAAACAATAGGGCCACGCCCTGCTCTACGGTACAACAATTTTCTTACCTGTATCCCAAGCTTCTAGAGCACCGCAATCCCGAGCACAGTCCTCTAACCTGAGCCTCGCTGAAAACCTAGTCACAACCTATTCACAATAGCCATCCATCAAGCTCTAATCCAATAAATAACTTCAGAATATAATTCTAGCCTCCGGGACCTTGGATTCTACCAATCTGGGTGGTAAAATCATTCCCAAGCCTTAACTTTTGGGTTCCTGAGCCAAAAACCTTCAAACAGCCAATATTCAGAATTTGGGCCGCGGTGCACCCCAAGTCAGAGGCAAAAATCCTCACTGTTGAGGGACACGGGCCGCGACGCTCCAATCCTTGGGCCGCAGCGCGCCTGGGAAGATAAAGGCTTCCAACCTGTTCGATACACACGGGTTGCGGCGCCTGAAGAACAGGGTCGCGACTTGAGCCTCCAAACCCAGAAAAACACCATTTCTTCCTGTGTTTTCCTCGAGCCAATTCCACTTAAATCAACCCAAATCAATACCTAAACCCAGAATTCAGTCTACAATTCGTATTAAAACAACATAACTAGTATAACCACCACAAAACTTAGCCCCAAAACCCATCAAAGCTAAAAAAATCAAACCAAAGCTTAACCTTTAAAATAAACCTTCAAACCATAACTAAAACCACCAAAAATTCAGGGCAAAGCCTTACCTCAAGGATGATTTCGACCCTCAGTTGCCTTTAATCTTGCTCCTAGCTTTGATTTACAGCCTCAAATTCAAAGTTTTCTCCTAAAAATCCCAAAACTTTAAGAGAGAGAGAGAGATGTGATCAAGAGAGATAGAGAGAGAGTGTGGGAAGAGCTGAGAGTTTTTCCTTCTATTTCTTTCCTTCTAACTTCTTCAACATGACCCTAGAATCAGCTGCCTATTTGGTCCAAAATCCCCTCTCTAGACAAAAAGGTCCAAATGCCCCTTGAGCTTATTTAAATCCTCAAGTGCCACCAAGGGCAATTCAATCATTTGTCGAATCCCGTTAAGTCCCCGAGTATTCTTATAACTCCCTGTTTAATCTTGACATGTCTAAATTGTTTCTAAACTTTTACCCGTTACTCAATAAATTATGAACACATATTACATTCCCAAAATAGCCCTAGGCTCCTCCCGAGCCGGGTATTTGACCCCGTTGTGACTATCTAGCTAAACTGCTCCGTAGGACTGTCTCGGATCATGCATCACAAATATATCACCACTCACATGTGGTATCAATCACAATATACACAAATACAACATATATGCCCTCAACGGGCTAAAATTACAAATATGCCCCTAATAACCAAGTGGGGCCCACATGCATATTTAACCCACCTAAACATGCATTTCAAATCACATAATTATCAAATTCTCATATCAACATAATTAAATCAATTATTGCCCTCCAGGCACGCTAATCAAGGCCCTAAGCCTTATTAGAAAATTTTTGACACTACAACTATCCCCTCCTTACAGAAATTTCATCCTCGAAATCACCCGAATAACTCAGGATATCGATTCCGCATATCTGTCTCGAGTTCCCAAGTCACCTCTTCCACTTTGCTGGTCCTCCACAACACTTTCACTAAGCGCGATGGTCTTGCTCCGCAAAACTTTATCCTTTCGGTCGAGAATCTGAACTGGCTTCTCCTTATATGATAAATCTTGGTCTAGCTCCAAGTTCTCATAACTCAGTACATGTGTAGTATCTGATACATACTTCCGGAGCATGGATACATGAAACATATTGTGAACCCCTGATAAAGCTGGAGGCATCGCCAATCTGTATGCTACCTCTCCAACCCGTTCCAAAATCTCAAAGGGGCTAACAAACCTAGGGCTCAGCTTGCCCTGAACACCAAACTGTTTCACTTCTCTCAAGGGAGAAACTCTGAAAAATACATGGTCACTGACTTGAAACTTTACACTCCTGCGTTTCAAGTCAGAGTAACTCTTCTGACTACTCTGGGAGGCGAGCATTCGAGCTCTAATCTTTTCAATCGCCTCATTGGTCCTCTGAACAACCTCTTGACCCAAGTATCTCCTCTCACCCATCTCATCCCAATGCATAGGTGATCTACACTTCCTCCCATATAACATCTCATATGGAGCCACTCCGATAGTCGCCTGATAACTTTTATTATACGAAAACTCAATCAAAGGGAGATACTTACTCCAAGATCCCCCAAAATCTAGCACACAGGCTCGTAACATATCCTCCAGTATCTGAATCATCCTCTCAGACTGTCCATCCATCTGAGGATGATAAGCGGTACTAAACCGCAACTGCGTGCCCATAGCCTTCTGCATGCTCTCCCAAAACTTGGAGGTGAAGGTGGGGTCCCTGTCGGATACTATCGGCCTCAAAGCCCCATGAAGTCGTACAATTTCCTTCACATACAACTCAGCATACTGCTCCATAGTATAAGTTTTCCTAAAAGGAAAAAAGTGGGCGGACTTGGTATACCTATCCACAATCACCCACACAGAATCATGTTGTCCCACGGTCTTTGGCAATCCAACCACGAAGTCCATGGTGATATCTTCCCATTTCCACTCTGGAATCCCTAGTGGCTGCGACAACCCTGCTGGCCTCTGATGTTCAGCCTTTACCTGCTGACAAGCTAAGCACTTGGCCACATAATCTACCATATCCCTCTTCATTCCCGACCACCAATACAAGGTTCTCAAATCTTGGTACATCTTCATCGTACCCGAATGTAAGGAATAGGGAGTGGTATGAGATTCATCCAAGATCTCTCACCGGATATCAGAGTCCATCGGAATGGAAATCCAACCCTTGTACTTCAGTAGTCCCATCTCCAAAATAGAGAAGTCTCTAGCCACTCTGGCTAAGACACTCTCTTTGTGCTCTCTCAACTGGGGATTCGCCCCCTATGCCTCCTTGATCATCTCAAGGAGCGTAGACTGAAGAGTGATATTGGCTAGCCGACCAACAACCAACTCTATACCCGCTCTAGTCATTTCCTTAGCTAACTTATCGGATATATGCCTCGAACTGAACAACTGTCATGGGCCCTTCCGACTCAGTGCGTCATCCACTACATTGGCCTTCCCAGGACGGTATAGAATATCACAATCGTAATCCTTTACCAACTCTAGCCAACGTCTCTGGTGCATATTCTGATCCTTCTGAGTAAAGAAGTACTTCAAAATCTAATGGTTGGTGTATATTTCACACTTCTCACCATATAAATAATGTCTCCAAACCTTAAGTGCAAATACCGCTGCTGCCAATTCTAGATCATGCGTGAGATATCTCTGCTCATACTCCTCCAGCTGTCTCGATGCGTAGGTGATTAGTGTTCAAAAGTATCATTTTATTAGTCTTCAAGTTTAAAATTAATCAAGTTTTAATTAATATTTTCATGTATTTATTGTCATATATTTTATATTTGAAAATATTAATTTTAATTTAATTTGTGGTTAATTTTCAGGAAATAAAATGTATTTTGACACAAAGAAAAAGAAAGAAGAAAGAAAGAATTAAACTTGAAGAAATCATGAAGAAAATGACATTTTTGACAAAATTAGGCCCAAAACGGCCCAGGCCCAAAGTCTTCAGCAACCAGTCGAGCCAATCCGAGCCCAGCTGAGCCAAGCCAAGCCGGAGCTGCTAACATGCGCCTGCCACGCCGCCTGCCACGTCTGACGCGCCAGCCTGCCGAGCCAATGCAAGCCTGCCATGCGTCCCACTGCCTAGCGGCTGCTCCCCACGCGCCTGACCACTCCACCAGCCACCTGACACCTTTTGCCGAGCTCCTCTCACAGGCCGATACGTGGCCTCCGTGTCCCCCACTTCCATCAGTTTTTGTAGCCACTTTCCCACTATTTTGTACACGATTTTACACATTTTGGGTCCTATTTTCTCTATAAATAGAGAACCAAAACAAGTGTAAATGATCAGATTTTGAGGGTGGAAAAATACACTTTGTTATTTTGTTTCTTTTCTTATTTCTAGTTTAATTGTACTTGTTTTAGGTGCAAAAATGAGTGAATTATTTTAAAAATATTGGTGAGGTTAGAGTGTAGTTGTTGTACTTCTCATTCTCAATAGTGATATTGATTCTTCTTATGCTTCATTTTCATATCTCATTAATTATTTTGTTTCTCATCTTCTAATTTCTTTTCTAAAATTATTTAGCATCTTTTACATAAGTTCAGTCATGCTTTTCTTATGTAACTTAGATTGTTAATTTATTTTAGTATATTTGTTATATTGTATGTCTTTTACTGCATTCTGCCAGTGGTATTTTGTCACTCTTGGATATATAATATGATATGCTATGAAATTAGGTGTTAGATTCAATTTAATATAGATTATTTAATTTGTGTTTTTAACATATACATCTTCAAGTTGCATAGAATTGCAACTGTGTTTTGAATTAATATCAATATTAGAATAGGTTTTACAGCATTGTATCTCTACCTTGCCATGCTCTTTATCTGATCGCTTTCTCTAATCTATAATCTTAATTTCATAAAATCCATCTCTTCAATTCTACTTGATTTTTATCTTTTATTTACTAATCTAATCTTTAGTTGTGTTTGCCTCTCTGTGGATACGACATAGCCCGATTACTACTGCGACCGCTTAGGAGTTTATTGGGCGATATCAATTTTTGGTGCCGTTGCCGGGGAGGTAATTCTACAATTAAAGGTTTGCATAGTAATTTTTTTTTTTATTATTTAAAAAAAAAGTAGTATAATTTTTTTAAATTTCTCTTTTATTTTATTTTTCCTTAGTAATTTTTTTTTTGTTTTTTTTTCATTTATTCATTTTTTATTGTTTTATTTTATTTGTTTATTTTACTTTTAGGTTTATTTTTATTTTTAGTTTGTTTATTTATTTATTATTTTTTTGGGCTCATTTTTAGTTATTTATTTTTTCTTTTTGTTTTGTTTTTCTTTTTTGTTATTGTTTTATTTTATTTATTTATTTTACTTTTACTTTTAGGTTTAGGTTTAGGATTAGGATTTTATTTTTTTAGATTTAGTTTTTTTTCCAAAAAAAAAAGCATAAAATTTTGTATCATAAAATAAAAAAAAAACAAAGTATTGAGAACATTTGTGTAATTTTGGAAATCAATAAAAACCAAACATGTTCTGTCTTAGAAAAATTGGTTCTTAAATAAGGTCTGTGTTAGCGTTACCCTCCAACCTTTTCTAAGAATCTCGGGGAGTTCTAGAAAAGCTCTTGGGCCTAAAGTGGTACCTTGACAGCCTTCCCAATTGGCATGTGAACATTTTTGGTGTATACTTGTGACACTATTACACATTTGCGCTTATAATACTTACAAAAAAAAAATAACAAATGAATGAAGAAGATCATCGACGTTTTGAGTACTATTATCCAATATATTTGTCTTCACTTCAATACAATCCAAAATATAGTGCTACTGAGGGTACTAGAAATTTTAGAGGTGCCCACCAACTTAGCAAAAAAGAGTACCTTAAATCTGAAGTAGAATTCTTGACTAGAGAATTCGAAAACTTGAAAGCTAAGTATGGTCGAGAAAATAACGAGGTCATAAGGGTAGAGTATGATGAACCATATTTTGACAGTGAAAGAGTCGACCACTTTGCTCAAGATTACTCAACTCTTAGAGAAAGGGAGGAAGCCTTTCAATACTCTTCTTACTACAAGAACAGTAATCTTAGCTGGAAAAACCCTGTTGCTTCAAGTTGGAAGTCTAAGTACAACTACCGTGCATCGATTGGTTGGGAATTGGCACCATCTAGTAGGAATGTCGAGCACGATTTTTCTAACTCTTACCATGAACCTCCACATAATGTCTGGACTAATATAGATTCCTTAGAGGAAACATTATATACAATTATGGAGGAACAAATAAACTTTACTGAACACATAAGCAACATTACTAAACACATGATGGAGGAACTTAGAGAAATTCGGACTCAATTTTCAGAATTGATCGACAATGTTAATTCACATTATTTCAATCAATTCCAATCAGATGAGGAAACAATGGCACCAAGCTCTAATCCTAATTCCTACAAATTTGATGAGGACAATGCCATTACTGTTCAGAGTGAAAATATTTCTCATGCTGAAATTCTTCCAACAACTCTGAATGAAAACAAGTGTTATCATACTAATGTGATAAACCTTATTGTGGAGGAAATTCACAAACTTTTCTCAAAGAATCAATCATAATATTTCTTCCACGATACTGAAAACGAACATTTTTTTATCCTGAGAATGTTACTAATGCTTCCATTTTTGAGACACAGGATAAAAGAAAATTCATTTTTGATACTGGATAATCAAGAATATTGAGTTGGTGAACCAACCTGAGGAGATTTTTCTCCGGTTTGCCAAGACTAATCAGGTATCATATTTCCTTGCTTTCTTTATTTCTGGTATGTTTTATTTTTGTTTTTCCTTTTTATTTTATTATGATAATTTGTCTTGTCATTTATTTTTCTTTTTCTAAGAATCAATATCATATCATTTTGCATTACTCACTCTCTACATGTTCTCATTTCACACTTTTCGTGTATATATTTTTAAACAATGAGGACATTGTCTGATTTTGGTTAGGGGTGGTGAGCATATTCATGCACGGTCATGTTGATTTTTGTCATACTAATATTTTCATGGTCAAATTTTTTAAAATTACTTATTTATTCTTGCAAAATGTTAGTTTTGAGTCAATTTTTGTTATCTATATTACTAAGAGTTTCTCTAGAGTTACCTAATGCACATGCCGAATATTGTGGTAAGATGGTTGTTAGCACATATTTTCTTAGAAATTATCTATGTTTAAGAATCCATTCTTTTGTGTGAGAGGTGAGACTTGAGAAAACAACTTTTAAATTTTTATTGATTCTTAGAAATGGTTATAATTATTTGGACAAGGTATTGTGGTATGAATGGATGATGTTTTAGGGATAATATTTTCTATAGACAAATCTTATTATAGAGCATTATATTATGTTCTTCATAAAAAAAAAAAAGACGAAAAAAAGAAGAAAAAAATAGAAAAAAAGAAAAGAAAAAGAAAAACACAAGAGCAATAGTTCTATCATTTACAATTATGTTGTCTCTTGTGTAAAAAAAAAAGTGTTTATTAATTTCATGTTTTATTTTATGGCTCTTAGAATAAATGTAAAGATTGTCTATTTAACTTAAAATCCCGAAAAACTAGTTTTGTGGTACTCTTTATGGTAGTTGTCCAAATAGTTTATTTCCTATCTTTATTTCAATAATTATTTAAGAGTTTGTCCTAAATATATACCCATTTGATGAGTGCTTACTTCTTTTCCAACTCCATGAGAGAAACCCTTAAAATTTAAAAATATTTTCAATTACATGAGAGGTTAATGGAGTTGAGACTTTTACTTGGCATAATTTCGAAGGCTTTATGTGCTATGGTTTGCGGTAAGAAGGTTCAAGTTTGGTGCACACACTCACAACTCTAGATTTATTCAAAGTAATTTTTTATAACTCTTGTTGATTTGTTACTAACATTTTGTGTTAATACTTAAGTTCTTTTATAATTTTTGACCTGAAATATATCATGTTGACATTTCTAATTACACTTGAATTGCTAGAGACTAGCAATAAGCTGGTTGGGGGTTGTGATTAGTGTTCAAAAGTATCATTTTATTAGTCTTTAAGTTTAAAATTAATCAAGTTTTAATTAATATTTTCATGTATTTATTGTCATATATTTTTTATTTGAAAATATTAATTTTAATTTAATTTGTGATTAATTTTCAGGAAATAAAATGTATTTTGACACAAAGAAAAAGAAAGAAGAAAGAAATAATTAAACTTGAAGAAATCATGAAGAAAATGGCATTTTTGACAAAATTAGGCCCAAAACGGCCCAGGCCCAAAGTCTTCAGCAACCAGCCGAGCCCAATCGAGCCAAGCCAAGCCGAAGCCGCTGACATGCACCTGCCACACTGCCTGCCACGTCTGACGCGCCAGCCTGCCGAGCCAATGCAAGTCTACCATACGTCCCACTGCCTGGCGGCTGCTCCCCACGCGCTTGACCACTCCACCATCCGCCTGACACATTTTGCCGAGCTCCTCTCATAGGCCGACACGTGGCCTCCGTGTCCCCCACTTCCATCAGTTTTTGTAGCCACTTTCCCACTATTTTGTACACGATTTTACACATTTTGGGTCCTATTTTCTCTATAAATAGAGAACCAAAACAAGTGTAAATGATCAGATTTTGAGGGTGGAAAAATACACTTTGTTATTTTGTTTCTTTTCTTATTTCTAGTTTAATTTTACTTGTTTTAGGTGAGAAAAATGAGTGAATTATTTTAGAAATATTGGTGAGGTTAGAGTGTAGTTGTTGTACTTCTCATTCTCAATAGTGATATTGATTCTTCTTATGCTTCATTTTCAGATCTCATTAATTATTTTGTTTCTCATCTTCTAATTTCTTTTCTAAAATTATTTAGCAT
The DNA here is from genome assembly GCF_963169125.1 of Humulus lupulus. Taxonomy (NCBI): domain Eukaryota; kingdom Viridiplantae; phylum Streptophyta; class Magnoliopsida; order Rosales; family Cannabaceae; genus Humulus; species Humulus lupulus. Next base: position 47,020,676 of record NC_084795.1, read on the forward strand.
CTTTTACATAAGTTCATTCATGCTTTTCTTATGTAACTTAGATTGTTAATTTATTTTAGTATATTTGTTATATTGTATGTCTTTTACTGCATTCTGCCAGTGGTATTTTGTCACTCTTGGATATATAATATGATATGCTATGAAATTAGGAGTTAGATTCAATTTAATATAAATTATTTAATTTGTGTTTTTAACATATACATCTTCCAGTTGCAATTAATGGTGTAGAATTGCAACAGTGTTTTGAATTAATATCAATATTAGAATAGGTTTTACAGCACTGTTTCTCTACCTTGCCATGCTCTTTATCTGATTGCTTTCTCTAATCTATAATCTTAATTTCATAAAATCCATCTCTTCAATTCTACTTGATTTTTATATTCTATTTACTAATCTAATCTTTAGTTGTGTTTGCCTCTTTGTGGATACGACATAGCCTGATTACTACTGCGACCGCTTAGGAGTTTATTGGGCGATATCAGTAGGCTATCACCTTTGCGGCTTGCATCAGTACACATCCCAAACCCTGTCTGGAAGCATCACAATAGACTACAAACTTCTCATTGTCTGATGACAGACTCAATATTGGAGCGGTGATCAATCACCGCTTCAATTCCTTGAAAGTGTTCTCACACCTGTCTATCCACACATACTTAGTCTTCTTTCGCATCAATTCGGTCAATGGTGTGGCTATCCTGGAGAACCCCTCGACGAACCGCCAGTAGTACCCTGCCAATCCCAAGAAGCTCCTAACTTCTGGTACACTTCTCGGCCTAGGCCAATCTCTCACTGCCTCAATCTTGCTTGGGTCAAACAAAATCCCCCCCTCACTGACAATATGACCCAGAAATGTTACTTGCGGTAGCCAAAACTCACATTTGCTGAACTTAGCATACAACTTATGCTTCCTCAACCATTGTAATACCAGGCGTAAATGCTGCTCGTGCTCTGTCTTTGACTGGGAGTACACTAGTATCTCATCAATAAACACAATCACAAACTTGTCCAAATAGTCCTTGAAGACCCTATTCATCAAATCCATAAAAGTTGCTGGGGTGTTGGTCAATCCAAAGGACATAACCAGGAATTCATAGTGTCCATATCTCGTGTGGAAAGCGGTCTTTGGTATGTCCTCCTCTTTAATCCTTAACTGGTGGTAGCCTGACTGAAGGTCAATCTTAGAGAACATTGTCTTCCCCTGTAGCTGGTCAAACAAGTCGTCGATCCTAGGTAGTGGGTACTTGTTCTTAATGATGAACTTGTTCAACTCCCTATAGTCAATGCACATTCTTAAAGATCCATCCTTCTTCTTGACGAACAACACTGGAGCACCCCATGGTGCAAAACTCAGTCTGATGAATCCAAAATCCAATAACTCCTGCAACTGAATCATCCGTTCCTTCAACTCTGCCGGAGCCATTCTATAAGGTGTCCTAGATACTGGCTCCACACCTGGCGCCAATTTTATGACGAACTCAATCTCCCGGTGTGGTGGCAACCCTGGCAAGTCTGCAGGGAACAAATCTGGAAACTCACATACCAGTCTAGTCTCATTCGGTCCAACTGACACAACTCTAGAGGTATCCACAAAGTTCGCTAGGAATCCTACGCAACCCTCCTACATCAGGTCTCTAGCCTTCAATGCTGAAATCATAGGTACTCGCGGTCCACTTACTGTCCCCACGAATACAAATGGTACCTCCCCTTCCGGTTCAAAAGTCATCATCCCGCGCTTGCAGTTAATCGTCGCTTTGTACTTCGATAACCAATCCATCCCTAGGATCATATCGAAGTCATCCATCGCTAACTCAATCACATCAACAAACAACTCTCTGCTGTCTATCTCTACTGGCAATGCTCTAACCCATCTCCTAGTGACTACCAGTTCCCTAGTCGGAAACAAAGTCTGAAATCCCCTAGCATACAAATCACTAGGTCTACACAGCTGATCTATCACTCTAGCAGAAAAAAATGAATGAGTAGCCCCCGAGTCAATCAATGCTGTAAAAGAAGACCTAGCATTGTGCTACACGCCCACCTCATGCCAGGGAGGGCATGTGATTTTTCCCAATTTTCATCATTATTTAAATACCGAAAAATCCCAAAATAAATTAATTCAAAATTAATTATATTTTTGTTAAATCAAATAATTAATTAATTCTCAATTAATTAATTACACATAATTATACAATAATTATGCTTAGTGCATAGAAAAATATTTTACTTATCAAATAAGTCCTTTTGCCCATTTTTGTATTTATCTTTGTCAGTGTTTGTTTGAGCCATTTCGGGGACCATAGACCTATAACATTAAGATCCAATAAATTAAAACTAAATAATTAAACTCTTTAATCATTATAGTTAATTTATTAATTCTGATATTTCTCCACTATAAATTCATAATTGAACTCTTTATGTTATAGATATACTTTTACAGAAATCTTATTTTAAGTTGTCCATTGATATAACCATGTTACAATAGTTCAACCCTCTAATTAATTAGTTCATAAATTAGAATGGAAGAATTACCATTTTACCTTTCTAATTTACTTCTTATTCCTTAAGTACCATTAATTCACTAGTGAACAATTAATCTATAATCTAATTATAGATTTGAGCTCAAAATCATTCAGTTCCAGAATTAACCCTCAAGGGAACCAATATACGATCTGTTAGGAAAGATTAGATTCTGTATTGTTGATACATGTTCCCAGCCCTCCATGATATTAAATCTCCAAAACAAAAGTCATTAGTCTCATTCTATGAAGAGACCTTAACGAATGAATCAAACGATTTAATAAACATAAACAAGAGTTCATGAACACTCAGGATTTAGGTTGATCTATAAATGATCATTAGTTATGATATGAATTACAAATATTTATTATTAAATAGTTTTTGGATAAATACTTTTATTCATATTCGTCCCTGTCATATATAATCATATTATATAAAGCACCTTTACCGAGATGTCTTACCACATCAATAATCTGAATCTAGATTATTTGTATCAATATGATACTCAGTAAACCGTACTTACAACCCCAATTAAAGAATTCCATAACTTTAATTTGTTGTTGACTATTTTTATTCATTCATGTGATCTTAATTCTCTCATACTAATACAAGATCACATCCTCAATAATGAATATGGAATTTTTCTGATATTTACAAAAATTATTCAAACAACAATTTAATAATCTAAATATAACAATAATAGACCATTGCATTTATTTATTCATTGAAATAATAAATGTCTTTTACATGCTTTTAGGACATACTCCTAACAATCTGCCATTTGTACTTAAAGCAAGTAAGGCATTTCTCTCAATCCCATATTATGTACATGACCCTTGAATTGCTTTGCAGGAAGCGTCTTCGTAAATGGGTCTGCCAGGTTGTGTTCTGATGCGATTTTCAGAATGGACACATCTCCTCTATGTACGATTTCTCTGACTAAGTGGTATTTGCGCTCTATATGCTTTCCCCTCTTGTGGCTTCTTGGTTCTTTAGAATTGGCCACTGCTCCACTGTTGTCACAGTAAAGAACAAGTGGTTTCTCCACTTCTAGAACCACTTCCAGATTCGTGTAGAACTTTTTCAGCCAAACTGCTTCTTTAGCTACTTCACAAGCTGTTATGTATTCAGCTTCCATGGTTGAATCAGCTATACTGGATTGCTTAATGCTTCTCCAGACAACTGCTCCACCACCAAGAGTGAATACCGACCCAGAAGTAGATTTTCTACTATCTTTGTCTGATTGAAAATCTGAGTCAGTGTATCCAGTAGGTTCAAGGTCACTACCTGAATATACTAGCATATAGTTCCTCGTTCTCCTGAGATACTTGAGAATATGTTTCACCGCAATCCAGTGTTCTAAACCTTATTTTGACTGATAACGACTGACAATTCCTACGACATAACATATGTAAGGTCTAGTACATAACATTGCATACATTAGGCTCCCTACAGCTGATGCATAGGGATACTTTCTCATGTCCTCTTGCTCTTGTGGTGTCTTTGGACACTGATCTTTGCAAAGAGTAATTCCATGTCTGGTCGGAAATTGACCCTTTTTTTGGAATTTTCCATAGAGAATCTTTCAAGCACTTTATCAATATAATTTTCTTGTGAAAGTGCCAAGAGTAGATAGAAATCCAAATGAGTGGATACTTGATTCTGGTTGCACATTTCACATGTGCCCAAGGAGAGAATGGTTCCAAGATTATAAAAGGGTGAATCAAGGGAAGGCGTTAATGGGAAATGATGACTTTTGTAACATTGAAGGTATTGGAAGTGTTGTTGTGAAATTTTTTGATGGAAAAATCAGGTTGTTAGAGAATGTAAGGCACATTCCTCTTATCAAAAGAAATATCATCTCACTTGGTACTATTGAAGATGAAGGTTTTAGTTACAAATCAAACAATGGGTTGTTGAGAGTCTCAAAGGGGTTGTTGACAGTAATGAAAAGTATGAAGAAGCATGGGTTGTATATTCTTGATGGTAAAACAGTAGAAAATAGAGTGGCTGGTTTAGTTAAAGAAGTTGATGAAGAAACAAAGAAATGACATAGAAGACTTGGCCATATAAGTGAGCAAGGTCTAGCTGAGTTGGGCAAACAAGGGCTGCTTGGTAGTTTGAAGCCTGTAACTTTAAAATTATGTGCAATATGTGTTCTTGGCAAGCAACATAGGGTGAAATTTTCAACAGGACAACATAAATCAACCAGAATTTTAGAGTACATGCATGCTGATGTATGGGGGTCGAGTAGAACACCAACTTGTTGTGTAAATTGATACACAAGTATACGTAATCGACACAAGTAATAAAATGATAAATAAATATCTCTCCCACGGAGATTGATTTACTAATTACCAACAAATTAATTTTCTATTTATTTTTGGTCAACAATAAATTGGTTCCAAAAATATTAAAATAACAAAAGTAATAAACATAAAATAACACTAAGAAAGCAAATAATTGTAAAAACTTCAAAAATAAAGAACTAGGGATTTTAATTTCATCAACTTTTCACTTTATTATTTTGCTAATCAGACTTCACAATTCATCTTCCTAAACTAATAGCGGATTCACAAAAACAATTCTTACTCTTTTTCAAGAAACAAAGAACTCAATTTACATGTGAATTTTCTACATTCCTGTGATAAATTCCAACACATAAAAGGCATTGAACACAATAATCCTAAAACTACACAATTCATATAGGTATTTTCATCCAATATGAAAATTGTGATTATTCAATCATAGCATAATCAATTCTCACTTTTCAGATTTCGAATCAAAATCATAAATCATGCAAATGGTGATCAAACATTCACAAGCAATAAGAACAAATCAAATAATTTAGAATAGAAGTGAAGAAAGAATCATGAAATCCTCATAGAAAATAACAAAGATCCAAGTTATTACATTAAAAACCCTAGAAAATAAAATTAATTCATGTTCATCATTAAGAAATCCATAAACAAGAAATTAACATAAAGTAAAGATAAAAAGAAAAGAAAAGAACTCTATGCCGATCCAAGCTCTTCTCCAAAGTGATCCCATCCTCTTTTCCCAGTCTAGGTCTGCAAAGGTCTCTATTTTCCTCTCCAAAATCGTGATTTAAACCTGATTAGCGTTTCTCCTACACATGAAATGACCAAAATACACTTCATTAAAAATCTGAGATTTTCACATTTCTAGACATATCCTATGGTTGCAAGATGTCATTCCTGCAGTCGCAGGAATACCCTGGAAATGCCCAATATTTTTGGAATTATGGCCGCATAATCATATTCCTGCAGTCGCAAAAGTGCTCCGAAACACTGTTTTCCACCAATTTTTGTCCTTTTGTCGGTTTTTCCACCATGTTTCCACACCTAACTCACCTAAGCCCTTCGACACTTGAAAACACACAAAAACAAGCGTAAAATAGAACAAAACAAAACTAAACACCTAATACTCTACCTAAAAACACATAGATAAACGAGTCTAAAACTCGTTTATCAAACTTCCCCAAACTTAACATTTGCTCGCCCTCGAGCAAAGAAAACAAGACTTAAGACAAACTAAACAAATAAATACAAACACTAAAAAAATGAATCAAGATAGCCATAATTTTTAAGCCTCAAAATTAATGAATGACAAGTATATATAATTTTTCGAAAAATAACTGGCAAGTAATCCAGATTTTCAATCCAACCACTTCATCAACTTACCTTAATCCATTGACCATTTTTTACTACTAAATCATGAACAGCAAATAACACACTGTTAAAATAATTTACACATGCTGAATTCTCACCATCAATCCATCAAATCCAATATTTCCACATGCTTGCTAACTTATTATTCTCCACTAATATAAATCAATGCATGTTCAAGAATCAAAAGTTCTTTTAAAGCCTGTATTGAGAGGCTTAGGTAACAGTAGATAAGATAGTCATTTTGGCTCAAATATACCATAAGCATATAATCCAAACAAACCAAACCTGATATCCACATTATAATCCAAACAACCCCAAATTTCCCTTTATTTTCTAAGATTGAGAAAAATTCACACTAGATATATCTTTTCTTTATTTAACTACAATTCCCCAAACTTATGTTTTTCAATATGAACAAACATAAGAAGTGTAGTTTATTTTCAATCTCATTTTTTTTTCCGAATTTTTCTCTCAATCTTTCCTTTTATTTTTCTACTATCACAACCAAATCACAAAATAACACCCATTACAAATCAATCCCCATTTATATTTATATGCTCATGGTATAAATTCAGGGAATGGAAAATAATAAAATGTTCAATTAGGCTCAAAATAAGTGTTTAACAATAAAAAGTTATTCTTTTAGGCTCAAAAAGGGTAACTAGGGATAAATTAATCAAGGTTGGCTTGAAAGGTTCAAACGCTCCAAAAAAATCGCCTAAATCATTTTCCTAAACATGCATTGTCTATGATTTCGCCTCAAATAGTAAGCAAGCACGTTCTACAATAGTTCATACATTCTTTCCACAATCAAAATTCAGCAAGTGTAAATACATTTAAATGCAAGAATTTACCAATTATGATCAAATATTTAGTTTTACAATGAATTAAAGTAACCCAAAGAAGTGGTCAAACCAAGCACACATATTTTTTTTACAATCAAATATATTTATCTCGAATTATATTACAAGTCATTCACGTATTCTCATCAGCTAATCATTGTTATCTTGATTCGACAGACTCTTTAGATACCCTAACACGCAACACAATTAACAAACAAAATCAAACACAATTTAACAAAATACCAAACTAAATAGAAACTTGACTCAACTAACTTGACACAAATGACTAAAATAAAACCACCTTCCCCAAACTTAACAAAAACATTGTCCCCAATGTTTAAATAAAATCTAAGGAAAGGAACCTTACCTGACTGGACTCATGATGAAGGACCTGCCTCGTCATCCCCCTCAGGTGGAGGATGCCCAAAGTTAGGTTGTTGTGAATATGGTGGAAATCCACTAGTGTCAATGCCAAAATGAGTGGTGAGGCTTGGTTGTAGGCATATTGGTTCTGCGCCACATTGACACTCCATAAGTGGTGCTACTGGAATTGAGATACCAAAGTGTCCATCATTTGGTTTATGTTCTGGGCTTTTATTTTTCGAAAACGTGATCATGCGGCCATAGGACACCCTTCCTGTGGTCGCAGGATTGAACCCTTACGCAATTTTTCAACGACGTCACGTGCGGTTGCAAGATACCTGATGCGGTCGTACAAAACTGACCAATAGGCCTAGACCACTGGAGTTGCAACCGCAGGAAGTGGTTCATGCAGTCGCAGGTCTGCTCCACAAACCACAATTTCTTTCTTTCTTATTTTTTTTCATCATTTTTCAATTCTTTTTCACGTATTTCACAATTCCAGAATCAACAATATTTACAAAAAATTTAAATTAAACAAAAACTAACTAAAAAATTAAAAAAATTCTCAACTAAAATAGCAAAAAAACTTAACGAGCTTAAATAAATTTAAATGAACTTGGGATGCCTCCCAATGACGCTTTATTTAACGTCTCTAGCTGGACGCTCACTACCTTCATTAAACTTCAACTTGGGTTAAGTCTACCCCACTCATCCTTTATAGTCATAGTGTCATAAGCAAAAACTCATCTTTTGATGTTGCTAATCTTCGGAGCCTTCCACCGCTCGTGTAGCCTTCGAACCTTCCCACTATAGAACCGTTTCAAACAATGATGAATTGCTCGACTACCAATTTCAACATTGGTTTTTCTCTTGGTGGTTTCCAAATTACTACCACCACTACATACCGCATCCATTCTACAACAAGTTGGAATATCAGTTGCTGCAAAAACATTAAATGTTACCTCTTCATTTTGCACTCGCAGCTTCAACTCCCCCTTTTGTACATCAATTAGTGCTCTCCCTGTGGCTAAGAATGGTCTTCCAAAAACAATGTGAATGTTTGCATCTTCCTCCATATCTAGAGTAATAAAATCAGCAAGGAAGATAAATTTACCAACCTTAACTAAGACATCTTCAATTACTCCACGAGGTTGCTTAACAGAGCGGTCTGCCATTTGTAAGGACACAGTAGTGGGGCGAGCTTCTCCCAATTTCAGCTTTCGAAAAATAGATAAAGGCATTAAATTTACACTAGGCCCTAAATCACATAAGGCCTTGGTCATAACAGTATCTCCTATTGAGCAAGGAATCATGAAACTACTCAGATATTTAAGCTTGGGAGGTAGTTTCTTTTGTAAAATAGCATTGCACTCCTCAGTAAGCACCACTGTCTCATAATCCTCAACTTCTTTTTCTTTGACAATATTTCCTTCATAAACTTCACATAGCTTGGCATTTGTTCAAGCGTCTTGGCAAAAGGTATGTTAATGTGAAGTTTTCAAAAAATGTCTAGAAACTTCGAAAACTGCTTGTCAAGTGTCTTCTTTTGAAGTCGCTGAGGATATGGAATCTTGATGTGGTGCATGTGGACGCCAAAAATCCACCAAGGAAAAAATCTCTTATCCCTAGTTGAAATACATGGCTAAAGGTCACTTAGTCCTGCTATTGGGCTCAGGCCTAAAGGTCTCAAGAGACCACGTTCTAGGCGACACTCCCAAGTGCCACGTAGGTCACTGAAGATTCGAAGGCTCATGACACCCTTGTATGTCTCGCGCCCCTGGGCCTTGCAAGGCCCCTGCCTCGCGCCCATGTGTCGGGCGTCCATGTGCCTCACAAGACCTTTGCCTGGTTGAAGACCCGAGTACCAAGCTCTTAGGAGTCTTCCTCCCATGCGACTCACGAGACCTCAGCCTCACTGTCCACCAGAGCGTCTCATCAAGGGCCTCGCGCCAAAGGCCTCGCACCATGGTTTCGCGCCAAGGGCCTCGCACCACGGCCTTGCGCACGGAGCCTCGCCTTGCTCTGAGCGTCTCATCAAGGGCCTCGTGCCGAAGGCCTTGCCCCATAGTCCTGTGCGCCAGCACCTCACTTCTCAACACCTCGCGAGAAATTAAGGCCTCACATAGTGAGGCACACCTCGACTCGCCCAAGAGACATTGTGCCGTGGTGTCGCGTACTCGTGTCGTGGTCTTGCCTCGCCCAGGTGCCTCAATGCCGTGATGCCAGCACCTCGCGTACCCGTACCTTGGCCGCCAAAAACCTCGCGAGACATTGAGGCCTCGCATAGCGAGGCGCACCTCACCTCGCCCAGTAGCCTCTATGCCATGGGGTACCACCCTCGCCTCGCTCAGGATCTCTCACACAGTCTCTACAAGAGGCCACCCTCGCTGTAATGCCCCAAATTCCCTAATGAAGTTTAATGGTTGGATTAGAAGGCCGGGAGGGCCATAATTGATTTATTATGCCATTAAATTATTATATGTATGTTTATGTGAATTATGTTATTATATGATGATAAACGCATAAATGTGGGTCCATATTTCATCATAAAGAAATTTTGGTAATTTGGCCCATTGAGGGCATATTTGTATATTTTCATGCATGTTGGTGAATTATGAATAAGGCCACATTATAATGTGAATTTATTCGAGCTTTTCGGCATGAGACGATCCTTTAATTCAAGTTAGCGATTTGGTCATAACGGGGTTGATTTCAGGGCTTGGGGTGAGTCTCAGGGTAATTCGATGATTAGAACATTACCGAGAATTCAAGGGTAATGGGATATGATTTATTAGTATTTGAGAATAATGAGAATTGGAGGGCGTTAATTATGATTAACTGGATTAGACGGGAAAGGACGACTTTGCCCTTGGGGGCTGTTAAGAAGTGAGATAGGCTTGGGGGTATTTTAGTCTTTTGACCTAAGGTTATATTTATCAAGTGGGTGGCTGTAGAAAGCTTAAGAAAAACAGAGCCCTTTCCTACCTCTCTCACGATCATCATTCTCTTTCTCCTTCCTTTAAAATTTTGAAGCAAGTTTGGGGATTCAAACTTGGAGATTGAAGCTTGAGCTCTTAGGCTAGTGTTCAGCCATTAAAGAGGATTCAATTCAAGTTTAAGGTAAGGTTTTAGTTCAATTTTCTGGTTCCTTGCTCTGTTTTTGTGTTAGTTTTGAGATTGGAGTTTTGATCATAGGAATGGGAATTTGATGAAGTTTTGAATGGTTTAAGGCTTAGGTTTTGTTGGATATAAGGTGGATAAGTTGTGGTAATAATTGGGAGCTTTGCTTTGTGGTATTGGAAGTGTTTTAATAGGTTTTTGAAATGAGTTCAAAGAGGAAAAACATGGGTTTTTGGTTGAGTTTCAGGTGGGGCCGCGACTCTGTTCTAGAGCACCGCGACCCAAGCTTAATGAAGATGAAGGGTGGTGCTGAAGGGCCATTGGGCCGCGGCATGGGGATGGCTGGAAGGTGGGCACCTTTGTTTGGGGAGGCGGGCCACGACATGGTGGAGTAAGGTTGCGGCCCTTAGTGGCATTTTGGCCAGAATTGTGTTTTCAGTGTGAGGATTCAAACCTTAGGCCTCAGGATCGTTCCAACTACCCGGTTTAGTAGGATTCGACGTCTCGGAGGCTAGATCTTGGTCTGAGAACCTTTTATTATTCATTTTATTGATGGAATCTCATAATTGGTTATGACTAGGTGACCACCAAGGAACTAAAAGGTTGAGCGTTCTCAATGGTCGTTCTTTTACTAATTCTCGCTCGAATCAGAGGTAAGAAAACTGCACCCCATATGTGACATGCATGGTTATTCATGAGGCATGTTGAGTGTTTAAATGTGGACATTGATTGCATATCAAATGCTTAGCAAATCTTTTTTTTTTTTATCAAAAAGGAAATTTATATTGATCAAACAAACTAGATACAACCAACAAAGGCTGGAGACAATCCACCTCAAGTTACAAATTCCTGACAAAATCTAACATTTGTCTCTCTCTAATAGTAGAATGCCGATCTATTAGGTTCTACACTCTAGCCTTAACCGAAAATATAATCAAGTTATCAATATTAGAAACAGAAAAAGAGGTCTTCTCTACCCAGCAATGGTTCATGTTCAGCCAAATGAAATACACAGTAACCGCAAAAGATGCAGTAGCCACCAATGAAATCGAACCAGTGCGAGGCATAGACAACCAATGAGACCAAACCGCAAATTGAACAGGCCAAGTAGCCCCTCCCAGCCACCCATAGACAGCCTGCATTACTCTCCTGGAGAAAGGACACTCAAAAAATAGATGATAGTGACTTTCATCTGCTTGAGAACAAACAGGGCAACATAAAGATGGGATAGGAAAATGACAGTGATGAAGTAAATCCCTTGTGAGGAGCTTCTGGTTCACAGCTAGCCACAAGATAAATCTGTGCTTAGGAACCAAAAGCCTACACCAAACAACCTTCTCATAGAATACCAAATTGCCAGGAAGCACAAAGGAGTAAAGTTTACCCAGCTGAAGTTTCCCATTCACAACTGCAGCCTCCAAATCAGATCTGGACAGGGATTGACAAAACTTGATAAGCTTCCTCCAATACCAACTGGTATCTTGCTTTAACAGATAATCCCAGATTGAATATCCTTTTAAGTAAATAAAATTGACCCATTTTACCCAAAGAATGTCCTGCTTGGAGGAAATAGCCCAGAAGAATTTAGCTAACAGAATCTTATTCCAAGTAAGACCCTCCCGAAAACCTAAACCACCAAAACACTTTGGCCGACAGACATGCTCCCAGGAGATAAGATGAAATTTACTTCTGTTTCCCTTCTCACCCCAAAGGAATTTCCTACAAAGACAGTCTATATCTCTGATTACACTCCGAGGTAACAGAAAGATATTCATCCAGTAAGAACGAATCCCCAATAAAATAGAATGCACCAACTAGACCCGACCTGCATATGATAAATGGCGACTTGCCCAACCATTCAGAAGAATTCTCATTTTCTTAAGAATAATGTCACAGTCAGTAGCCCTGCATTTAGTAGGTCTCAAAGGGACACCCAAATAATTCAAAGGAAATTTCCCTTCAATCAAATTAGAACACAACAACAGGGGAGCTTTGTCACCAGCAGCTAGCCCTCCAATATAGATTCGAGATTTGCTTTGATTGATAGAGAGGCTCGAAGACAAGGTAAAGTCATTAAAAGCTTGATGAAGTATCATGACTGACTTCAGATTGGCTTTGCAAAACAATAGGAGATTGTCAGCAAAACAAAGACTAACAAGCTTTAGAGACTTACATAACGGGTGAAATCTGAAATATTTCTCCATACCAGCCTTTAACAGTAAACGAGTAAGATAATCCATCACAATAACAAAGAGTAAAGGCGATATTGGGTCTCCTTGTCTGAGTCCTTTTGCTCCTTGAAAATGACCTTGAATGCCATTATTTATCACTAAAGAATAGGATGACCCCCGAAGACAAACCATAACCCACCTAATAAATCTCATTGGGAAACAAAGATCATATAGAAGATTTTCCAAGAAATCCCATTCAATTGAGTCATACGCCTTACTAATATCAATCTTCATAAGACATCGAGGGGAAATATTTTTCCTATTGTACCCCTTAAGCAAGTCTTGAAGGATGAGAACATTATGAGCAAGAGATCGATGCTTGATAAAAGCCCCCTGATTCTGATTAATCAGCAAAGGAAGAATAGAGTTAAGCCTATTGCACAACATTTTGGATATGCATTTGTAAATGGTAGTGCAACAAGCAATAGGCCTAAAATCAGTTGCATTAACTGGATGATCCACTTTAGGAATAAGAGAAATAAGTGTTTTATTTAGAGTTTGAGGAATGCAAACCAAGTCAAAAAAACTCAAGGACAGCTAGAGATATTTCCCTTCCAATATCCTTCCATAACGCTTTGAAAAAACCCGCCCCATAACCATCCGGACCTGGGCTTTTAATTGAGTGAATGCTAAACATAGTCGCTTTAACTTCATGAGCAGAGAACGGTTTGATCAAACCCAACTGAGCTTCACTACTCAACACCGAGCCATACCCAATAGCTTGAGAATCAATTTTACCCGAAGCCTTATTAGCTGCACCCAAAAAACTCTTAAAATGCTGAAGAAAATGACTTGTAACTTTAGTATAATCATCCACAATCTGCCTTTCCTCAGTAACATAGGACACAATCCTATTAGCTAATTTCCTCTTCTTTAAGCTAGCATGAAAAAATGAAGAATTATCATCTCCAAAGCGCAACCAGGCTATTTTGCTCTTTTGGTAGAGGAAACTAGCATACAATCTCTCCTGCCTTTTAAAATCCAGAAAAGCTTCTCGATCCTCATTACACAATCTGCTATTAGTCGGATCAGCAAAACAATTAGAGTGGGCCTGTTGATATAACCTTTTACTTCTCTCATAATTACAGGCAACATCCCCCATTACCTTCCAGTTAAACGCCTTCAAGACATGCTTAAGACGGGTAAGTTTCCAGCTAATCTGCTCTAAACCACTACCCTTATACAGTAATTGTTTAGACCAGTTAGCCAAGACCGTCTCCCTAAATTGAGGATGAGAGACCCACATGTTATAAAAATGAAAAGGCCTCACCCCCAATCTCAGAGCAGGAAGGTGTTTAATAGGAATAAAAGAATGATCTGAAATGACCTCCCATTGAGAATAAGCAGTAACTAACGAATAAGAATCAAGTCAGGCTTCATTAACAAAAACCCTATCCAACTTGGAGAAAATACGAGCCCCCCCTTCTTGATTGTTAGACCAAGTGTAGAAGGACCCCATAATCTTCATTTCATCAACCAAGCCAAGATCAAGCCACGATCTAGCATCCTCCATTTCTTTCATTGTGATAGGTCTGCCTCCCAATCTGTTATCCGGAGTAAAAACAGCATTAAAATCCCCTAGAATGATCCAAGATTTTATAGGCCATTGCAAATGGGACAAATTATGCCATAAAGATCTCCTAGTCTCTAAACAATTAGAACCATACAGAATTGTTAGACAAAAATCAGGTTTATTGCAGATTCTAACTTTACAGTGCAATAATTGGGCACTTTCCTGGATCACTTCAATATGCACCAAATTAGCTTTCCAAATCAATAAAATTCTACCCTCCAAGATCTCACTGCTATAATACTCCCAACCAACAAAAGTAGAACTCATAACTTCCTTTATTTTCACTCCCTTGATTTTAGATTCAAGTAGAGCCCCAATCCCAACTTTATTCAATCTACAGATATCAAGTACCACCATTTGTTTATTCAATCTATTCAACCCTCTAACATTCCAGTTCATTATGTTGTAGCAATCCATTCGGGTTTGGTTTGGTTGAGATAGCCAATGGTCTCTGTTGCTCCTGGAGCACACTAAAAGGGTTCATGGCCTGCTTAATAAAAGCCTGGACACCTTGCCTTTTAACTCTAGTTATTTTCGGAGAGACCCAATGGAACTCTACTAGATCAGCAGATGGTTGGACAGAAACTAATTGAGCAGAATTTAATTGTTGAATTGAACCAGAGGCATTCGGACTTACAGGTTTCACTGCCTCAGAAGGGTCAGTCGCTTCCTTATTCTTCGATTCTTTCTGCCTCCAGACTGCTTCAGGAACATACTTGCAAGATGTTACTGAGTGTCCTAGTTTCTTACAATTAGTACATTTTGTTGGCAGCCATTCATAGTCTATAAGTTGTTCCATAACTTGACCATTCTCATTGAAATAACTAATGTATTTAGGAAGAGAATCTGCTATTTCCATCTCAACTAAGATACGAGCAAATTTTATCAAAGATCGATCCTTGGTTATCTTGTCAATCATTATAGGCTTACCTATTGTGCTAACAAGTGCACTCAAACAATTCACTCCCCAATATTGCAATCTTAGATCAGGTAACCGGATCCACACAGGCACTGATTTAATAGACTTCAAGGACTCAATATCAGTAGTCCATGGATGGAGAACAACTGGTTTCTTGTCAAAATGAACCACACCTGATTCCAAAACTAGATCACGCGTTGCTTCATCTCTAAACTTCACAATTGTAAACCCGGCATTCATTCGGGCCACACTCTCAATTCCAAGCTTTCCCCAAATTCGTTTGATAAACCCTTCAAAAACTGCAAGTGGCGAGTTAACACCAATCACCACACATATCAATGCTGATTTCCAGAATGAGGCTTCCACTACGATCTCCTCCATATCCAGTTTCGTAATTATCTGACCATCCTTCTGATAAGGCTCCAAGTAGTGAAGCTTTGTACACCCATGTGACGGAAGAGCTTCCTGAAACTTAGGCCAAGTTTCCTTGGCTGAATCTTGGAAGGATCTCTCCTCAACCTCTGTAGCCCAGGACATTTTATCGTGGTCCTTGGATAAATTGAACCCCTCCTTTGAAGCACAAACCGAATCCCTAACATCCATCTCTTGCTCTTCTGTAAAACCCAATTCCTCAATAACTTCTTGCACAGACCACTCCTGCTCAATATCTTCTCCGTTGGATGAAGGGAGCTCCGATTCAATGACTGGTTTTGCTAGCTTCTGCCCAGCTTTTCGCCTCCTCACCATGGAAGAGAGAGAGAGCATGAGAATCACACTACATATGGTACTTCTTTGCTTTGCTTAGAAAATCTTGCTTACTTGTGAATGGAGTTGACTTATTAGTCAGAATCGGCAATGGTGTCAGTATTAACTGTGAAGTTGTGACTTACTGACTTACTACTCAAGTTCGACAGTAGTACTGAGCACTGGTCGTATGGTATTGGCTTAAGAGACAAGAACAGTTTTAGCGTGTTTAACGCAAGCCGAAAAGATTAGATCTAATCGACATAAGAATTGAATGACTCATCATGAGCATTAATGCCTGACCAACCTCAAGTTCGATGAAAAACAAAAGCGCTTGTCTAGTCTAATGGCTAGTTACTTAGAGCTAGGGCCAGAAGGCCCAGGTGATTGCATCGTCACATGGCTAAGGGTGCGGAGCCCAAATTAGTGACTCACTCATCAATCACTCATCTGGTTTAAGCTAGTGACTCCATGGTCACTCATTTGGTTTAAAATTAGTGACTCGCTCGTCAGTCACTCATCTGGTTTAAGCTAGTGACTCCATGGTCACTCATTTGGTCTAAGTTAGTGACTTACACATCAATCACTCATCTGTTTAGGGCTATAAGCTTTGTATGATTATCATAATCATCATCTGATATTATATACATGCAGTAATGAGTTTTCTTGCTGCGCTTTGGCTCACGGGTGCTATGTGGTGCAGGTAAAGGGAAAGAAATGCTCACCCAGCCTTGAGTGGAGAGCTTAGGTGGCGATGTGTACATATGCGGCCGCTTGACCACCACGGCGAAGGTGTTTCTCAGAGGAACTAGGGAGTTAACCCTACTTTTGCTGCTTAGGTCGGCGGGTTGTAATTTTTACACTGTAATGACCATTGTGGATTGTAAATAACTTATAAACGCTTTTATGGGCCCATGTACAATTTTATGTTTTAAATAAAATATATCCTTTCCTTAAGAACAAGTTTTTCACCTTAGCCTATTAATAACACCTAGATGCACGTTTATAACCAAATGACTCGATTAGCGAGTTAATCATGGTTCAAAGCTCACAGTAACAGTCTTGGAGTAACCATGGCGTTACACTCGCTATGCGAGGCCCTTGGCAGGCCTTGCGCGCGCACCTAAGAACCTGAATAAGGGTGCCCCTAGATATCGCCCTTGCTATGCGAGGGCCTTGCTTGACTTCCTACGTGCGCCTAAGCACCCACGCACCTCGGCTTCTCTCAACGTATGGAGTCTAAAACCTTATGAATGGGCGTACGAGGAACAACAAGAGAGACACAAAAACTATTTGGTGTCTAGCCAATAGTGATGTAGACAACTGAGTATATCATTCATGATAACTCACAAGCTTTCCTACCCTTAGTAGAATATGGAATAGCTTGGAGCAAATACATGTCTTGGAGATGTGAGAATAACCATCATGTATAAGCTACCTGTATGTGTACGGGTGCAGGATGTACAACCATGAGGAGGACGGAGGCGTGACCCTGACACATGTATTAGACAAGTAGTGGTGGTACGGATTTGTACAAAGATTGGAGGCATTACCTGTATACCTCTGACCATGTACTGGGGTCAGCACCACAACCTTCTGCTCCACTATGACCTGTGCCACAACCCTGACAATGTACCTATGTACAATCTTGTCCCCTGGGACTACAATGTATCAGGAGCCATTAGATCCCCACTATAAATAGATCTTCACCTCTCCAGCAAGGAGGGGGAAAATTCTTGTAATATTAGACTATTCTAAGAGCAATATACGAGTTTTTCTTCTACTGTTCACTTGCAATTTTCCTTCAAATTTCTACAAGTTCTTTTGCGTTCATTAGGTACTGATTAAGTCTTTGAGTTTTCCATCCATATTTCGTTGATGAGTTTCTGCCGTCAACAATGCTCATAACTCACTGGTGACTGCTTCTTCTTAAGGTCGTTAATAACCTCTTCTTCTACCTTACCCTCATTCTCAACTTCAACTATTGGTGCAGGTATAAACTTCTATACTGGCTCTTCCAACTTCATTCCACTACTCAAAGAGATTACATTGCGCTTCTCTTTAGGATTCACCTCTGTATTACTTGGCAAATTTCCTTGAGGCCTACTTTGTAACATATTTGTCAATTGACAAACTTGCATCTCAAGATTCTTGATGGATGAGCGAGTTTCTATCATAAATTGAGATTGAGAGTTGGTCAGAGTTAATAGTGCATCTTGTAACTCATTTTTCTTTTCTTGAGAAACATGTAGTACCGGTGGTTGTAACGGTGCCTGAGGTGGAGCTTGAAGCATAGGCTGCTGAATTTGTTGAGGACCCTAATTATTTCTCCATGCAAAATTAGGCTGATTTCTCCACCCTTGGTTGAACGGGTTGGAGAATGGATAATTATCTTGCCTATTGAAATTTTCCATCATATTCACATGTTCCATGGGAATGGAATTGTTCATCTCAACTACCATGCACTGCTCAAATGGGTGAGAACCGCCATAATTATGACATACCGCTTGGATTTACATGACTTAAGTGGCCATAGAATTTTGTTGCAATTTCTTGGTCAATGATGCAACCTAAGTAGTGAGAGCGGTAATATCATCCAGCTCATGCATACCAACTACCTTCTTATTTTTATCCCGTTCACTAGCCCACTGATAGTTATCCATGGCCATTTCTTCAAACAATTCATATGCCTCATAAGCACTCTTGCTCATGAAAGCACCACCTGCTGCAGTGTCAATAATGGTGTGAGTCGTCACACACAAACCGTTGTAAAAATTATGGACTAGCATCCATTTTTCAATCCCATGATGAGGACACTTACTCAAAAGCTCCTTAAACCTCTCCCATGCATCATAAAGAGATTCTCCATCAAATTGAGAGAAGTTATTAATTTCCCCTCTTAACTTTGCAACCTTGGATGGAGGGAAAAATTTAGCAAGAAATTTCAGAGTTAATTCCTCCCATGTAGTAATTGAATTGGATTGAAGAGAGTTCAACCAACTTTTAGCTCTATCCCGCAGTGAGAACGGGAACAATCTCAGTCTAACAGCATCGTCGGTGACCCCATTATATTTAAAAGTTCCACACAGCTCCAGGAAATTGGCTATGTGTGTATTGGGATCCTCAGTAGGGAGTCCACCAAACTTGGCAGTTGTAACATCCCAAATTTCCTAATGTGGCTTAGCGCCTGGATTAGGGGGTCGGGAGGCAATAATTGAGTTATTATGCGAATTATATCATAATATAATTATGTTTGTATGTTAGAAATATTAAGTATGTGTGAGTGGGCCCGTTTCTTATAAGAAGGGTAATTTAGTAATTTGACTCGTTCAGGGTATAAATACAGATATGTGTTTGTGTGATTGAGACCACATTATTATGTGGATATATTTGGGTTACTCGACGTGAGGCGATCCCGATGAGCAAGTTAGCGGAAAAGTCACAACGGGATTTTATATTCGGCTCGGGGTGAGCTTGGGGGTATTATAGTAATTTAGTACATTACCGGGAATTAGTGGGTAACGAGAAATTAATGGTAATCATGTGAGAGTATTGGAAATAACGGGAATCAAAGGACGTAAATTATGGATAGCGGGGTTTGAGACAAAGGACAAAATTTCCCTTGAGAGCATTTGATGAATAGGTTAAAGGCAAGGGGAAATTAGGTCATTTCCATTCAATTTAGGATGTGGTTGGCCGGGAACCCCTTAGAATACTTAGGAACTAAAGGAAAAAGAGTCTCAGCAGCTCTCATTCTCTCCCACGTTCAATATTTCATCTCTTGGAGCTTTAGATGGTTTGGGTCAATTTGAAGGAGATTGGCTTGGAAGGAAGGCTTGAAACCAGGGAATTGGTGGGAGCAATTAACACTTGAGTCATACAGCTGAGGTAAGGGTTCTGAATTGAAGTTCTTATGTTAGTTTAGTTGAGTTATTTAGAGCTATGGTGTTTTGCATGCTTGATTGTTGGGAGGTTGAGTTTTGAGAATTTTGATGAGTTTTAATCTGGTAATTAGTTAGGTCTTGTTGCTGGGAAAGGTTGTGTTGATTGTGGGAATTGAGTTGGAAGATTGGGAGAGAATTGGGTGGTTTTTGGTTGGGTTTGGCTAAGGGAAAAACCCATAAAATATGGGTTCGAAGGGCTGGATCACGGCCTTGTTCTTGGTATGCCGCGACCCTATGATGCAAGAGGGAGCCAGGAGGGCTTGGAGGCAGAGGCGAGCCACGATGCCACAGGGGTGCGCTGCGGCGCGTGCTATTTTTCCAGGGAGGCCGAGCCTCTGACTTAGAGGTGGGTCGCGACCCTTAAGGGGATTTTTTTCCTTAATGAGGTTTTTAGATCGGGAACTTAACCATTTGGGCTCGGGGTTGGTTCTACTTCCTTGTTGAGTGGAATTTGACGACCCAGAGGTTAGGATTTGGTCTAGAAACTGTATTCTCCAATTGTTGATGGAATTCTTAATTATGGTTGTGACTAGGGGATCGAATTGGGGAATGTACTCAAAGGGCGTCGTTGGTAACTTACATTCGGATCGAAGGTAAGAAAACTGCACCCATTATGTGAATGCGTGGTTAGAGCTCAGTCAATGATGATTATAGATATGATTAAGGCTTTGGCTCTGTTGATGAACATGATTATAATTATGTTTGTGAATGTTTGAATAGGTACACTAGAATGCGCATAATTAGGGTTATGCCTATGGCTGCTATTGAATGTATTATAATGCATTGCAATTGTTGATATGAATGCTATATGAGATATGTGGTTGTCTGTTGTGACTGGGAAGCTCGGTTTATAAACCAGAGGGTTATTAGGTTGTCAAATGGGGATTGATTTATTAGTCTAGGGGATATTGGACTCGAGAGACTCATCTTGTGAGTAGAGAGTCCTAAAGCTTCGACTTACAAGTCGGAGGCATGTGAGGCTTGACTTATAAGTCAAGGACTTAAAGGACTCAGTTTATAAGCTGAGATTGGCATTGTGCACATGGAGTGCAGGCCACCATGGTTGGGGCACCCTGGGAGTGCAACATGCACTTGACTGGCTCAGATGCCAACAAATTGAAAGGAAGTGCGACACGCGCTTGCGTGACCCCATGGTTGCCAACTTGTATAATGAATACGCCTGTTTCAGTTATTACTGTTCGATAGTTATATTACGTTGTGAACTGTTCAATGTGTTTTCTTGCTGAGTCTTTTGGCTCACAGGTGCTTTGTTGTGTAGGTAAAGGTAAAGAGAAGCTCAACCAGCCATGAGTCAGAGGGCAATAACAGTGACATGTACATATGCAGTCTGCTCGACCACCACGACCGAGATGTTCAAGGGAACTAAGGATGAACTCAACTTTTGCTGCTTAGGTTGGCTTATTTTGTAACTTGAGTGTTGTAATCAACTTTTAAACTGTTGTTTTTGGGATCCCGTGTAAGGAACATGCTTTTAATTTAATGAAAATACTTATGAGTTGACCAAAAGTTTTCATACCTAAACCTTTAGTGGCTTAGTCACACATTTAGTCCAAATAACTTGTTTAGCAAGTTCAGCATTGGTTTAAAACACACTTGGTAACGGACCCTAATTAGCAGGGCGTTACAGCAGTA
This sequence comes from Humulus lupulus, assembly GCF_963169125.1. NCBI lineage: Eukaryota > Viridiplantae > Streptophyta > Magnoliopsida > Rosales > Cannabaceae > Humulus > Humulus lupulus. The sequence continues at coordinate 47,042,274 of NC_084795.1, forward strand.
GACTAGACCATTTGCAGAATCGCCGGCTTAATTTCAAAATTATTGGCTACAACTGCCGGCGGTTGGATGCATGATTGTACTCCAGTAACAACGGGGAGTACATAGTCTTTGAGTGTTCGAACTACTGGCTCAGCAGCGTCCCCATTCAACACATTGCCCTGATGTTGGGCCATCTCTGCTAACCGTTTCTGCTTTCTGTTATGTCTGCAAGTCCTCTCAATTTCAGTATTAATGGGAAAAAGATTGTCATTCCCTCTACGTCGCATATACCAATTGGCACCTGAAATTAAGATTCTCAAACACAGCAATTAGAGACAATTAACATAGAAACACCAAATTGGAATAAAAATTAATTATATTGATATTAATAAAAAATCAATCCCTGGCAACGGTGCCAAAAAATTGTTTTGTAAATTGATACGCAAGTATACGTAATCGACACAAGTAATAAAATGATAAATAAAGATCGTTCCCACGGAGATTAATTTACTAATTACCAACAAATTATTTTTCTATTTCTATTTGGTCAACAATAAATTGGTTCCAAAAATATTAAAATAACAAAAGCAATAAACATAAAATAACACTATGAAAGAAAGCAAATAATTGTAAAAGCTTCAAAAATAAAGAACTAGGGATTTTAATTTCATCAACTTTTCACTTTATTATTTTGCTAATCAGACTTCACAATTCTTCTTCCTAAACTAATAGCGAAATAACAAAAACAATTCTTACTCTTTTTCAAGAGACAAAGAACTCAATTTACATGTGAATTTTCTACATTTCTGTAATAAATTCCAACACATAAAAGGCATTGAACACAATAATCCTAAAACTACACAATTCATATAGGTATTTTCATCAAATATGAAAATTGTGATTATTCAATCGTAGCATAATCAATTCTCATTTTTTAGATTTCAAATCTAAATCATAAATCATGCAAATGGTGATCAAACATTCACAAGCATTAATAACAGATCAAATAATTTATAATAGAAGTGAAGAAAGAATCATGAAATCCTCATAGAAAATAACAAAGATCCAAATGATTACATTACAAACCCTAGAAAATAAAATTAATTCATGTTCATCATTAAGAAATCCATAAACAAGAAATTAACATAAAGTAAAGATAAAAAGAAAAGAAAAGAACTCTATGCCGATCCAAGCTCTTCTCCAAAGTGATCTCATTCCTCTTTTCCCAGTCTAGGTCTGCAAAAAGTCTCTCTTTTCCTCTCCAAAATCGTGATTTAAACCTGATTAGCGTTTCTCCTAAACATGAAATGACCAAAATACCCTTCATTAAAAATATGCGTTTTTCACATTTCTAGACATATCCTACGGTTGCAAGATGTCATTCATGCGGTCGCAGGAATACCCTAGAAATGCCCAACTTTTCTAGAGTTACGGTCGTAGAATCATATTCATGTGGTCGCAGAAAGTGCTCCGAAACATTGTTTTCCACCAATTTTTGTCCTTTTGTCGGTTTTTCCACCATGTTTCCACACCTAACTCACCTAAGCTCTTCGACACCTAAAAACACACAAAAACAAGTGTAAACTAGAACAAAATTAAACTAAACATCTAATACTCTACCTAAAAACACATAGATAAATGAGTCTAAAACTCGTTTATCACAACTCATGGAGGTAACCGATTCTTTCTTTCTATTGTTGATGATTATAGTAGAAAGGTTTGGGTTTTTCTAATGAATTATAAAATGAATGTTTAGAAAAGTTTAAATAGTGGAAAATTTTAATGGAAAATTAAACTGGTTTGAAGATTAAAGTTTTGAGAACTGATAATGGGTTGGAGTTTATTAATGATGAGTTTGATGTTTTGTGTGATGCATCTGGGATACTTAGACATAGGATTGTGATTAGAACACCTCAGCAAAATGGATTTGTTGAGCGTATGAACATGACATTGTTAAATAAAGTTCAATGCATGCTTCTAGGATCTGGTTTGAGTAGATCTTTTTGGGGTGAAGTTGTTACTATAGCTAGCTATGTGGTTAATAGGTGTCCAAATAGAGTTATTGAGTTTGTTACACCTGAAGAAAATATTGGAAATGTGCCCTGAAAGCATATGTAGTAGACATTGTTTTATGAAATAAATAAATAAATTGAATTTGTTATGCATATATTTTATGGACTATATTATTCTGTGATAATATTATGTAAATATCAGGAAAATTCCTAAGTTCATATATGTGATCTCAAACACGTATTGGTACGGGAAGATTGTGTTTGAGATAAATGAACTTGAATAGTTCGCAGTAAAATAAAGTTATGGAATCTTTAGATTAATTACTGCAAGTACGGTCCACTAGTATTATGAATACATGTGATCTAGATCCGGATCACTAGTGTGGTAGGACACTTTAGTGGATGTGCTTTATATATTAGAGAATATATAGAACTGGACCAGATATGTTTATTAATACTTAGTTAAATACCGTTTTGAAGTATTAATTAAATATATTAACTGATGATCATATACAAATAGATCTTAATCCTGAAGTTACTATGAACTCCTGTTTATGTTATATGAGTTCTTTGATTCACTTGTTAGGGTCTGTCAGATGATCAGGCTAGAAACTTTTGTTTTGGGAACTCATTAATGTAGATGGCTGGAGACATAGTATACAGATATGGAATCTATGCCTTCTCGCAAGAGAATGGATGATAGTTCTCTTAAGGGTTGACTTTTGGGACTGAAAGGTTATTGAGCTCAAATTCATAATTTAGTTATGAATTAACCTTCACTAGTAAATTCAATGGTACTTAAGGAAATAAGAGATAATTAAAAGGGTAAAACGGTAATTTTATTCCCGATTAATTATGAACCATTATTAGAGGGTCAAGTTGTATGCAATGATTACATCAATGGACGCTTTATAATTATAAAGTACTCAGTAAATGAAATGTCTATAATTATAAAAGTGCAGTCTCATATTTATAGTGGAATAATCATGAGATTAATAAATTAAGATTATTTAATTAGAGAGTTTAATTAATAATATCAAATTTATTGGAGCTTGGAATTATAGGTCCATAGGTCCCCATAGTGGCTCTATCAACACTATTCAAGGTAAAAGTTGATATGAAGGGAAAAATAGTTTAAAGACTTATTTGAGAAGAAATTTGTTCTTCAGGCCAAATAAGCAATTATATGATAATAGTGATTAATTAATTAATTACAAATTAGTTGTAGTTAATAAAATTAATTAATATTTAATTATTGTATAATTTTTGAAATTATATTAAATAATTAAATTAATTCTAAATTTAATTAAATAAATAATTAATTATAATTTTCAAAATTATAATAAATTAAATATTTATTTTCGAAAATATTGGATTTAATTAATTGGTAGAATTAATTAAATATCTTTATTTGAGTGGGAGATAATAATCTGATAAATTCAAATTGGATTTGAATTTAAAAGATTAATATTTATTCAAATAATTAATTATATTTGATAATTAATTAGAAAGATAATTAATTTAAATTTGAATTAATTATCAGGTTGTTAGATCTTATCTGACAAAGTAGTTTGAATAAATAATTAAATAAAAATTTAAAAACCAACATCCCTAAAAATAGGGATGCTACACGTGCACACACAGTCCATGGACTGTGTGTGGCGTGTAGGGCTATTTTCAAGGTTAGGATTTTCATTTTTATTTATTTAATTAATTAATTAATAATTCAAAATTTTGGTTTTTTTTGGATTTTTTCATTAATAGAATAATTAATTAATTAAAAAGTAAATTGTAAGTTGGTTACAGCTTTATTTTTTAAAATTTGAGTATTTTCTTTTAAGTATGACTAATCATAAAATATTCAGTGATAAGAGACAACTCAGAACATTCGCTCTGTAAAAAATAGAACGATAATTTTCTCTCCCTGAAAAATAAAGAACCAATTCTCAGGCATATTCTTTTTGTAACGCCCTACTTCCTTAGAGTCGTTACTAAGTGTTATATTATTTTATAATATAATGTTTTAGATTAAATAAATGTGACAAAGAGTGTCACATATTGTAACATATAATAGAGAGTTACAATATTTAGATATATGAGATATATTCAAATAATGTAACATATTTGGTGTTACAAATTTGTAACTTCCAAATATTACTCTTTATTTTGTAAATTGTTGTTACACAATATTGAGATGAATTTCATAAAGTCATATGTGATATGGCTGTTAGAGATATGATTTTAACCCCAATAATGTGTTTTGGGAGTTACAAAATCATTTGGGAGGGTTTGGAACCGTTTGGAAAAACAACACATTTTTTGTGATGAATTTGGTCAGTGGCCGCGGCCACCAACATTCAGTGGCCGCGGCCTGTGGGTCAGAGACCAGTGGCCACGGCCACTAATGTCTCTGGCCGCGGTCACAGGCCAAAATTGACCAAATTTTCAGTTTTTTCAATCTTTGTTGAACGGCTCAAAAAACCCAAATAACTCCCAAATCTCTTTTTTAATTCCATATTAATCCAATTAAACATTGGTAACAGCCATGGGATTGGTGGAATTTGAAATTCAAATGGTGTCTCTAAACTCTATAAATAAGAGCCTATAGCTCACTTGTAAGACACAACATTTCTATCCATTAGAGCACTTGCCTAGAAACACCTTGAGGCTTGATAATTCTAGAAAGCATTTCCAAAATCTGAGAGAGATCCCTTAGTGCTTGAGTTAGGGGGAAATAAACTCTTGGACAAAGGTTTCAAACCTTGTTCAAGTTGGTGATCCCCAACACTCTTCACTTTGGTTGTGTGAGTGAGAGTATCGTTTTATTTTGTTCTTGTTCTTATTTTCTTGTATTGTTTTTCTTCATATCATTCTTGTTATATTTACTTGTATCTTTGCTTAAGAGTTGTAATCTCATCTACATCTTTCCTTTTACTACCTCAAGTTTATTTGTATCTTTTTGTCAAGAGTTGTATTTTCTATTTCAATCCTCTTCTTCTTCTTTCTCTAATTTTATTTGTAGTTTCAGTTATAGAGTTGTAACACTTTATTTAATCAATCCTTGTCTATTGTAATATTTTGCATAGAGTTGTAATATTTTCTTACCATTTCCATTGAGATAATTTATATTTTCCTAACACTAAGTGAGTTTAAAAACGTGCATTCAACTCGCCAATCGAGGTTTTAAGTCAAATAGTGTAATTAAGCCATAAACAGAGGAAAAACTTTAGAAATAACTCTATACCATTGAAAATCATCAAAGTTTAACACTTGGGATCCCAAAATACAGTTTAGAAATATTTACAACATATGAATTGAACCAAGTCGACTAAACGACAAAATCTAGGTTTATTCACAATCATCTCCCAAAAACCACTGGTTGTGGCAGCCAGGCAGGCCAAACATGTACACGCCGCTTCATGCCTGCTACACTCATGGTTGGTTGGCTTTCTCCTTGCCCTTACCTGCACCACAGAGCATCTGTGAGCCGAAGCCCAGCAAGAAAACACACAAACAGATAACATATGCAAAACATACACCAAGTATATAAATTGGTCATCAATAGGCTAAACACATACGGCCTAGCCGTCTCAGGTTCCTTACCAGACCCTGGGTTCGCGGTCCACACCGTGAGGATATCCCAGGTATCCTTTAGGGACTCGCCCTGGCAACTCGCACTCCACGTGCTCAACGCTGCTCCCGGCCCCTTGCCGTACTAGGCCTTGCACTCAACGTGCCTAATGCCGTTTCCGGCCCCTATCGACCTCGGCCTACACCGTTCCCGGCTCTTGCCGATCGTTCACATAATTGCATTCATAGCATATTAAACAAGTACAGAATACTAGCAAATTCAATCAAAGGGCTACGCCCTGCAATTCAAACACATTGGGCTCAGCCTGCATACAAGCTTTATGGGAATAAGGGTTTTCTTACTTGAGTCCCGAGCTCTCCGAGCACCGCTATCCCGAGCACAGTCCTCTAACTTGAGCCTCGCCGAAACCCTAGTCACAACACATTAACAATATCCATCCATCAAGTTCTTATCCATTAAATAACTTTGAGCCATATCTCTAGCCTCCGGGACCTTGAATTCTATCAATCCGGGTGATAAAATCCATCCCGAGCCTTAACCATTGTGTTCCCAAGCCTAAACACCCTTTAAAACACAAACTGGCACTAAGAGTCGCGACCCTACCCACAAGCATCGCGGCTAGCCTCGAAACAGAGGCTAGCATCTCCCTGAAGCACACACGGGCCGCAGGGCGCTTGGCCAAGCGCCTCGGCACACATCGAACATCTCGGCCTCCCATGGCCGCGCGAGCACATGGGCCGCGACCCTAGCCTCCAACCCAGAAATCTTCATCATTTTTCTGCATTTTTCCTCAAGCCAATTCACCCCACAACTTAACTAACAAACCCAGATAATCAACACAAAGATTCTAGCTCAGTCTCAACATCAAAACCTATCAAGAACCTGCTTCAAAACTCACCCAAGCAATCAATAACATCCCAAACTTAGCTAACATGCAATCTCTAATAAACCAGCTGCAATTCTAAACATAATCTTTATAATTAAAGCTTACCCTTGCTGGATTGAACCTCAGAACCATCTCCCTATGCTTCAAGCTTCAAGCTCCCCTAAAACCCTAGCTGAAATTCCTTAACTTTAAGTTGGTTTCCCCAAGTTTTCCTTGCTAAGTCTTAGAGGAAGATGAAGAAAAGAAAACCAAGTGATAAGGGAAAGATATGGGTCGGTTTCTATGTGTTCTAAACTATTCCAAGTTTTGTTTTATTTAACTAATGCTTCAAGGTTACCTCATGGCTCAGAGTACCAAAACGTCCCCGAGGGCAAAATGGTAAATTTCCCCGGTATTCCCTCCTAGACATTCTATCCTCAAATATATCTCCAAATATTTATCCCCATAACCCGATAACCCCATAACACATCTAATACCCAAATTACCCCTCGACTTGCCCCGAGTCGGAATCTCAACCCTGTTGTGACTTTTTGGCTAACCGCTCCCCAGGGATGTCTTGGATTGGGCTGCACAGACATATCACATATATATATAGCATTTATCACATTTATACCCCTAATATCTAGACGGGGCCCACATGCATATTTAACTCAACTAAACATGCATCATTATCATAAATTCACGTATCAACATATTAACTCATTTATTGCCCTCCAGGCACACTAATCAAGGCCCTAAGCCCTATTAGCAAATTCGGGTCATTACAACTATCCCCTCCTTACAGTAATTTCATCCTTGAAATTACCTAAACAACTCAGGATACCGCTCCCTCATCTCTGACTCAAGTTCCCACGTCGCCTCCTCAACCTTGCTGTTTCTCCACAGCACTTTCACCAAGGCGATGGTCTTGCTCCGCAAGACTTTATCTTTCCGGTCAAGAACCTGAATCGGCTTCTCCTCATAGGACAAAGCCTGATCAAGCTCCAGATTCTCAAAACTTAGAATGTGCGTCGAATCTGACATATATTTCCGGAGCATGGATACATGGAAAACATTATGAACCCCTGATAAAGCTAGAGGCATCGCTAGTCTGTAGGCTACCTCTCCAACCCGTTCCAGAATCTCGAAGGGGCCAACAAACCTAGGGCTCAACTTGCCCCGAACACCAAACCGTTTCACACCCCTCATGGGTGAAACCCTAAGGAAAACATGGTCACCAACCTGAAATTCCACGCTCCTGCATTTCAGGTCTGAATAACTTTTCTATCGACTCTGGGAGGCGAGCATACGCGCGCTAATCTTCTCAATCGCCTCATTGGTCCTCTGAACCATTTCAGGACCCAAATATCTTCTCTCACCTGTCTCATCCCAATGAATAGGTGATCTACAATTTCTTCCATAAAGCATCTCGTACGGAGCCACTCCGATGGTCGCCTGATAACTATTGTTGTACGAGAACTCGATCAAAGGGAGATACTTACTCCACGATCCCCCAAAATCTAGCACACAGGCTCATAACATGTCCTCCAATATCTTAATCGTCCTCTCGGACTGCCCATCCGTCTGAGGATGATAAGCGGTACTAAACCGTAACTGCGTGCCCATAGCTTTTTGCAAACTCTCCCAGAACTTGGAAGTGAAGGTGGGGTCTCTGTCGAATACTATCGACCTCAGAGCCCCATGGAGTCGAACAATTTCCTTCACATACAACTCAGCATACTGCTCCACAGTATAAGTTGTCCTTACAGGAAAAAAGTGGGCAGACTTGGTATACCTATCCACAATCACCCACACCGAGTCATGTTGTCCCACAGTCCTCGGCAAACCAACCACAAAGTCCATAGTGATATCTTCCCACTTCCATTCTGGGATCCCCAGAGGCTGCAACAACCCTGCTGGCCTCTGATGCTCAGCCTTAACCTGCTGGTAAGTTAAGCACTTGGCCACATAATCCACCACATCCCTCTTATGCCCGACCACCAATACAGAGCTCTCAAGTCCTAGCACATCTTCGTCATACCCGGGTGCAAAGAATAGGGAGTAGTATGCGATTCATCTAGGATCTCTCGCCGGACATCGGAATCCATCGGAACGCAAATCCGACCCTTGTACTTCAGTAACCCCATCTCTGAAATGGAAAAGTCCTTAGTCGCTTCGACTAAGACACCCTCCCTATGACCTCTCAACTGGGAATCTTTCCCCTGCGCTTCCTTGATCCTTTCAAGGAATGTAGACTGAAGAATGATGTTGGCTAACTGACCAACCACCAACTCAATACCTACTCTGGTCATCTCCTAAGCTAACTTATCAGATATCTGCCTCGAACTAAACAACTGTCCTGGGCCTTTCCGACTCAATGCATCAGCCACTACATTAGCCTTCCCAAGATGGTATAGGATATCGCAATCATAATCCTTAACTAACTCCAGCCACCGCCTCTGGCGCATATTCAGGTCCTTCTGAGTAAAGAAATACTTTAGGCTCTTATGGTCAGTGTATATCTCGCACTTCTCACCATAAAGATAATGTCTCCAAATCTTAAGTGTGAACACCACCGCTGCCAACTCCAGATCATGCGTGGGATATCTCTGCTCATACTCCTTTAACTATCTCGATGCATAGGCTATCACCTTACCAGGTTTCATCAGCACACACCCCAAACCTTGTTTGGATGCATTACAATAAACCACAAACTTTTCATTCTCTGTCGACAAGCTTAACACTGGCGCAGTGATCAGTCGCCGCTTCAACTCCTTAAAGTTGTTCTCACATCTGTCCGTCCAGACATACCTTGTCTTTTTCTTTGTCAGTTCTGTCAATGGCGTAGCTATTCTGGAGATCCCCTCAACAAACCGCCGATAATACCCTGCTAAACCCAAAAAGCTTCTTACTTCAGGAACATTGCTCGGTCTAGGCCAATCTCTGACCGCCTCAATCTTACTTAGGTCAACCAGAATCCCCTCCTTACTGACAATATGGCCCAGAAATGTAACTTGTGGTAACCAGAACTCACACTTACTGAACTTAGCATATAACTTATGCTCTCTCAACCGCTGTAGAACCAACCGTAGATGCTTCTCATGTTCTGCCTCTGACTGAGAATACACCAGAATGTCGTCGATGAACACAATCACAAACTTGTCCAGATAATCCTTGAAAGCCCTATTCATCATGTCCATAAAGGCTGCTGAGGCATTGGTTAATCCAAAGGACATAACTAGGAATTCATAATGTCCATACCTTGTTCGGAAAGCAGTCTTTGGTATGTCCTCCTCTTTAATCCTTAACTGATGGTAACCTGATCGAAGATCTATCTTGGAAAACACTGTTCTTCCCTGTAACTAGTCAAATAAATCGTCGATCCTAGGCAGTGGATACTTGTTCTTAATGGTTAACTTGTTTAGTTCCCTGTAATCAATACACATCCTAAGGGATCCATCCTTCTTCTTAACGAACAGTACTGGAGCACCCCATGGCGAGAAACTCGGTCTGATGAACCCCAAATCAAGTAACTCCTGCAACTGAATCTTCAACTCCTTTAACTCCGCTGGAGCCATTCTATAAGGTGTCCTAGATACGGGCTCTGCTCCTGGTACCAACTCTATAACAAATTCAATCTCCCGCTGCGGCAGCAACCCTGACAAATTTGTTGGAAACAAATCCGGAAACTCACACACCAATCTAGTCTCACCTGGTCCAACCGACACCATCCTAGAGGTATCCACAACGCTCACTAGGAATCCTATGCAACCTTCCTACATCAGGTCTCTAGCCCTCAATGTTGAAATCATTGGTACTCGCGATCCACTAACTGTCCCCACAAACACAAAGGGTACCTCCCCTTCTGGTTCAAAAGTCACCATCCTGCGCTTACAGTCAATCGTTGCCCCATACTTTGATAACCAATCCATTCCTAAAATCATATCAAAGTCACCCATCTCTAACTCAATCAAATCAACAGACAGTTCCCTACCATCTACCTCTACTGGCAATGCTCTAATCCATTTTCTAGAGACTACCAGTTCTCCTGTTGGCAACAAAGTCTGAAATCCCCTAGCATACACACCACTAGGTCTAAAAGGTTGATCTATCACTCTAGCAGATACAAATGAATGGGTAGCCCCTGAATCAAACAATGCAGTATACAGAGAACCAGCACTAGATATCTGACCTGTCACAACTGAGGGGCTAGCCTCCGCCTCGGTCTGTGTCAAAGTAAATACCCTGGCAGGAGCAAGACTGTCACTTTGCTTTTGCTCCTCCTTCTTAACTTGAGGGCAATCCCTCTTCAAATGACTGGCACTCCCACAAACAAAGCAGGCCCTGATCCTACACTCACCCTGGTGTCGTCGCCTGCACCGCGGACACACTGAAAAACTCCTCCAGTTGTCACTGCCACCCTGACGGCCAGTGGAAGCACCATGTGCCCTCCTATCTGAACTGGGAGGAACAAAAGAATTTGAGGCCTTCCTCTTCTGCTCACTAGAACCACCACCATGACTGAATCCAACAAAAGGAGGCACTGTCCTCCTGGCATCGCGCCTAACAGCGCTCTCTCTCCATATCTGATCTTTGGCTCGCTCAGCGGTAAGGGCCTTGTCCACTACCTGGGCATAAGTAGTAGTCTCTGGATCCAAGGTAATATTCACATTGCGGGCAATCATAACGTTTAACCCCCGCAAAAACCTGTCCCTTCTTGCCGCATCAGTCGGCACTAAATCTGGCGCAAACTTCGCCAATCTGTCAAACTTTATAGCATACTCTGTCACTGTCGATCGGTCTGAGTCAGGTTGATAAACTCATCAACCTTCACAGCTCGAACTGCCAAACTATAATACTTCTCATTAAACAAGTTTCTGAATTCTTCCCAGGTCATAATTGATACATCCCTTCTCTGAACCACCACGTCCCACCAGATGCGGGCATCCTCTCTAAACATGTAGCTAGCACAAGCTACCCTTTCATTCCCCTGAACTCTCATAAAATCCAGAATTGAGGAAGTCATATTCATCCACTGCTCTACCCGCAGTGGGTTTGATCCACCCTCAAAGGTGGGAGGATGTTGTTTCCTGAACCTCTCATACACAGGTTCCCACCTGTTCTCCATAACAGGTTGAACCGGCACTGGCGCTGCAACCTGCTGAACTGGCAAACCAGTGACCTGAGGTGGGGCCTGCTGCCTCAACTGTCGCAGCTCTTCCTCTGTTTGCTGCAGTCTTGCTTTCATCTCGGCAAACATCTCTTGCCAATTCTGCGGGGCAGATGGAGAGTCCCGACCCTGGTTGTCATCCTCGGCCCTACTGTCGCGAAGTCTAGCTGATTGTCAAGGCATCTCAACAAATATGCCTGCAACCAACGACGCCGCTCATCAGGCATGATAACAACATCCAAAACCACCTCCCAAACACATCAGTCATCCACAAACAGCAACTCATATAGCATATAACACACAACGGGCCATGCCCTAGCATCATGCATATGTTAACTCATTCATCATGCTCTATATAAGATAAGTAGGCAAACAGGGCATTCAAGCACATATTCAAACATATCAGTCAATCATACCAACCAAGCTTGTCACTGACAGCGAGCGTACATGTTCGGTCAATCTCCAGAATCAATAACCTGGCTCTAATACCAAGTTGTAACACCCTACTTCCTTAGAGCCGTTACTAAGTGAGTTTAAAAACGTGCATTCAACTCGCTAATCGAGGTTTTAAGTCAAATAGTGTAATTAAGCCATAAACAGAGGAAAAACTTTAGAAATAACTCTATACCATTGAAAATCATCAAAGTTTAACACTTGGGATCCCAAAATACAGTTTAGAAATATTTACAACATATGAATTGAACCAAGTTGACTAAACAACAAAATCTAGGTTTATTCACAATCATCTCCCAAAAACCACTGGCTGTGGCAGCCAGGCAGGCCAAACATGTACACGCCGCTTCATGCCTGCTACACTCATGGTTGGTTGGCTTTCTCCTTGCCCTTACCTGCACCACATAGCATCTGTGAGCCGAAGCCCAATAAGAAAACCCACAAAAAAATAACATATGCAAAACATACACCAAGTATATAAACTGGCCATCAATAGGTTAAACACATACGACCTAGCCGTCCCAGGTGCCTTACCAGACCCAGGGTTCGGGGTCCACACCGTGAGGATATCCTAGGTATCCTTTAGGGACTCGCCCTGGCAACTCGCACTCCACGTGCTCAACGCTGCTCCCGGCCCCTTGCCATACTAGGCCTTGCACTCAACGTGCCTAACGCCGTTTTCGGCCCTTTTCCGTTCCCGGCCCTTACAGACCTTGGCCTATACCGTTCCCGGCTCTTGCCGATCGTTCACATAATTGCATTCATAGCATATTAAATAAGTACAGAATACTAGCAAATTCAATCAAAGGGCTATGCCCTGCAATTCAAACACATTGGGCTCAACCCTGCATACAAGCTCTATGGGAACAAGGGTTTTCTTACCTGAGTCCCGAGCTCTCCGAGCACCGCTATCCCGAGCACAGTCCTCTAACTTAAGCCTCGCCGAAACCCTAGTCACAACACATTAACAATATCCATTCATCAAGTTCTAATCCATTAAATAACTTTAAGCCATATCTCTAACCTCCGGGACCTTGAATTCTATCAATCCGAGTGATAAAATCCATCCCGAGCCTTAACCATTGTGTTCCCAAGCCTAAACACCCTTAAAAACACAAACTGGCAATAAGAGTCGCGGCCCTACCCACAAGCACCGCGGCTAGCCTCGAAACAGAGGCTAGCATCTCCCTGAAGCACACACGGGCCGCGGCGCCCATCGAACATCTCGGCCTCCCATGGCCGTGCGCGCACACGGGCCGCGGCATGCCCCTCCTAGGGCCGCAACCCTAGCCTATAACCCAGAAATCTTCATCATTTTTCTGCATTTTTCCTCAAGCCAATTCACCCACAACTTAACTAACAAACCCAGATAATCAACACAAAGATTCTAGCTCAATCTCAACATCAAAACCTATCAAGAACCTGCTTCAAAACTCAACCAAGCAATCAAGAACATCCCAAACTTAGCTAACATGCAATCTCTAATAAACCAGCTGCAATTCTACATATAATCTTTATAATTAAAGCTTACCCTTGCTGGATTGAACCTCAGAACCAGCTCCCTATGCTCCAAGCTTCAAGCTCCCCTAAAACCCCAGTTGAAATTCCTTAACTTCAAGTTGGTTTCCCCAATTTTTCCTTGCTAAGTCTTAGAGGAAGATGAAGAAAAGAAAACCAAGTGATAAGGGAAAGATATGGGTCGGTTTCTATGTGTTCTAAACTATTCCAAGTTTTTTTTTATTTAACTAAAGCTTCAAAAGGTTACCTCAAGGCTCGGGGTACCAAAACGTCCCCGAGGGCAAAATGGTAAATTTCCCCGGTATTCCCTCCTAGAAATTCTATCCTCAAATATATCTCCAAATATTTATTTCCATAACTTGATAACCCCATAACACATCTAATACCCAAATTACCCCTCGACTCGCCCCGAGTCGGAATCTCAACCCTGTTGTGACTTTCTAGCTAACCGCTCCCCAGGACTGTCTCGGATCGTGCTGCATAGACATATCACATATATATATAGCATTTATCACATTTATACCCCTAATATCAAGACGGGGCCCACATGCATATTTAACTCAACTAAACATGCATCATTATCATATATTCACATAAATTCATGTATCAACATATTAACTCATTTATTGCCCTCCAGGCACACTAATCAAGGCCCTAAGCCCTATTAGCAAATTCGGGTCGTTACACTTTTGATCTCATGTGTTGAGTACATCAAGTAGAATAAAAAATAAACTATCCCTCATTCTCTAAGTGCCCACACACTTCTTGAGGTGTAGAGAATGCTTTGGAAGATCTTGGTGTGAGTACGTGGGAGCGGTTTGGATAGGAAGATCGTTCTAAATACGAAAAGATAACAATGACACTTGATAGGCTTCAAGAGGTATGGATTCTATCCTTAACTTGCTTATGAGTAATGTATGTATATTAATGGATCCGCATATTTAAAGGTAGTTTAAATATGTTACAAAATTTTTGTTGTACACTGGGCCAAACCCCACCACCATTCCGCTGTGTATTAGGAAACTCGTTCCTAACATAAAAATGGTCAAGGGAACCACCTACACTTACACATTTAAGAACTTTTGGTTGTGCAGCTTATGCACATCAAAAGAATGATAAACTAGATCCAAGGTCCCAAAAGTGTATCTTTCTTGGATACCCCTAGGGAACCAAAGGCTATAAATTATGGTCCTTAAATAAAAATGGTCCTAGAATCATCATAAGTAGAGATATTCAGTTTGATGAATTAAATGTTCCATTGCTAACCAAAGAAAAAGAAAGTCAGTTATTTGGTGCATAAAATGAAGAGAAAATTCGCAACAATACTGGTTTTGAGGTGGATTCCACTTCTGTTTCAAACAACAAAACTCATGCAGATCAAGCTACAGTTCAGCCAGATCCAACTACAAGTAAAAGTCCAGATACAGATCAAGGTGGAACACCACAAATTGAAGGGTATCGATTGGTGAGAGACAGAACCAAGAGAATAATAAAGCCACCAAATCTGTTTGTAGAAGCAGGTGTAGTTGCTTACACATACGTCAACCAAGGCGGTGTTTGAGAATGAACCTGAAGGTTATGAAGTGGCTATGTCTAGGCCTGATGCTCAAGAATGGCTCAAAGCCATGAATTCAGAAATGGAATCACTTTAGGATAATATTACTTGTGAGTTAGTTGTCAGACCAGAAAATCACAAGATTGTAGAATGCAAATGGGTTTATAAGTTGAAAGAATGGGCCAACGCTTTAGAACCGCCAAGGTATAAGGCAAGGTTGGTAGCCAAGGGGTTTACTCAAGTTGAAGGTGTGGACTACACATATATTTTTTCTCTTGTGATCAAGTACAAGACAATTCGAGTAATGTTGGCTTTAGCAACTCATTTTGATTGGGAGATTGAGCAACTTGATGTTACTACCGCTTTTCTAAATGGAGAGTTAGATGAAGTCATCTACATGAAGCAACCAATTTCGTTCGAGGTGGAGAACTCAGAAGGAAAACAACTGGTGTGTTTGTTGAAAAGGTCTCTATATGGCTTGAAACAGTTTCCAAGGTAATGGAACAAGAGGTTTGACTTGTTTATCACTAAAGTTGGTTTTGAGAAGTCCATGTAAGATACTTGTCTCTATTTTAAGGATTTAGAGAATGAACCAGTGTTCTTACTCATCTATGTTGATGATATGTTATTGATGAGTAAGAATAAGAAGAGGATAATGGTGTTGAAGGGCCTGTTGAATTCAGAGTTCAAAATGAAAGATTTGGGGAGTGCAACAAAGATTTTGGGAATAGATATAAAGAGAGATAGATCTAATGAATTGATAGTCTTGTCTCAGAAGTCATATACAGAGAAAGTGCTTAGGAGGTTTAACATGCTTGATGCAAAACCAGTCAAACTTCCTATAGCAGGTCATTTCATACTTTCAAACGAGCAGTCACCAAAGACACAAGAAGAGAAAGATCAAATGGTCAAGAATCCATATGCAATGGCAGTAGGATGTTTGATGTATCTAATGGTGAGTTCAAGACTTGATTTAGATCACACTTTAAGTGTTTTGAGTAGATACATGGCTGATCCAGGTGTACTACAATGGGAAGGAGTTAAGTGGCTGATGAGATATGTGAAAGGGACAATGGATTATGGTCTCATCTTCAGAAGAGCAAAAGGTGAAGTGAGTCTAGATGGGTTTGTAGACTCGGATTATGCGGCAAATAGAGTTACTAGATAATCTCTAACTTCCTATGTGTTTATTGTGTGCAAGGGATGTGTGAGCTGGAAGTCTCAACTTCAGTCAATGGTTGCTTTATCAACCACAGAAGCAGAGTTCATAGCAACAATTGAAGCTCTACAAGGGTTATTGAAAGAGAAAAATGTGTTAAAAACTGAAGCTATAGTTTACTTGGATAGCCAATCTGCAATCCATTTGTGTAGGAACCCAGTTTACCATGAAAAGAGTAAACATATTGATGTTAGACTCTATTGGGTAAGGAACAAGATTGATGAGAAAGTTGCTCAATTAGAGAATGTTTCTACAAATGATAACCTAGCTGATTTGGGTACCAAAGTTTTAGCTGTTAGCAAACTTCTGCATTGTTTAAGTTTGCTGTAGATTGGTATTGGCTGAGGACAGCAAATGATTTGAGTTAGGACTCCACACACAAGAGTTAAAGACAAGTTGTTACTTATGAGAATGAAGGTACAATTTGTGGTGTTTAATTCTTATAGTAACAACATTGACAGCCACGTGTCAATTTCTTATTCATTTCTTTCTTGTATCCACTAAGGTCAGTACATATATATATATATAGAGAGAGAGAGAGAGAGAGAGTTGTAATACTTTTTTTTGTAAGAAGAAAGAAACAAACATAGAGTGAGGTGATTCTTGGAGAGAAAACAGAGTAAGAAAGGGTGTACCATTTACTTGTTTGTCTTTTCAAAAGAGTGATTGTTCACATAGTATTTGAGAGATTTGTGAGAGTTGTCAAGAACAAATTGTCTTGACTGGGTTTGTATTGTTACTGTTCATAGTGGATTCAAGAACTCGTTTGTGGACGAGCTCTAGCTGGATGATGGTTCCATATTGGGGTTGAACCAAGGTAATTCGTGTTGCATCTGTGAATGTTCTAGATTAGTCTCAAGCCTTGTTGTTGTCATATTCCAACAAACACTCCTTCAAGCTATGCAACAATCTGTCCTCGTTCGTGAAATCTTCGTCATCCCCAAGTTCATTGTTGACGAGAATGTAAATTCCTTTGCAATCGGAGCAAAACCTTTCGAAACCATAAAAATATAAAGTTTAAATTGACAACGTAAAAAAGTAAAACAATTTGTTCCGTCGTAAAAAAGAAATAAGTAGATGAGAAAAAGTGTTTGTCGTAAACATATGGTATATGATTTTTGTAGAATGAATATTTAAATAATAATAATTGAGGTATAGCATATAATTTTTTAGGACCTTTTCTTACTAGAATATCATTTACAATGAAAAATAATATTATAATAATAACTAAGATTATGGTATATAAAATTAATAATATGGTATAGTTGTTATTTATCCTTGGTATATAGTGTTATTTATAGCTTAGTGAAAAAAGGCACACGTTTATGGTATATAAGTTCATTAATATATTACATCTTCAATTTGCATTGTGATGTATTTATATATATATATATATATATTTATAGTAGATATATTATTAGTATAGTATATCTAGTATTTACATATTGCTAATAGTTACATAAAAAAGAATATGGTATATAAGTAACATAAGGGTATTATTTATATAAGTTCATTAGTATAATATATATTTAATTTGTACTGTGGTAGATATATTTCTTGTATATATGTTTATTAGTATAGTATATTTGTCATTTGCATTGTGATATATCACAATTAGTATTGATAATGGTTGCATAAAAAAAATATGTTATATAAGTTTAACATAATGGTATATATATTATTTGGGTATATCATATTTATCTTAAAGAGAAAAGATGCTATAGTATATAAGTTTATTACCATGTTAATTTTTTATTTGTATTGTGGTATATATACATAAATATTTGTGGTAGATATATTTGTTGTTTGTACAGAAGTGGCTGGATAAGAGAGTTAATGTTTCTACAGTTTGTCTCTTTCAAAAATATATCTAGATCACTTAGTTTATAAGACAACATCTGGTGCCTCTCTAATTATTTACACTTACAGAGCTTAATATAGTGGCTCTTTAATCTCTCTGCATTTTGATTTCCAGGATACCGGATCACAGATGCCATTTGACGTGGCTGCATTGTTAAAATATGGTTAAAATCTACTGAAAGAAATCTTCAAGTTAACAGCTTTGTCTATACACAGTTGATTGAAGAAAGAAAAATGGTATATATATATATATATAAAAGTGAAGATCGGTAGAAAATAAAAATTATATAGGGCAAACATTATGTTAAATGATCAATAATTATATTATGAAGAGCTCAGCGCCAAAATAGAGAGTTGGCTTAGATTGAGGTTGAAGGCATTACTGAAAACCATTGAAAGAAAACAGAGATGTCATCGACAATGAAGAGCAGAGAAGGACATCGAGCTTGAGGAGAATCTATCGTCGGCGCTGGAAAAGAGAGTCAATCAACCACCGTGAGTATAGATTCTGAGACTTACAACGCAGAGGGAGACTCGTGTACATATATTGTGTGAGAGGATAGGAGATAAAAGGGTGAAATTAGGGCTTCCGTAAGGTTGAAGAAGGTAAGGGTATACGCGGTATTTTGATATATTAATTTGTTGGATTGGGTTATTTTTTGAATTTTTTTGAAACAGAAACATTTGTCTATATAGTGACTGTTTTGGGGGATAATTTGCTCGTTTTTCGTACAAAATATATGGGTTTCTGTGGCATATTTTACAAAGGCTAACGAGCAAAATAGCCTAAAAAACAACCATTATTTAGATAAATGTCTCAGTTTTAAAAAAATTAATAAACAACTCAATACCACAAATTAGTATAACAAAATTTCACATTTACCCTTACCTTCTTTAACCTCTTTAGCCTTAGGTAAACCCTAATATTCAATTGGGGTTTGGTGCAAAATGATAACTTAGATAATCAACAATATAAAATGGTCATTTCTCTACCATTTTAAAAATGAGAACATTAGCTTCCTCATGCCATTATTTTTGGCCATTTACTATAATTTCTCTTCTAGAAACCCGAACTTGATAGCCCCAAACTCGACAAATCCTAACCATGTGCAGAGCCTTAGTCACCATCTTCGATTTCTACCAGTCAACAATACCATTTTGATCTTTGTATTTTAGATAAATACCATATTTCCCCATTTGTTTTAGAAAATTCCAAATGGTAACTTTCTGTTTTGTATAATCTATCAAAATTAACCTTTTTACTTGATTTTGACCTACGTTTTTAATTTGATTTTATTATAATTATTAAAATTTTGATTATTTTTTAAGTAATAAATACTTTTCAAAAATAAAATCTTATATGACACGTTTCTATAAAATTTATTTATTATTATTTCATTTTTAGTCTCCAAATATAAATATAACAAATTAACTAATTAAAATATATGAATAAAGATCTTATCAGTACAATTATTAAGAACACAATTGGTTGGAAGCCTCACTAATGATGTCTTTTGCCGACACTCAGGGGAGAAAACATCATAGAAGGGTGCTTACTTGCGCTTGAAGTGCACCAGTAAAATGTCCTTTTCCAAATGGGAAATTTGACTTTTTATGCTTAATATGGGGTTGTAATTCAAAAAAATGCTAGGCATTTTTATCATTACAAAATAATGCAAATTCATTTTAGGATACCCAAAATACCCCTCATATTTTGAACCTCCCACTTGTCTCTTCAGTTTTCCCTCTCTCTCTTTCTCTCGGTACTCTTCAGTTTTCCCTCTCTCTCTTTCTCAGTGCCCCCACCGACGTCGATCCTCCAACTCCGCACACGACAACTGCCGTCATCGACTGCCCGAGACTGCCCACCGAGACCGACGGCGATTCTCCAACTCCCTCACCGATTCCTCGAGACCCCGCACGGCGACGATTCCTGAACCCAACTCTGAGGCGATTCCCCGAGACCTCCGTCCTCCGCCTCCGCCTTAACGGTCCCTGACCCACTAAGGTCGATCTCCCTTATTGTATTCAGATGTGCATATGGTGCGTGTATATATATATATATGATTATATGTATTTTTTTTTTAATTTTTTGTGTAAATGTTGTGACTTTTTTCCTTTATTGCATAGTGTACGAATTTTTTTGAGCATATTGATCTGCTTTGTTTGAGTATTTTGGAATGGGTATGTTGAAAGACGACTGTGAGTTTTTGCCTGGTTTTTTTGATGTTGCTCGATGGTTCGATGGGGGGTTCGATGAGCATCGATGGGTAGGCATTTAGGGGGTTCGATGCATACTCGATGGATACTCGATAGGGGTTCGATGCATACTCGATTGGGTTTGATAGGTTAGGTCATTTAGGGTTTAAGGTTTGTGCTTCTGTGATTTGATACATGCTCGATCATGGTTCGATGGTCATTCGATGCATGCTCGATTGGGTTCGATAGGGTAGGCCCATTATGGGTTCCAAGTTTAAACCTAAGAAATTAGATGCATGCTCGATGGGGGTTCGATGCATGCTCGATGGAGTGGGTTTTATGTTGGGTTCGACGGTGGTTCGATGCAGGCTCTAGGGTTGTTCGATAGTGGTTCGATGGGTGTTTAGTGGGTACTCGATAGGGGTTCGATGGGTGTTCGATGCATGCTCGATGGTCATTCGATGCATGCTCGATTGGGAACCCATAGGGTAGGCCCATCATGGGTTCCAAGTTTAAAACTAAGAAATTAGATGCATGCTCGATGGGGGTTCGATGCATGCTCGATGGATTGGGTTTTATGTTGGGTTCGATGGTGGTTCGATGCATGCTCTAGGGTTGTTCGATAGGGGTTCGATGGGTGTTCGGTGGGTACTCGATATGGGTTCGATGGGTGTTCGATGCATGTTCGATAGGGGTTCGATGGTTGCATGTATGTTTATTGATGGATTTTTCACGCGACTTTGTTTAACTGTATTAATTTTATCTTTATTTTTTACAGATGCCGAAGTTTCTTTTACCCTTGACAGATCACCTTCCTGGACGAGTCACAGATAGGGGCAATGGTTACTTTAAAAAAATCAAGGACAAGTTTGAGGAGCTCGGGTTAATGGAAAGGGTGAAGGAATCCCCTTTCAAACAATTTTTCATGGCTGAGAAGTTAGACTTCTCTGCATCTCTCATACATCAATTAATGTTGCGCAAGATCCAGTGCATCAAAGAGGATGAGTTGCATTTACATTTGGGATCTAGACCCTGTAGATTTGGTAGAGGCGAGTTTGCTTTGGTTACGGGGTTGAACTTCAGTTCCGGGCCATCTGAGACTGATTTGAAGAAACACTTGATTAGTGACCGCTTAATCAAGGAGCACTTTAATGATGAAAAAACATTGAAGATAATGCATTTGGAGGCTGCTTTAAAAAACTGCATTGTAGTTGAAGATGCCTACAAGTTGGGCCTATGTTTCTTTGTTGAGGGGGTTTTACTTGCACGAGAGGGCAAGTTAAATGTCTGGATAGATTCACTGAAGATGGTGGAGGACACTGAGTACTTCTTTACTTACCCAAGGGGGAAGGTGTCTTTTAACAAGCTTATGGATTCATGTAAAAAAGACATGCATCATGAGAAGAGGAACTATGAGAAGAAGAAGGAAGTTAAGGGGAAACAGAAAGAAGCAAAATACAGTTTGTATGGTTATGTCCCTGCATTGCAGTATTGGGCATACGAAGCCATCCCGCAGTTTTCACGTGAGTATGGTATTAACCATGGAAACCAGTTTCCGAGGAT
Organism: Humulus lupulus; assembly: GCF_963169125.1. Lineage (NCBI taxonomy): Eukaryota > Viridiplantae > Streptophyta > Magnoliopsida > Rosales > Cannabaceae > Humulus > Humulus lupulus. Next base: position 47,064,259 of record NC_084795.1, read on the forward strand.
GCTCAGTTGGTCGAGCAATAAGGAGCGCTCTATTTCGAAGGCCACCGATGTTCAAGAAGACGAGTGTAATTTCTGCTATATTATGTCAAAATAGAGTATTCTTTGGTGGTTTCAAACTAACTTAATGTTTTGTATTTGATGCAGTTGATTGTGTTGTCCATGTTGAAGCCCCGACCTTCGGAGATAGATTATTATAGCGCTCTCATGGAGGGTGATGCTCCCTTGTATCCTGGGTTGGGCCAAGAAGAAGAGGTAGAAACTCCCACTGATTTTGAGAAGGTGGTGGAGATAGCTGCTGAGGTTGCGAAGGTAGCCAATATTTTTGTTGATGGCCCTGATGATGAGGATACCCCAGTCCCCATCGGCCCCACACCCTCGTCCCCAGCCCCATCGGTACACCCCAGTCCTGATCAACCTGATTTACGGGAGGTGTTGGAGAGGTTGGAGCGAGTCGAGAGTCGTCAGGATACCATCCTAAAGAACATTCGTACAAGATCTTCCAAATGATTCTGATTCCGACTCACTTGACCTCCCAGATGATTTTTTCGTACATGACATAGGCACTCCTCCCCCGATAGTACTCACAGCAAATCCTGAGACCCCATGTGTTGCTATTATAGAACCTGGGGATGTTGCTAGTGTAGAGTTTGAATTGGCCAAGAGGAAAAGACGCAAACCTAAGAAATTTGAAGACTACACCGACCCAACCAGAAAGAAATCTCGTTTGGATGCGATTGATGACGTGCCATTAGCCCTCGACCCTCTAAAGAATCCACTTGCTACACTGTACAGGATGGTCGGCAAGTGGTTGGTTGGAGATATTCCGAACAAGACGAAGAGGGATGTCCAAACTGGTGTGTATGGTCCGAGTTGGTTTCTGACGTTGAAGACACCACAGTTTTGGATCAATGATGGGGTAAGTAATTTTATTAATATTTGTTATCTGGTATAAACAGTGGGTTCGATAGGGTTCGATGTTGGTTCGATAAGGTTCAATGTGGGTTCGATTGGGGTTGTAGTAGCATTAAATTTGGTTCGATAGGGGTTCGATGGATAGAGGGAGATGGTTTGGTTCTAGTAGCTTTAAATGGGGTTCGATAGGCAAATGGTTTGGGTTCATGGGGTTCGATAGGAGTTCGATGGGGTTCGATAGGGGTTTTGATAGGGGTTCGATGGGGTTCGATAGGGATTCGATAGGGGTTTCGATAGTGGTTCGATAGGGGTTCGATAGTGGTTCAATAGGGGTTTGATGGGGTTCGATAGGGGTTTCGATAGGGGTTCGATAGTGGTTCGATAGGGGTTCGATGGGGTTCGATAGGGGTTTCGATAGTGGTTCGATAGGGGTTTCGATGGGGGTTCGATAAGCAGATGGTTCGATGGGGTTCATGGGTGTAATGCCCCGAATTCCTAATGCGGTTTAGTGGCTGGATTAGTAGGCCAGGAGGTCCATAACTGTTTAATTATGCCATTAAATGAATATATGCATGTTTATGTGAATTATATTATAATATGATGTTATATGCATGCATGTGGGTCCACATCTGAATATTATGATGTTTTGATAATTTGGCCCATTGAGGGAAAATTTGTGTATTTGGGTGCATAATGTGATTTGTGAATGAGATTCCATTATTATGGAGATATATTCGAGCTATTCGGCATGAGACGGTCCTATATAATGGATTAGCGGTTTTGTCATAACGGGGTCAATTATTGGGTAATAAGAATGTTTATTTGATGATTAATTGGGAGTTATTGAGATCAAGGTGAAATTCTAGAAGTTTTGACTATAATGCCCCCGGGAGTGTTTTTGAAACCCCAAGCACTAGGTTTTATTTGAGGTTACTTAAGCTTGAAGTAGCTTGTCAGATAGAACGTATGTTAGAAAACCTCTCGTTCTTCCCCGTTAGCTCATTTTCAGCGTTCGAAGCGTTTTCGAAGATATCTTGAGTTCTAGGAGTCGGAATCAAGAGAGAATCAAGGCATAGTGATCTTAGGAAATATTAGAAGCTTCTTGACCAAAGGATTTGACGAGAAACAACCTAATCGAAGGTAATCTAAGTTTAAAGTTTAGAGTTTTTAGAGTTTCTAAGCTTAGAATTGGCTTTTGTGAATCGTTGAGTTTTTGGCTCGATTGAGCCTTGGGTTTTGATGGTTTTGGAGCATTGGGAAGCTTGGGAACTTTGATTTGATGATTTGGTAATGTTTAGGCATGATTTTGGAGGCTTTGGGATGTTGGAGAACGAGTTTGGGCGTGTTCTGGGTTGGGCGCCGCGACCCTGTTCTTGGAGAGCCGCGACCCTAGCTCGAAGAAGCAGGTGGGAGGTTTTGCCTTTGCTGGGTGCTGCGACCCTTGCTTCAGTGGTGGCTGGGGGCCGCGGCCCTTGAGCAGGGTTGAGCCCGTTTGAGTGTTTTGGCCCCAGGAACATGGTTTTAGGCCTCAGGATCGTTCCTACTACCCGGATTAGTGGGGATTGATGTCTCGAAGGCTAGATCTTGGTTTGGGAACCCTTGATTATCATTTTATTGATGGTGTCCCATATTTGGTTATAATTAGGTAACCGCTAAAGGACTAAAAGCTTGACCGTTCTCAAGGGTCGTTCTTCTATTCATTTTAGCTCGAATCAGAGGTAAGAAAACTGCATCCCATATGTGACATGCATGATTATTCTTGAGGCATGTTGATTGTGTAAATGTGGACATGAATTGATTATTGAATGCTTAGCAAATCTTGCTCACTTGTGCATGGTACTGACTCATTAGTCAGAATTGGCAAAGGTGTCAGTATCAACTGTGAAGCTGTGACTCATTAGTCAGGTACGGCAGTGGTATTGGGCACTGGTCACACGGTGCTGACTCATAAGTCAGGACGGCCTTAGCGTGTTCAACGCAAGCCAATAAAGATTAGATCTAATCGACATCTTCATTGGATGACTCAAAGAGCATTAATGCCGGACCGACCTCAAGTTCGATGAATATTATAAGCGCTTGTGTGACTTATCTATCAGTCACTCATCTGTTAAGTTAGAGACTTACCTATCAGTCTCTCATCTGTTTAAGGCTAGTGGCTTACCTAGCAGCCACTCTTCTGTTTAAATTAGTGACTTGCTTGTCAGTCACTCAGTATGGTTTTTTAGAACCTCAAGTGATATTCACTCATCTGTTTAAGTGCTATAAGCTCTGTGTGATTATAATGATAATCATTTGATAACGTTTATACTCAATACTGTGGTTTCTTGCTGGGCTTTGGCTCATGGGTGCTATGTGGTGCAGGTAAAGGGAAAGAAAAGCTCACCCAGCCTTGAGTGGAGAGCTTAGGTGGTGATGTGTACATATGCGGCCGCTTGACCACCATGGCCAAGGAGTTCTTAGAGGAACTGGGGGGTTTACCCTATTTTTGTCGCTTAGGTCGGCGGGTCTGTAATTTTGAAACAGTAATGACCTTTTTGAGTTGTAAATAACTTGTAAATGTTCTTATGGGCCCATGAACAATTTTATGTATTAAATAAAACATATCTTTTCCTTTTTGTTGTTTTTCACCTTAGCCTGTTAATAACACTTAGAACACGTTTTTAACCAAAGGACTCGGGTAGCGGGTCAAATTTCTGGTTCACCATAACGGTTCTGGGGTAACCAGGGTGTTACAACTTGGTTCGATAGGGGTTCGATGGGGTTCGATAGGCAGATGGTTTGGGTTCATGGGGTTCGATAGGGGTTCGATGAGGGTTTCGATAGTGGTTCGATAGGCTGATTAATTGCTTTCCTATCATTTTTGCAGCATATTGATGCGGCCAAGCATATGCTACGTAGGCGTCGACAGTTCTATCCCGGGGCGTATCGGCAAGATGCTGTTGTGATGAATATTATGTTCTCACAAGTGGTACCGGCCCGTTATGATGCATATCAGAATGCCAAGGAAGGATAAGAAAAGGTTTTTGTGGGATTCAGATGTGATATCAATGATTACGGGAATTGACAATCAATTTCTGGCATCGTGGAAGGGAGTAGACACTGTATATTGGTGCGAGAACTACCTTCAAGCGCATTGGTTTGCAGTTGAAGCCTCCATTTCTACTTGGACTCTGAATGTTTGTGATTCAGACGTGACCATGATAAGTGATAAACAACTGCAATTGTTTATGAAGTCATGGTCTACTTTGTTCCCATCGTTGTTATTGCAGTCACAACTTTTCAAGGACAACCCTCGATTGACGATTCCACCTGGAGCTAAAAGATGCAAAGAGTTCAATGTGCACCGCATGCTAGTTGATTCAGTACCCCAAACCAAAGTCAGGTAATCAAAATTCTAGTTTTTATTCAAGTTTTTTAAATTAAATTCTATGTTGATTTTGTTACTAATGCAATTTATGTTTCGTTCACAGTGGAGATTGTGGTGTGTACGCCATCAAGCACATCGAACACTTATTGGGTAGGCTACCACTTCATACGATCTGCGATGACAACATGGAGTTGTTCATAAACAAATGGACAGTTGACTTATGGTATCAGAATGTTAGACATTGAACATTCTCTTTTTGTTATATTTATTTGCTTAAAATTTAGGTTATTAAGAAATTTTTTTGAGTCGAGCATCTTTTTATTAACGACCAAAATTCATTAACGACAATAAAAAAACAAAACAAAAAATAACCTTCAACTTCAAATTTAAATCAAATACAACAAAAAATAAACTCAAAGCCGAGCTTTGCATGAGGACTTGTTGTGGCCACGACCACCACATCTACTGCACTTACGCATTGTAACTAGTTTTTCCACGCCGGATGGCCAACAGTTTGTCCTTGGTCTTCCTAGCTTTGGCTTTTTTGGACGACCAACTTGTTGTTTCTCTATGGGTACACCAACTACCATATTCTTAATGTCATCTGGAAGTATCCAGTCATCCTCGTTCCCAGTTGGGTAAATGGTTTCTTTGTATGAATTCCTCCATGACTTAATGGTGTAAAACGGTGAAAACAAAGAGTAAAGGTTCACTCCACGCTCTATAGCTGCTACAGCTGCATGGGGACAAGGTGTGCCTATGAGCTGGAATACCCCACATGAGCATGATTTCGTCATCAAATTCACCTCAGCATCGTTGTCTGCACCAGTTACATGAAACTTGAATTGACCAAGGGCATAGACATTCATGAACCTTCCTTTGTCAGCATTGTTCGATACATCTGCCTCCATCAGGGTGAATAATTTGGTGGTAGTCTTCTCTGTCACACTACGTTGTTCAGAAAACCAAGACTGTAGTGTGAACCGAATGAATTCCAAAAATATTGTAATTGGAAAGGTTCTTGCATCCTTGGTCTTGTTGTTGAAGCTTTCAACGTAGTTGCTTGTCATTATATTGTATCGTTTTCCAGGAAAGAAAGGACAAGACCACTTATCGAAACCAATTTCCTCCAAATAGGGAGCTATAGGAGGATCCATTCGCTTAATATTTTCAAAATGCTTTAGAAATTCGGTCTTCTTCCATGCATAGGCTGCTGCCCACATCTCATTGTGACAGTGATCAATCTTGAACTTGGCTTTCACATTCATACGGATGTGATGGTAGCATGCGCCGTGGTAGGCATCAGGAAAGACAACCTCTAGAGCATGAATAATACTAGCATGCCTATATGACACGAAAGCCAAGTCATCAACGTCCCCAATGGCTTCCTTCAACTTCCTCATGAAATATTTCCACGAGTTGTGGTTCTCACTATCCACCAACCCGAACGCAATTGGATATAAATGACTATTCGCATCCAAAGCAACGACACATAGCATGTGGCCACCGTACTTATTCTTCAAGAACGTGCCATCCACACATATCACAGGACGACAAAATCTGAATCTTCTCCTACAAACTCCAAGGGCAAAGAAGCAATATAGGAAACGACCATCTTCAGTGACAAAATTAGTAATTGTACCTGGATTCATTTGCTGCAACATGTGCAAGTAGGATGGAAACTTGCAATAAGAATCCTTATATGTCCCCCTAACATACGTAAGTTCCTTCTCTCTACATCTCCATGCCTTTTCATAACTCATATCAATACCAAATTTTTTCTTCATATCCTCCTTAATGTTGTTTGCCATGTAACTGGTCCCATCAACTGTGTATTTGTTCTTTATGAGGTGTCCAACGACCCACGGTGCAGCTTGAAGATGACCTTATTGTCGCACTTCTAGTGAGCATGTGTGTACGCTCTTGTATACCGTGATCTCAAACATGGGGGACATTGGTAGTTTTTTCCCTCTCAGTCTCCAACAACAGTCAGGATCTTTGCATGTGATATACCACACGTCAGTACCAGACTTTTTCACCATATACTCAAAGTTATTCTTCATTGCAAATAGAGCAGCTTTGGTTTTTAAATCAATCTTGTCCTCAAAAGTCTTCCCAACATATATTTCTCCCATTGGTCCACCAGATGATGAGGAATGGGTTTTAGTAGATGCCTCAGTATCTTCTTTTGTAAACATTGGGGCACTCCATCTAGTGTGATCTGCTCTTGATACAATTGTCTCCCTCCACCCAATGTTATCTTTTGTCCTAGCAGGTTGATTACTGCTTTGAGCAGGTGCTCGACGTCCTTGAGTTGGGAGGTGTGCCTGTGCAAGAGGCAGTCCTGACTCTTCTTCTACTTTTTGGGCTTGGGAAATGTCTAACTCATCATTTGAAACATCTGCACTATAATACAAGTCATCCTCGGAACCATCATCATTATCTTCAAAGCAATTACCAACTGGATCATCATTCACATAGGGATCGTACTCATATGCCTCAAGCACACCTGTGGGACCTCCTTGTGGTATATCAAGCTGAATAGTAGCCATCGGATCAGTAACTGGAACAAAAGTGCCCACCTCGCTAAGATGCTTGTAACTGCTACCTGTAGGAGATGGATCGACACTGGTCGTGTCTTTTTTGTTCACACTAGGAGAAGGATCTGATATGACATTCTTCTTAACTGGAGTCACACATAAGACTACCCGTTCTTTCAAGCTTATTCCTAAGAATACACGAAATTGACGATCATCCCTCAATTGAACCGGTGCAAATGGTTGGTTGCCGCATACATATGGCACCTCGAGTTTCAATTCATACACCTCTCTATCCACCTGAAATGTCTCGTGCAGTATGTCAAGTAGTTGCAAGTAAGTGACATCATTCTCTACTGGTATCACTTCACCTTCAGCATCCTTAAAATACCATTTCCTACCATCTGTTTCCCAAACACCGTTGTAAGAAACAAATACGTAAACAGTAGAACCTGAAATAGAAAAACACAAATACAATTAGCTGAAAAACAGATGGTAGGAAATGGTATTTTAATGATGCTGAAAAACATGACCATCGAGCCTGCATCGAGCAGGCATCAAGCCTCCATCGAGCATGCACGAAATAGTGAGAATGCACATTACCATCGAGCTTGCATCGAGTAGGTATCGAGTAACCATCGAGCACAACATGCAACGTAAAAAATGATGTGCCATCGAGCTTGCATCGAGCAGGCATCGAGCATCCATCGAGCATGCATGAAATAGTGAGAATGCACATTACCATCGAGTACCCATCGACTAGGTATCGAGTAACCATCGAACACAACATTCAACCGTAAAAATTGATGTTCCATCGAGCCTGCATCGAGCAGGCATCGAGCAACCATCGAGCATGCATGAAATATTGATAATGCACATTACCATCGAGTACCCATCGAGTAGGTATCGAGTAACCATCGAGCAGAACATGCAACCCTAAAATTGATGTGGCATTGAGCCTGCATCGAGCAGGCATTGAGCAACCATCGAGCATGCATGAAATAGTGATAATGCACATTACCATCGAGCACCCATCAAGTAGGTATCGAGTAACCATTGAGCAGAACATGCAACTCTAAAAATTGATGTGCCGTCGAGCCTGCATCGAGCACCCATCGAGCACAACCCAAACCCAGAAAATTCCCAGAAAACGTAGATCGATAAAAAACCAGAAAAAACCCAAAAAATTGTGCAAATATTGCTCAGATCTATTCGAAATGCCCAAAAAGTTTAAAGGAAACATCACTAATCCAAGTATTTAAGAAAAAATTGCTTACCCATGAAATTTTTCTCCAAGATTTCTCAACCCTTACTTTGGTCTTGATCCCCTCTACAAATGGCTTTCTTAGTGGCGGTCCCTTGCTCGATGGGGTTCTACTGTGGTGCTCTTAGTGGTGGTGTGAGGTGAGGTGAGGTGAGTGAAAGAGAGTGAGGAAGAAACAAGAAGAAGGAAGAGAGGAGGAGGGAAGAGAGGAGATAGTTGTGAGAGGGGTATTTTGGGTATCCTAAAATGAATTGACATTATTTTGTAATGATAAAAATGCCTAGCATTTTTTTGAATTACAACCCCATATTAAGCATAAAAAGTCAAATTTCCCTTCCAAATTTTGTTTGATGGTATTATTTGTTGAAATACATAGTGAATCAAATTTTTAGTGTGGTTTACCTTCTGGAGGGTTTTCCATAAAAATAGTTGTGTTAATTTCTTTTAGATTGTTGTTTGATATCTCTGCCTAGTATGATATTGTTAATTGGCTTGCTATCCTATTTTTACTCACGAAAAGAGGAAAGAAAAATATATTTGTGCATTTAGTTCCACTATAATTTATAGTATTTGTTATTTTCTAATAAATATATAAATATCAAATAAATCATTTATTAACGCAAACCCAATCATAAGTCCCATAATACAAACACACAAATAATCAAGCAGTTCTTAGTTTTCATTTTAAAAATTAATCAAACACAGTAGTACAAACTGCAAATGGTTTAGCACAATAGGAAAGGACAGAGATGTGTTCTCCTATGAGAAAGGAAGCTTAATTAGCAAGCTCCAGTTTTCCTTTCCCTGACAAAACGCTTCCAATGCCCGGCCACTTCTTCTTCAATCTGTCTCTCAGTCTTCTTGGTCACAGTGTCAGTATTGATCGGCGTGGCACTGGTGCTGGGATGATCGTCCAGATCCTTCAATACTTTCAATATGTCCGAGATGAGTCTCTCGACCAAGCTACGGCTGAAGTCCTCCCTAATCACCACCCGAAGAACCGCGATGTGTTGCGCGTCGGCCGGCATGGTGTAGGCTGGCACGATCCACCCGTACCTTCTCAAGCTGTCTGCTATGCTGAACACTGTGTATTTGCTACTGTCTTTAAGAGAGAATGCCACCACGGGCACCCCTACGTCTTTCGAGACTATGTCAAAGTGCCCTGTTTTCTCTAATCTGTTTTGTAGTATTTTTGCAGTTGACATGCAGTTTTGCATTATGTTCTTGTAACCCTTTTCAAATAACAATGTTGTTAGTGTCAGGACAAGAAAATCAGCCACAAAAAGAAACACTACATCTATGTATGTGTGTGTGGTGTTTTCAAAATCACATAGTTATAATATCAGGCTTTGCATAATTAAATATTTGATGTTTCTTGGACAGCAAAAGGAAATACCTCAAATCCCAATCGGATGAACTGATAATACTGAGCAATTATTTGACTGGAGCCTGCCAAAAAGAATTATTAGAGGAGCCTAGTGATGAAATACAATAGTCAAACTAAACTGCTCAATGCATGTCTAGAATAGTTTAAAATGTACCTTTGGAGAAGTTAAGGGTGAAAGTAGGTTGATCAGATCCAAGGTAATTGATATGGAAAATAAGTTCTTCAGGTAAGTCCTCTTTATCCCTCCACACAACCCATCCAATACCAGCGTACACAAGCCCATACTTATGGCCACTCACGTTGATGCTTTTCACCAGAGGCAATCTGAAATCCCACTCAATCTCCGGGTAAAGGAACGGCGCAACGAACCCACCGCTGGCTGCATCTACATGAATTGGGGTGTTCCAACCTGTCTCCTTGTTCTTCTGAGTAAGGAGGTCATTGACTTTCTTCACATCCTCAAACTCACCAGTCAGTGTGGAACCAAGAATGGCTGCAACACAAATGGTGTTCTCATCCACCATCTCAACTGCCTTCTCAGGATCCATCACATAGTATCCCTCTCTTAGTTTAACTTCTTTGAGCTCAACCTCAAAGTACCTTGCAAACTTCTCCCAGCATACCTATTGATTATCCCATCACCTCAATCAATCAGCAAAAGGCAAAGATAGATATTCATTCTAAAAGAGTATAAAATTTAAAGACTATTTCACTAAATTCTTGCTACTAACAACACCAAGTTTAGAAAGTTAGTTGAGATTGACAATTAAGATCACCTGAACATTGGCACCAGTGACTATATTAGGCTTATCAAAGGGCTTTCCCTCTGCTTTCCTCCTTTGCTGCCATTTTCTCTTGAAAGCTAGACCAGCCAGCATTATGGCCTCTGATGATCCGACGGTTCCCACACCAACAGCAGCTTCCAGATCTCCCGTAGGAGCATTGAACAGATGGGCAATCATGTTCACACAACGATTCTAAGTACATGATCAAATCATGTTAGTGGTGATCAACAATTAAAATTAAGAATGAACAGAATTCACTTTTTTAATACAAGTGAAGTTGCTTTAGTTGGAGAATGTAATAAGGGCCTCTAGACTCTACTCTCTTCTCTAGCTTTACATGTCAGCTAATTATTCATGAGAAGCTGTATGCGTATATGATAATGATATGGAGTTCATTTTATATGATAATGATATGGAGTTCATTTTATAAACTCAGAAGAGAAAAAAACAGAGCAATACTTGTGAAAACACATGACAAAGAAACATTAGTAGTAATTTTTTGAAGATCTTGTTCAGCCTAAGTATCAATCATAGACCATATATATTTTCAACAGGAATATACATAAATTAATTTAATACTTTGGGTAATATACTAAAAAAGTTTGATTAATTTGAGTGACGTCTTTGGTCGAGCTTAGCTAGGAACAATCGGATCATTAAAGTCAGTTTTATCTATTTATTTTTAAAGATATGTCTCTGTAACCAACTACAATCTTTTAAGCAACTCGATCTGAGTGACCATTTTAAAAACATTTGAAATATATATGAAGAAAAGATCACCTGGATTTCGGTGGTGACAGGGTACTCGTCCATGTCAACGTAGTTCTTGTTAATGGAAGCCATGATGAGTTGATCGCACTCAGGCTCCATCCAAGTGGTGACAAACGAGGCCAAGTTGAGCCTTGGAGTACCGTCCAACATGAGCTCGTCGTTTATGAACTGGTACGCAGCATCCTTCGGTATCGTCTTCGCCGGCATCCTCCATTTGGGCACTGGCTCTCGTACGTATCGAGAGGCGAACGTCGAGTTTAAGTAGTGATCATCAGCGTTCTCACCATCATCATCGCCACCACCACCCCTACCCTTGCTCGCCGTTGTTACCACCATGTTTACACTCTTTTTCCTTCTCTCTTTCCGAATTAGTAAAGAATATTTCTATACATATAAAGTCGCACTATCTTCCATATATAGACATGGACATTTCCATAATGGTGCTGTCCCTCCTTTATTCGGCCTTAATAATTCTCTTAGAGGTGTCTCGTGTGGGTCACTCAACCTACATCGCTTCAAACAAAAGGGAGCTACTCGTTTGGGATATTGGGAGATTTTGTTTGGAGATAAGATAAGAAAATAGATAAAGTAAAAATAATTGTACTCTGATAAGCAAAATAATACTTAGGCTAATTTTAGGTTGTTGATTAGCTAACAACCTTTTTTACTGTTTCATTAAACTGTTTTAACAACTGTATTTTCATAATTCTTGATTTGTTACATCTGTTGTAAGCTGTACTCTTCCTCCTCTATAAATAAAGCCTAAGTCTCTAACTTTGCTAACTTTTGCACTCTTTGAGATACATTTCAGACTTGTGTCCAATCTTGGTATTTGTATTGATAAGGTTTTTCATACTCAATATTAATTATTAAATTAAACTAATTAGACTTCCTGTTCTTAATATAAATTTTGTAATATTTAACTTTAAAGATGATATTTGCTTTTATCAATTATGTTGTAATATTTCCAAACCGTGATGGAATTGGAATATTGACTATTGTTTGGTAGAAGTATAGATGCACTAAAAATTTTGATACAAGCATAACACTTATTTGGGAATTCTCCATGTCTAGTATTCCTTAGTCATGATTCTTTAATTCTGACATAAATCAACCATATAGATTAAAGGTCTTATGTTTTTTTCTAAAAAAAAAGAATATATGCATTATTCTTGCTTTATCCATCTATCTATTTATTTATTTGTTGTTATTTTTTTTTTACTATTATTAATGGTAGCTAGGCTAACAGTGTAATTCATATTGAAGGTCGCATGATTCTTTAGGATTTGCATATGTATTTTTTGTGATTAATTGTACTCTAATCAAAGAAAGAGACAAAAATCACATTTGGGATATGTTTTAAAAACTTTAGAAGCGTAATTAATTTTTGAGACTAAGAGATATAAATATTTATTTAGTGAAACACATATATGAATTTGTATATTAAAGTGTAATGAAGAATGGGATCAAGAAACGAGAAAGGTGCAATAAGTGATATGGTTTAGGTGTAGTGAATTATGTGAAGATGTCGGTAGCCATGATAATTTTTAGACTTTGTCATCATTAAAATCAGTCACTCTTTCATTTCATATACACTATTTATCAAGAAGATTAATAAAATTGATAAAAAAATATCTGCAATTAAGTAAGTACCAAGTACTGATATTTTTCTTTTGCTTCAATAAAAGACAAAAGCAATTAAAAGGAATCATATAAATATATATATATATATATAATCCTAGATCTTCATATAAGCCTCCCTGAGAAAATCTTTTTCATATAATATCGTACAATACAATGGTTATTTCGTATATCATGATTCGTTGTTTTAAAAAAAAATCTCAGTGTTGATCCGATTTTCATACTTTTTGGTGAATCTGTTAACATTTTAAATAATAGGGAAATTTGCGGCATAAATACTCATTTTGTTTATTTTGTTGCTAATAAGTACCCAATTTTTAAAAATTGCGGCATAAATACCCATTTTGTTCATTTTGTTGCTAATAAGTACCAAATTTTTAAAAATTGCTGCATTAATACTCAAAATTCCACTTTTTAGACTCTGCCGTTGGTACCCACTTAACAGAGTTATTATTAAGGACACGTGTACTGTCCTGATAATTTTTTTTTTCACCTAATTAATTAAGAAAATACATAAAACTAATTAAAATAAAAATTAGTACTCTAAAGTCTTACAGACAGATGACATCTGATAGTAAGTACTCTAAAGTTTCCTCTTGGACATTTTATCGGGCTAAAAATAAAGCTAGACACATTATTGATGGTACTTATTGTATTTTCTTAATTAATTAGGTGAAAAAAAAGAAGAATTATCAGGACAGTACACGTGTCCTTAATAGTAACTATGTTAAGTGGGTACCAACGGCAGAGTCTAAAAAGTGGAATTTTGAGTATTAATGCAGCAATTTTTAAAAATTAGGTACTTATTAGCAACAAAATGAACAAAATGGGTATTTATGCCGCAATTTTTAAAAATTGGATACTTATTAGCAACAAAATGAACAAAATGAGTATTTATGCCGCAAATTTCCCTAAATAATAATAAGTTCTCGTTTATATAGAAATAGACTACTACCAATATATCAACAACTAATAAATGAACCCATTTAATAAAATGAGGGCTTGAGAGGATTCGAATTCCTAATTCAATAGAAAATAGATGCCTAGAAAAAACATTCCAATATCACAACATGGCAGTAGTATCATACTTGGTGTAATTAGATTTTAAGGTTTATATATTTTTTTACCATGTATTTTTTCTTATTACTTATTTTGATATTATTTTATAGACTATTTATTTTGTAAAATAATTTAAATAAAATCTTAAATTTGATTTTAATGAACAAAAAATTGAATATAACAACATACTTGTTAGATAGAATAGTTATGTTTTTATTCTGAGTTGTTAATTTGATTAATTATTTGTAATTTTAGTTCAATTTTTTTTTATCAAAATAAGAGTTTGTAGTCTATTTAAACTATTTTACAAAATACAGAATCTAAAAATAATTTGTCAAAACATAAAATTCAAACCGATAATTGAACATGTTAATCTTATAATTGGCATTTTTATAGAAATATCTTTTTCTTAAAAGATAAATTGGTGGATTTAGTTGTTTCCCTTTATTATAATATTCAGAAATGTTTGTTTCCCTTTATTATACTTTTCGGAAATGTTTAGTTTCCCTTATTATAATTTTCAGAAATATTTGGTTTCCTTTATTTCAATTTTTGGAAATCCTCGTTCCTTTTGTGTGAATTTTGGTCAATAATGTGCTTCCTTATTTAGCATATATTGTCTCATTTTGTTTATAAAGGAAACAAAATTTATTGCAAATATTCAGTACTTACCCAAAGTTGTTTTTGGATTATTTGCTGATATATTTTCGTGCAGCTCAAGGATTGCAATCAGGAAACTGGTTCTTAATGTCATTAATTATTGTTTCCTTTTTGAGCTTGTTTTGATCCGACACAGGTCTGAGCTGTCCCCACCGATATCGCATCTGTCGGATCAGGATCTTCCAAATAAGGCAACTCTTCGACAATCAAGAATAACTTCTATGATTCTTGCCTTTATTAGAAGAATTCTTTCTCAGCATTTGTGAGTACGAAAAATGACTCTATAAATAGGGCTCTAAAGGCAGTGAGAACAGTGAACTCTTTGGTGTATTATTCGTGAGTATTATTATAATATTTGTGAGAGTTCCTCTTTGTATTCAAGATCATAAGTATTCACGTGATCTTGTAGAAATATGTGTGTTTAGTGTTTAGTGGTGAGTTTATACCATGTTCGTGAGTGAATACATATTGTAATTTGAACACAACGTTTCTAGTCTTCGGGAGAAGATTTTTACAAGCCTTGCGTCGGGAGGATGCAAGCACTCGCTGGCCATTGAAGGGAGTTCAAGTGGTTGAGCGTTTCAATCAAGATTAGATTAGTGAAGAGAAGTACAACAAGTTGCGGCAAATCTCAAGAGGGAGTCTTGTTTTGTTTAAGTCAATGTTTTTGTACTTGTGATTCTTTATTAATTGGTTTTATTCTCTGGGCGTGGCCCCAAGGAGTAGGTTATCCGAAAGGGTTTCTGAACCTTGTAAAAATTCGTTGTGTTCTTTATTGTTTTGCACTGTCTTTTTATTGTGTTAAGTTTCTGTCGTGACAAGTTTGGTTTTTGTCCCGACATAACTGTAATCTGTGTAAACAGTTAATTACCATTCCGGACTTTAATTAATTTACTTGGTTTAATTAATTTGGTAACTACTAAAAACGGAATTTCAATTGGTATCAGAGCAGGTCACTAAACTCTTAGTGCGATCTTGTATTTTTCCGTTTGTTTTGTGCCTTGCAAAATGTCTATCTTTGCAGAAGGTGGATCTATAACTCGCCCTCTATTGCTGAATGATACAAATTATCCATACTGGAAAGTAAGGATGAAAGCTTTTATCAAATCCCTTGATGAAAGGGCTTGGAGATCAATATTATCTGGTTGGACACCACCTGTAGAGATAAATTCGAAATCCGGTAAGACACAGGTAAAATCTGAACTTGAATGGTCTAATGAAGAAGGTAAATTGCCAATTTATAATAATAAAGCTTTACATGCAATTTTTAATGGTGTTGGTGAGAGTTATATAAAATTGATTTCATCTTGTGAGTCTGCCAAAGATGCTTGGGAAATCCTTCAAACTCAATTTGAAGGAACCACTGATGTTAAGCGATCTAGGCTTGTAATGTTGACCACAAGATTTGAAAACCTTCGCATGTCTGAAAAAGAAACCCTCACTAAGTTTTATGAAGAATTGTCTGACATTGCTAATGAATATTTTGCTTTAGGAGAAAAGTTGTCTGACTCTGTTTTGGTTAGGAAAATTGTTAGAACTCTTCCTGACAGGTTTCAATCCAAGATCACAGCCATTAAGGAGGTAAAGAACCTTGACACCTTGAAAGTTGAGGAATTGATGGGATCTCTTCGAACTTTTGAACTTAATCAAAAGATCCGCCAAGAGAAACCAATTTCCGTGAAGGAGAAATCGATTGCCTTGAAATCTCCAATGAGAAAATGGAAAGCTCGGATGAGGAAGATGATGATGAAATGATCTTGTTATCGAAAAAATTTAAGAAGTTTATGAAAAAGATTGGTAACAAGAAAAACATATCTAAATCGTCCAAAGGTAATAATTTTTCAAAACCTTTTGAATCTACTAATAAAAAAGGTATTCAATGCAGGGAGTGTGAAGGTTTTGGTCATATTCAAGCTGAATGTGCCAATACCTTAAAGAAAAATAAGAAGGTCATGGCAGTCACTTGGAGTGACCAGGACTCTGAAAGTAGTGATGAGAAAGAAAAGTCTAATCTTGCCTTAACTTCTGTTTTTTCTTGCTTACCTCTTTCTGTGCAGGTGAATGAGAACCTTGTTTGTTTAAATAATACTATTTCAACAAATGAGGGTTCCCATGGTGATTCAAATGAATCCAATTTGGATGAGGATTCCTTGAAAGAATCATACAAAAACATGTATGATCAATGGTTGAAAGTATGTTCAGATAATCGTTTGATGGAAAACAATAACAAAATTCTCAAGAAAAGAAATGAAGAACTTGACTCTCTTGTTAAAAAAATATGAAATTGAGGTTGTTGCTAAAGATTCTGAAATCAATCGTTTGTCTAATGAAGTTGATAAAATTGTGAAAGGTGTCAAATTGCTTAATCATAGATCTATGGTTTTGGATGATTTTCTGCTTGCAGGTCAAAAAGCTTGTGATTTTTCTAGGTTAGGATCAAATGGATCTAAACCTAAAGGAAATTTTTTTTATATTTATGGAAATCTTCCTATTGTTTCGACAACTGACCCTTTTGCAGGAACAACTCAAACTCATGTGGCATCATCTTCTCAATCTGTCACAATACATGAGAAACAGACCAGAAATTTCGAGAATAAAAAAGCTGGTCATTTTATTCAAATTTGCAATTTCTGTGGAATGAAAGGTCATATTCGACCTAAATGTTTTACCTTGATTAATTTTCTTCAAAAAAATTACTTTGATCATCATGGTAATTTGAGACAAATTCCCTTGAAGAAAAGGACACGACCTAAGAAAGTTTGGGTGAATAAAAATGAATTCAAATGTCTTGTTTCCTTTACTTGTCTTAGAACATGTGCTTTTAAGTCTTGGTATTTTGATAGTGGTTGTTCTAGGCATATGACAAGTAACAAAAGCATACTCACTGACTTCAAGACTTTGAAAAATGGGGAAGTCACATTTGGAGATGGTAAGTCTTGTAAGGTACTTGGTAGTGGCACTCTAAATTCTGAAGGACTACCAAAGTTACAAAATGTTCTTTTGGTTGATGGACTTAAAACTAATATAATTAGTATAAGTCAAATTTGTGACCAAAACTTGTTTGTAAATTTTTCTCATAATAATTGTTTTGTGCTTGACCAAAATGGAAATTGTGTTTTGAAGGGATATAAATCTGTTGACAATTGTTACACATTATCTCAATCACGCAGTTGTCACACAAACACAAGGAGTGATACTAATTTGTGTCATGAAAAACATGGTCATGTGGTGTTTGAAAATTTGAGAAAAATTGGAAGTGTGAGTCATGTTCATGATTTACCGAATTTAGGTAAATGTGAACCATATCGATTGGGAAAACATTTGAAAATTTCCCATGAAAAATGTTTCAATGTTGGAGTGTGTGCTCGCTTCCAAGGGAACCCCATGGAGTCTCATGTGACTGATGTAAAAAGAATTATTTGTTACATCAATAGTACTTTTGATTTAGGCATTTGGTACTCCAAAGAAACAAATTCTAACCTTGTGTGTTATAGTGATGCAGATTGGGCAGGAAGCACTGATGATCGAAAAAGCACAAGTGGTGGTTGTTTTTACTTAGGAAACAATTTGGTCTCCTGGCATAGTAAAAAACAAAACTCCATCTCCATGTCAACAACCGAAGCTGAGTACATTGCTGCTGGAAGCTGTTGTACTCAACTTTTGTGGATGAAACAAATGTTGGCAGACTATGGGTTTGATGTGAAAACTTTAACCATTTTTTGTGATAATACAAGTGCTATTAATATCTCCAAAAATCCTGTTCAACACTCTCACACCAAACATATTGACATTCGTCATCATTTTATTAGGGAACTTGTTGAAAACAAAACATTAATTTTAGAATATGCTGAGACTAACAAACAAATTGCAGATATCTTTACTAAAGCCTTAGACACAGTCAGATTTGATTCCCTTAGGAAATCCTTGGGGGTTTGTTTTATATGAAATTGCCAATAAATTGATTATCTTGCCTTGCATATGTGTTTTTGTAAATCTCTTGTCCTGATTGGAAGAAATTTGATGAGCATATTTTTTGTATTTTAGAAAATGATCGTTATAAGTCCTATACTTTGTTGGAATAAAAAACCATTTTTGAAAATTATAAACCATCCAATTCATATTTGATCAAATCATTATCATTGTATGAGCATTCCTAATCTAGTTTCTTTTTCAGGCTCCATTTTGGAAAAGAGCTACCTATACTGATGTGTGAAAGCCGACACTGAGTAAGTTGGTACCAGGTAATTAGTAATTATATTGGAGGATACTCTACCAGCGTAAAGGGCTACCATCAGTATAAGAGTTATAGCCTCCATTATGGTTACAATTTGAAAAAGGCTAAAAATCGCCACATATGGGCAATGACCCAAGCTTTAAAAGGCCAAAAAGAAACGCCAAATTGCTTACACATGCACACACATATGCCTGTTCTAGACTGTGTAAGATGGTTGTAAGACTCATACATATAATGAATTGATTCAAATATGTTTTGTGATTGGTATATTTTTCGAATTATGGTCTCTTAGTATTTGATTTATAACTCATTTATCTAATTTGTGAAAAATATGGTTATCTTGTTTCTTTTGAACAGGACTTGACATTTACATGGATACATATAGTATGGCAATTTACACTCTATTTTCGGCAATTTTGTAATAAAATAAAATAAAAAAATTTGAAAAATAAAATCTGTTTGTACCGTGTACTTAAAAAAAAGGTTTGAAAAAAAATTAATTGTTGCAATTTATTTGTTTTATCTCAACATATTCTAAAAATATTCAAAAGTTTCCAATTTTGAGGTGTGAAAGAATTTGTTTTAAAAAAAATAAAAGAAGGAGATATTTTGGCATTTATCACTAAAATTCAGTTACCCATTTTTGAACTTGCCTCATTTGTGCATCGAATACTCTATTCGGATTCACTTTGGTTGTTTTATAATCAGTGTTTTTCCTGTTTGTCTCTCTCACGTATAACCAAAGTGTTTAGGGTTTTTGTTCTTTGTGTGTCTCCATTTGTTTCTATTCTAGCAGCCATGAAGACCAAGGAGCCTAACACCCCCTGCTGTCCCGACTGCTCTCGCTTCTGTCCAGACAGGTCTTACACATCTTTCTGACCGGTTCACTCTAATGGAGGATACTCAGCGCCAAATTCTTGCTTCATTGGCCCTTCCCAATGCATCCACCTCTCCTGCTCCATGACGGTTATCGTTCCTTTTTGCTTTTGATAAATGTAAAAGACCACTCGATGTGTCTTTCATTTTGGTTTCGTTTTCTTTGTTCTTTGGCATTTTTCTTAGACAATGAGGGGGAGAGAGAGTAACTCTATTTTTTGGTACATTGACCTGCTGTTTCTTATTGGTTTTTGTTAATTGTTATATCTTGTGCTTTGGTTATCTTTCGCAGGGGGAGTCATTTTGTGACTCTTGTGATTTTAAGCACTTACTTGTGTTTTGCAGGGATCTTTTAAAAATAGATATTCATTGTCTATAAAATTGCCAAAGGGGGAGATTGTTAATCCTATAATTGGCATTTTTATAGAAATATCTTTTTCTTAAAAGATAAATTGGTGGATTTAGTTGTTTCCCTTTATTATAATATTCGGAAATGTTTGTTTCCCTTTATTATACTTTTCGGAAATGTTTAGTTTCCCTTATTATAATTTTCAGAAATATTTAGTTTCCTTTATTTCAATTTTCAGAAATCCTCTTTCCTTTTGTGTGAATTTTGGTCAATAATGTGCTTCCTTATTTAGAATATATTGTCTCATTTTGTTTATAAGGGAAACAAAGTTTATTGCAAATATTCAGTACTTACCCAAAGTTGTTTTTGGATTATTTGCTGATATATTTTCGTGCAGCTCAAAGATTGCAATCAGGAAACTGGTTCTTAATGTTATTAATTATTGTTTCCTTTTTGAGCTTGTTTTGATCCGACACAGGTCTCAGCTGTCCCCACCGATATCGCATCTGTCGGATCAGGATCTTCTAAATAAGGCAACTCTTCGACAATCAAGAATAACTTCTATGATTCTTGCATTTATTAGAAGAATTCTTTCTCAGCCTTTGTGAGTACGAAAAATGACTCTATAAATAGGGCTCTAAAGGCAGTGAGAACAGTGAACTCTTTGGTGTATTATTCGTGAGCATTATTATAATATTTGTGAGAGTTCCTCTTTGTATTCAAGATCATAAGTATTCACGTGATCTTGTAGAAATATGTGTGTTTAGTGATGAGTTTATACCATGTTCGTGAGTGAATACACATTGTAATTTGAACACAACGTTTCTAGTCTTCGGGAGAAGATTTTTACAAGCCTTGCGTCGGGAGGATGCAAGCACTCGCTGGCCATTGAAGGGAGTTCAAGTGGTTGAGCGTTTCAATCAAGATCAGATTAGTGAAGAGAAGTACAACAAGTTGCGGCAAATCTCAAGAGGGAGTCTTGTTTTGTTTAAGTCAATGTTTTTGTACTTGTGATTCTTTATTAATTGGTTTTATTCTCTGGGCGTGGCCCCAAGGAGTAGGTTATCCGAAAGGGTTTTTGAACCTTGTAAAAATTCGTTGTGTTCTTTATTGTTTTGCACTGTCTTTTTATTGTGTAAGTTTCTGTCGTGACAAGTTTGGTTTCTGTCCCGACAGAACTGTAATCTGTGTAAATAGTTAAGTACCATTCCGCACTTTAATTAATTTACTTGGTTTAATTAATTTGGTAATTACTAAAAACGGAATTTCAGAACAAAATACAGAATCTAAAAAGTATAAACTCTAAGTTTTTAACCATACTTAACAATAAAATTTTAAACACTTTCTTCACAATTTTGAAAGGAGTTAATTATATTCTTCTCTATTTCCAAAAAAATATATATATATTTGAAATATTTAAACTATTTTTTCTCATTATTTTTCATTATCTTTTTTTCGTTATCGTATTAATAATAATTATGCATAAAGTTATTGCAAGATAACATGATAATGATTGATTATGAACAAGAAAGCTCAGTTGAGATAACACAATATATTGGTGTTCTTCTCTGAAAAAATCAATTGTTTTTATTTTATTTTCAAAATTTTGAGTGGTCTTCTTAGCTCCAACTCCAATGGCTCTGACCATATCTTTCCTGTCGCTATTGGATGGTTAAATATTACCTATTTATTAGTCTAGGTGAGACGTCGGCGACGTAGTTAAGACACTTCTAGAAATCTTTAGTTTGTCTTTTTCTAAATACTTATAATAAGTGCACGTCGTAGTAGTGTGATGTAGACGACGGACATACCTAACGCATTACAGCAAGGATAGAAAAAGATAGAATAACAATGTTGGTAATAATTTGTTATTTTATGTATTTGTAAAGTATTATTTTGGTACTTTATGTTTATAAATAATGTTTATTTGGTATTTTACATTTTGAAATCGTACATATTTAGTATCATGCATTTTAAAATCGTACATATTTGGTATCCTGCATTTTAAAATTGTACATACATGATACTATAAACTCAAATTTAATTAATAAAATTTTACCAATTTAATCAAATTACTCTCAATCATACGAACTACAAATTATATATAACTACGAACATTTTTGTCATATTGACAAAATTTTATCAATTATGATACCAAATATCTATGTTTTCAAAATACGGGGTACCATATGAGCATTATTGAAAACAGAGTGTACCCGAACGATACTTTGCAAAATCAAAGAGTACCAAATGAGTAAATTTCCTAATAAGAATAATAATCCTAAGTCAATCTATATATAAACTTTTTCATCTAAAAAAATAAAACTATATCTTCGACTTAATTTCATACAAAATATCTAATAAATAAAAAATATTTTTTTCCAATTATAATTCAGGTATCTTAGACTGTAAAATTCTAAGCTATGTTAAGAAATTTATAATGGTTTATATTTTTTTGGATCTTGTATTTTGTTTTATTACCTATTTTGATAAATTACTTTTTGATTCTTGTGTTTTGTAAAATTTTCAAATTGACTCATAAACCTAATTTTAGTCAAAGTGTAACTAAAATCACAAATAATTTGTAAAACTAACAATTCAAAAAAAAATATATATATATATAACAAAGTGAGATTTTTTTGAATTTCCCGCTCTCTCTTCAGCTTGAGCTGGAGCCATGGCAGGGAGACCGAGATTGAAGAAAAAATCACCAGCGAAGAAGAAAAGAGGGCCATCTTCCACGGATCCAGTCATCAAGGTAAAATCTATGGCTGGCATCCTAGGGGTGGAATCGATGGTGTTTGATGAAGAAGAGGGTGCTAATAGAAATCGACTGGATATTTCTGAGAAGGGACATCCGTTGGATTCTTCTGCGAAGTCTAATAGGGGAACAAAGATTGAGGAAGACGATATGCCTAGTCAGAGTAAACAATCGCTGATAGGTGCAGAGCTGGAACAAGATGATTTGAATCGTCGAAATATGGTGAAACAAACACTTAATGATTGGTTAGGGGTTCTAAAAGGAGGCACGGGGAAGAAATCGCTTTCAGGTACTTCTAAAACTACTTCAAATCTGCATATTAAGGATAATTGTGTTAAGATAGAAGCATCAGATATTGAAGATGAGATTCAATATTGGAACTCAGCCTTGGTCTGTTATGTTCTTGGAGCAAATCCACCAATTTCAGTAATGGAGGGATTTTTTCGAAGGATCTGGAGAGATAAAGGTATCGATAAAATAACTCTTTTAGCCCCAGGGGTCTTTATTCTCAGATTCAATTCGATGGAGGTTAGGGATGGAGTTCTTAATGGTGGATATCAGTTTTTTGACAGGAAGCCACTTATCATGAAGAGTTGGGATCCTAACTCTAAATTCACTAAGGAAACAATTCTGACGGTTCCGATCTGGGCGCAGTTAAGCAACCTAGAATTGAAATACTGGGGTGAGAGGTCAATGGCAAAGATTGTTGGGTTAATTGGAAAATTGGTGAAGCAGGATAGAGCAACTCTGGCAAGGGAGAAGTTACAATATGCTCGAGTCCTAGTTGAAGTGAATCTAACAAAAGCTCTACCAGAGCAAATCAAGTTTGAAGATGAAAATGGGGATTTTGTGTATGTGGGAGTGCATTATGAGTGGAAACTTGATATTTGTTTGCACTGTAAAGGGATAGGTCACATGAAGGATGTATGTAAGAAGAGGATGAGTCAAGGAGAGCCGTCACAAGTCTGGAAAGAAAAGAAAAGTGAAGTTCCAATACCTGATCCAGCTGTGAATGGAGTTACAAACCAGAAGCAGGGATCAGAAAAGGAGAAAAGTGAGGGGATTCAAGCTATTAATGGGAAGAATGGAATAAGGAATAAGGCCAAGGAGAAGCAAGAGAGAAACACATTTTCGGTGCTAGGACAATATTCAGAAACTGAAATCACAGTTGGGGAAACTTTACAGGGACTGAGGTCTGATATGAGTGGAGGGGGGGAACCTCCATTAATAAATGGATAGACTATTTGGATGGAATGTTAGGGGGCTTAACAACGCCAATAAACAAAGGGAGGTTATGCGAATGATCTCTAGCAAAAGAATTGGGTTTGTTAGCCTCTTAGAAACAAGGGTAAAGGCCCCCAACATGGGGTCATTATACCTTAATATGTTCAAGGGATGGTGCTTTACTAAAAACTTAATGCATCATCCTAATGGTAGAATTATAGTGGCGTGGAATCCTTTGAGTTATGATGTGGATATTAGAGGGAGTTCGAGCCAATGGATGCATTTTGCTGTCTCAGCCAAAAATAGGGATCATTTTGATATTACTGTGGTGTATGCTTCTAATGATATGATAGGCAGGGAGAGGCTTTGGGAAGATTTGGAAAATATGGCTCATGGAATTAATGGCCCTTGGATAGTTATGGGAGACTTCAATGCAGTTTTATCTCCTGAAGATAGGTTTCCTTATCATGGGAATGGTTCAGAATTAGCTTCTTTTCAGCACTGTGCAGAGACTTGCAGGTTAATAGATATGAAGTTTTCGGGTACTTTTTTTACTTGGAATAATAAACAAGCTGGCAAGGACAGGGTATATGCTAAACTAGATAGAGTTTTAGCTAATGAGAAATGGATAGGGAAGTTCCCTACTGCTGAAGTGGTTTTTTTTCCTGAAGGTGATATGGACCATAGTCCGTTTATGGTGAATTTTGGCTCTCTTCTTGAGAATAAGAAGCCTTTCAGATTTTTCAACTTTTGGAGTAACCTTGAAGGGTTTCAAAGGACAGTAGCTGGAAGTTGGAGGAAGGAGACTCAAGGGACTCCAATGTTTTGCTTGATAACAAAATTAAAAAGGCTGAGAGTGGAGTTGAAAAAGCTAAATAGAGAAGGGAAAGGTGATGTTTTTGTGCAAGAGGCAAAGAATCATAAGCTGATGCTAGATACCCAAGAGAAATTACAGTCAGATCCTGGTAATAACCAATTGATTGAAGAAGAGATTTCAAGAAGGAAAGATTACTAGAAGGCTCATAAAGACCTGGTGCAATTTCTAAAACAAAAAGTCAAGGAGGATTGGCTTAAACAAGGGGATGAGAATACTAAGCTTTTCCATAACAGTATTCGACATAGACAAATTCAGAATGCAATTTATTCGATTTGGGACATGAAAGGAAATTGGCTAGATAAACAAGAGGAGGTCAACAATGCGTTTTATGAATATTATGAAAAGTTGCTAGGGTCAGAAATGAGTGACAGAAGGCGTGTTTTAGAAGAGGTGGTGCAAATAGGGGCTACGGTTTCAGAACAACAATCTGATTTTTTACTAAGAAGTTATACTGCAGAGGAGGTCAAGGCTGCTCTATTCTCGATCCCTGAGGAAAAGGCACCAGGCCCGGATGGATATAGCAGTGGTTTTTTTAAACATGCTTGGAGTATCACAGGTGATGATCTAACTCAGGCAGTACTCTCTTTTCTTCATTCAGGAAAAATCCTTAAAGAGATCAATACTACAAATATTGCCCTTATACCCAAGTCTAATTGCCCTAAGAATGTGAGTGAGTTTAGGCCAATTGCTTGTTGTAACGTGGTCTACAAGATAGCCACCAAAATGATCTATTCTCGACTTAGAGAGATTCTTCCTTCAATTATATCAGAGAACCAAAGTGGTTTTATTAAAGGCAGGAACATTGCTCATAATATAGTGTTGTGTCAAGATCTAGTAAGGGGGTATGGGAGGAGGAATGCTCAAGCAGCTTGCCTTTTTAAAATAGACCTGCAGAAAGCTTATGATTCTCTGGATTGGAATTTCTTACAGGAGATGCTGACTGCCTTTAAGTTCCCTGATAAGTTTGTTAAGTTAATAATGAGGTGTGTGACAACAGCTAGATTTTCTCTCATGATTAATGGGGTGCTTACTAGACTTATCATTGCTAGAAGAGGAGTTAGACAAGGGGATCTGATGTCCCCTTTGTTGTTTGTGATAGGAATGGAGTATCTCTCTAGAATTTTAGCTAAAGTAGCAAAGCATCCGGATTTCAAATACCATCACAGATGCAGCAGTTTACATCTAACTCATATGTGCTTTGCTGATGACTTACTGATGTTTAGCAAAGGAGACTTCAAGGCAGCTTACTTATTATTGAGAGGATTTCGGCTTTTTTCGGAGACATCTGGCTTGAAGGCTAATAAAATGAAATCTGCAATTTATGGTGTTGGGCTAAATGAGGATTGTTGGCATCAGCTTTCTGAGGCTTCTGGTTTCCAGCGAAGTAGGTTGCCTTTCAAGTATCTTGGGATGTCAATTAGTAACAAAATAATTACCAAAACTGAGTGTGAGTGTTTGGTAGAGAAAATGGTGAAAAGGATTCGAATTTGGAGTACTAGGAACCTATCTTATGCAGGGAGATGTGTACTTATTAACTCTGTGTTGATGTCCATTAATACTTATTGGTCTCAAATGATTATTCTTCCTAGTTCAGTGATAGACAGAATTAATCAGATATGTAGAGGCTTCTTATGGAAGAATGGTGATAATGTGGAGGGCCATGGGCGAATCTCTTGGGTAGAGATATGTAAACCAAAGCAACAAGGGGCACTGGGTTTTAAGGATATAGAACTTTGGAATAAGTGTGCTCTAGGGAAATATGTCTGGGCTATAGCCAACAAGGAAGATAATATGTGGGTTAAGTGGATTCATGCTGTCTACATAAAACAGCAAGATTGGTGGGACTATGTGGCACCTAGCTCTAGTAGCTGGTATTGGAAGCAATTAGTTAGAGTTAAAGATGGGTTAAAGGTCATATATCAGCAAAAAATCTCTTCCTGGGATCATTACAGTGTAGCTAAAGCTTACATCTTGATGAAGAACATTGCAGAAAACAGATGGAATTTTGCAGCAATTTGGGATAGACTAGGTCATCCAAAGCACAAGTTTATTGCTTGGTTGGTGTTAAAACAGAGGTTGCCGACAAGGGATAGGATTTACAGATTTGGAGTTACTCATGAGACTATGTGTGTAATCTGTGGTCTTTGTGCAGAAAGTCATCGGCACCTGTTTTTTGAGTGTAAGTTTAGTAAAAGTTGTTTGGATCCTATCTTGAATTGGTTAGGGATAGGCTCTCATCGATTTGAATTGACTGGGTTGTTGAACTGGATCAGAAGGTGTAAGCACTCTGTTTGTAGAAGGAGAGCTTATACTAGTGCAATCTGTGCTTGTATATACCATATTTGGGCAGCTAGGAATTCAGCCTTGTGGAATCTGCAGGTGTCGCTTATAGG
This sequence comes from Humulus lupulus, assembly GCF_963169125.1. Taxonomy (NCBI): domain Eukaryota; kingdom Viridiplantae; phylum Streptophyta; class Magnoliopsida; order Rosales; family Cannabaceae; genus Humulus; species Humulus lupulus. The sequence goes on from NC_084795.1 coordinate 47,091,356, forward strand.
GTATATAATTCAGAATATTAAGTATCAAACCTGTCATAGATTTAGCTGGTTGTTGGCTAAGAATCTAGGTAATGAGGATTTAAGTTGGGTGAGAACTTTACTTTGTAATTAATAGTCTTTTGATTTAGTGGGGGAGTTTGTAATTGATTGGTGTTTGTAATTGTTGTGCATAATACAAAGCTAGCTGATTTACCAAAAAAAAAAAAAACAAAAACACAATTATTCTGACTAATATCTCTGTTATCATATTCAAATTTTTCTTTATCAAAATTGAGTTTAGAGGTCACAACAAGGAAAATGGGCTTTTACTTCGATTTTTAAACTTGATTTACTTCGGTTTTCGCTAAAATTCGCAACCGCAGTAGTTCGGAGCGAAGTAAAAACTAGTTAAAAACCGAAGTAGAATCTCTACTTTCTACTTCGATTTTTACATAATAACCGAAGTAGAAAGTGAATATACGCGACCATCCTTGGCACTTTCCACTTCGGTTCTTAAGTAAAACCGAAGTAAAAGGGCTACTTTCTACTTCGGTTTTTACTAAGAACCGAAGTAGAAAGGGGACTTTCAACTTTGGTTTTTACTAAGAACTGAAGTAGAAAGGGGACATTCTACTTCGGTTTTTACTAAGAGCCGAAGTAGAATGTCCCCTTTCTACTTCGGTTCTTAGTAAAAACCGAAGTAGAATGTGTCCGCCTTTTTATTTAATATATATTTCTGATTATTTTTAAGTGGATGATTTCTATTTATATATATATATATATTTGGCCTAATTTTATTTAAATGGTCTAATTAATATATATATTTTGGCCTAATTCTTTTTCAACAATTTAATTATATGAATTTACAATTATATATATTTTTACAATTGAAATTGGTTAAGAATTTTTTTTGAATGAAAAAATGATAACTTTTATTAATTAAAAATGTTATACATGAGCAAATAAAACACAAGTACTTAAGTAAGATAACTAGCCTTAATATTAATACATTTACAAAAAACTATACTTACAACTAAACGAACTTATAAACAAAATAGGCTTACTGATAAATGTATGTCATCAATTGATAAATGTATGTCTGCAATCTCACAATATTGCGTCTTCCCACCAAACTGTAAAATTAATAAATATAAATTAATTTTATAGATTATCGATACCAAAATAAGTTATAAAAAATGAACTTACTTTTTCTTTTAGGGTATTCATTGCATTTGATGCCTGTACAAGATCTCTAATGTACTTCAACACGTAAAAACCACATTCATGACCTTGTGGTTGTCTTGGACATGCAACATTGAATATCTTTGTAGGATTTCCGAGTAATTCATTGGAAGAAGTCTTATAATATGCACTATTTAAAAAAGAAAATTAATAAAAGTTATTAAAATGTAGTAACATGTAATAGTTGTTGCATATTAAGAAATATTTTTAAAAATTTAAAACTTACCTCATTATCATCGAATCAATTTCTTCAGGACGTTTGTGTGATTTCAGTGGATCCAAGAACACGATTTTTCCTTTTGGCATAGCAATCACCAACATCCAATGTTCCCTAAAATAAGAAGCGTGTTAAGTAAAATAATTAAAATTTTAATATATGAATAATCAAATAAGAAAAGTTTACACTATTTCTTACCGTATGTTCCAAGGTATAAAGTATAGTTGACCAACTCTATCCATGGTCATCAACCAATTTGCCAAGTCAATGGTTGATCGTTCTACATCGTTAACATTATTAATGCTAAGCCGTTCAATGTCAAAAAACTTGTAAAAGACACGCTGATTTGGAAATAGGGACTCCCAAATGCATCTGCAAAATTTTCTTTACTGTTAAATATTTTTGAAAAATTTCGGCAGAGTTTCCCCTATAAATAGGACTACCCAAACCTGTAAACATTCAATTTACTATGCAAATTTGCAACAGATCACAGAGCAGTACTCATAACTGATTCTAAATTCATTTCATTCCAAAGAATTAGTTGAAGGGATACCTTAATCCGAATATCATTGCTGAGCCTCCAATCATATGCAAAGTAGCAACTTGTTCCACATCCTCTGAAGTTATAAAGATTGACTCGCGATTCATGAATGATGGGTCCACTGGAATTGAGACGACTGTGCTCATTCCCTTAACTCTGCAAAATTCTCTCACCATAAACTGAAGGCTAACATGGATGCGATTCATGATGTGATCGGCAAATGGTTGGCCTTCAGTCAGAGTGTTTTCTGGATTGACGCGAGACCCAGCTGATGACAGATGTGGGCTAGTCAAAGAATTACGGTTCGTCTTATCCTTGGATGGACTTTTTGACATAGGAGGTTTCTTTTTTAGAGGACCCTACGCAACATCAAGTAAAAATAATATTAAAATAATGGACCAACGAATATTTTAATAGGTAACAAATTAAAAAATTTGTTTATACCTGGTCAGTCATAATTAATTCTTTTTGCCAAGGAATGAATACGTCATAAGTATCTCAAACATAGCGTATCTCCCCAACAGAACATGGGATTTCAGCATCCTCTTGTAACATTTTGGTGACTTGCACCCTCGCGTATTCGTCTGTCAGTTGAACACCATGAATAGTCACTGGACCCACCCCATCAATGATAACACCCTCTGCCACCACATTATGAATATTATCCGAACAAAGTAACACATCCTGCATGTATGGTGTGTCATCCTGCATGTACGGTGTGTCATCCTGCATGTACGGTGTGTGATATTCTTCATCGTTCTGCTCGTCATCGTTGTCGTGTTCATCCATATCATCTATCCCACCTGCTTGTTTAGCTTTTTCCTCCTCTAAAGCTTTAAGTTCTGCTCTGAGCCTCGCAATTTCTGCATCTTTCTTACTAACAACATCAGCCATTTCTGTTGCTATTTTTGGTTTTCTTCCAAAGACGGACGAAATCTTCGCAAACGACCTACAATAATCAACCAAATTTATTTAAAAACTAAAATATTATAGAATTAAGTTAAATGCAACAAATAAAAAAATAATATCATACCCAAGTGCTCTAACATGCCCTGGGTGCTCAGGTGTCCCTAAAGCTTGCGTTAATATGTCATTCCAACCCTTTGCAATGATTTCTCCACTACTAACTTTTTCTTTCAGCTCATTCTGTGGAACAAACCAGTGGTCACTTATATTAGTGACTTATAAGAACTTTATCATTCCTACATTACTTTAAAATACTTGCTTGAAACCACTTACAATTCTTGCTTCAATTTGTTTGTCCAAATCTGTGACAAGAATCTTCTTCTTTTCTCGTGCTCTTATCCAAACTTGGTACCGTTCTACATCTGCCACACCTAGTTCAGTTTTCTACAACATACAACAATTAATTAAAGTTGGTGAGTGCAATATTCTTCATAACAGGTTGACAATTATAAAATAGTGATGTGAATTACTTACCAAGTCCTCTCTAACATTGGCAAGCCCTCTACGAGATGTACGATGCCTCGAAGTATATTTGAGAGCTCTTTCACGTTGTGCTGCCCGCAAAGCCTACAAAAAATAAGTAACAATAAGTTTTTAAGCAATTATTAGTATTTCAAAACTAATAAATCATATACATAATAGATATACATAATAGTACCATAAACTCAGGAGATAAACGGTGGCTAACAAATGTCCTCCAATCTTCTAGGTCAAGTTCTGGATATTTCTTAGGAAGGATTTGGAGTTCATCTATCAGACCCTCTTCTGCCAAAGGGTAGATGTAGTCACTAGTGATGTTGGTCTTAAAATCTCTCATCATTCTTCCCGCACATTTAATTAATTCTGGTTTCCAATTTTCTGGAATGTTAAAGGCACCCTGAAATAGAAAGAAAATGATTAATAAAATGCAAAGTAATTCATGAAAATGATCAATATATTAAAGTAATTAAAATATTTTCTTACATATACATCCTCCCATATTCTATTCTTCAATTCTTGTGGGACTTGTCTCCAATCCTTATAATTGAGAGAGACCGTTCTCCTAGTTTTAACTCCAAGGTACGATTGCATCTCACTATATGCTTTCCCTATAGGTTGACCTTTATCATTAAACTGAATATTTCTCTTTATTCCCTTAGCTTTTTTATTATTGATATTGTTCTTCTTTGTTGGGCCTCGCCTATTTGGTGTGTTCTCCCCTTCAGAAATTGTCATCTGCACATAAACTCTACAATTCTTTAGGCAAAACTCTAAAAATTTGTTGAATCCATCTTGAAATTGTGATGTTTCTCTCCTCTCAAGCATCCATGATTTATCCATACTAATAACAATATTAAATTCCTAATAAGTTAGAAAAAAACTTATATTAGGTTCTAGTCTTATAATTTTTTTTAAAAATTCGACAGAGTATCCTCTGTTTCTATAGCATACCGTAATTTCATAATTACCTATAAAATCAATACAAACAAACACAATAATCAAGCATAGATGAATCCATCATTATTAGGTTCTAGTCTTATAAATTTTTTTAAAAATTCGGCAGAGTATCCTCTGTTTCTATAGCATACCGTAATTTCATAATTACCTATAAAACCAATTAAAACAAACACAATAATCAAGCATAGATGAATCCATCATTATTAGGTTCTAGTCTTATAAAATTTTTAAAAAATTCGGCAGAGTATCCTCTGTTTGTATAGCATACCACAATTTCAAAATTTTCTAAACAACAACACAAACAAACACAATAATCAAGCATAAATCAATCCATCCTTATATCACCACAGCACGCAAATTTCCCAGAGCCTACTTCACTAATTTTCAAACATAACTTTCACTAAATCTAATATGCATGATTACATTTGCCTTATCTTTATACATAAATCTTGTAGTAATATAAATAAAAAAAAATAACTAACCTTCAATATTACTCTTCAATGCACCCGAAATGAACAACAAAGTTCACCACTCAATCAACGACCCTACTAAAACATTACATAATTAGTAAACTACATAATTAATTATCAAACCAAATAATAAAAAAAAAAATCCAAACTAGTTAATGAAACTAATGAACAACACTTTGATCATCTTCAAGCTATTTATTTTTTTTCAAATATTTAAAAAACAAATTTATCTATTGTCACAATTTCTAAAATTCACTAATATACATATATATATATTTTTATAATAAACCTAATTTTTATCACATTATTTAACCTAAAAAAATAAACAAATAATTATAAAAGTTAACAACATATTAATTATATTAATTATAAAATTCGGAATAATAAAAAAAAAAACATAGAAAAATAAAAAATTATCATCAAAACCATATTTTAGTAATCTATACCTGTTTTGAAGCTCAAAATCCCCTTGCAATGACAAAACTCCGGTCAAAATCCGGCAAGAAACACCAAGAAACAATGGAGAAAATACCCACAGCCAAATGCTTTTTTTTCTCTAAAAAACAAAAAAAAAATATTTTTGGACTATATTTCGGTTTATAGTGTAGAAAAGCAGCAAGAAATAAAGAAAAAAAAAAGGTGTGGAGAATGAAAATGGGTCTTGGCTCACGGTTGTTAATGGAGGTTTTTGGGGTTTTTTTGCACAGAGGAGATAGAAGGGCTTGAGGGAGATGACCGTTCGGGTGATAAAAAAGGGTTATATATAAAACCCTTTAACTTCGGTTTTTACCTAAAAACCGAAGTTAAAGGTGCACAAGGGAATAATGGTTGTGCACATTTCACTTCGGTTTTTAGGAAATGTACACAAGGGCTGCGTTTGGCTTGACCATTTTTTTGCATATTTATTATCTCTAAACATAAGTTACGGGCTTGTTCAACCAAACACGGCCCTCTTCACTATGAATTTTTCACTTCGTTTTTTTAAAAAAGCGAAGTAGTATGTAATTTTTTTCAAGGCACCATTTACAGAAGCGAAGTAAAAGAGTTTGAATAGGTTTTTACTTCATTTTTTTGTATGCTCACTATAAAAACCGAAGTAAAAGCCTATATTTCTAGTAGTGGGTCTATTTGAACAATTTTACAAAATATAGGGTCCAATATATAATTTTTTAAAACACAGGGTCCAAATAAATAATTTGACAAAATACAGGGTCCAAAAATGTATAAACCCTATTTATAATTGTAATTCTTTATCTGTAGGATTTCGACTGATTATTTATATTGATTTTACTTAGTCTTACGCAGATTGTGTAATTCTTTTTAGATATGTGTTTAACATCCAAATGTGACTTCCACTAAGTGGTGATTATAGTATATAGATCTTGTACTAATTTAATAATATATAGAAAGTGTTTGACAAGATCTATATACTATTAGTAAATATAAATAAAGATAACAAGATGAAGAAAAAGAGATGAAAAAAATAAATCACTCAAATATATAAACTTGAAGCACATGTTGAATAAAAAATATCAATCAAAGTCATAGTGCATATATGATCATACCTAAGAAGGTTATCATATTATGTCATACATTCTCATAACAATTATAGAGAGAAAAGATGAGAAATAAGACTGAAATTTGGTAGAATTTTATTACCTAAAAATTACACATGAAATAGATAAAATAAACTCTTATTTATAGAGCCTAAAAATGACTATAAATAAATAAAGAAAAGTTTGGGGTCACAAAATAAATATGATATTATAAGTCATTTCTATTATTAATATATATATATATTTTGTTATAATTACTGTTATTTTGGTTTATATTGTGCATGAAGGTGGAGTGTGAGAAAATTGGGTGAAAATGAGTGTTGATGGAGAAGAAAGGGCTGGAATGAGCAAACTTTGACTCTTTGACTGACGTGACAAATAGGAGCGCGGCACATGCGCTTGGCACAGAGGCTAGCAAGGAGGAACCAGGCGAATCGCACGCAGGTCTCACATGGGTCTGGGTTGGGGTTGCGAAGTTGGGCGTGGGTTGGCTGGGTTTCTAAGGCGACACATGTCGTGTGGAGGCTGGGATGGAGATAGAGAGTGAGGCGGGTGGGGCTTCTTCTTTGGTCTGATGGCTTGCAACAATGTCAATTTCTCCTTTTTCTTCTTTAAACCTTCTTTTATTTATGTCAAAATATATTTTATTCGTACAAAATAATAATAAAATATTTTAATCCATAAAATATATCATTTTAAAGTGGATTAACTCTTACCAATCGTACAAGAAGAAATTTGAAGAGTTGGTGGAGGGATCCGAATGACCATTAACATCTATTCAGCAGCCACCACATTTGGAATTAAAGTCTCTTCCGAATCATTTGTGTTATGCATACTTGGGTGAGAATGAGACTTTACTGGTAATTGTTTCAGCTGACCTCTTAAAAACAGGATTGGAGAAATTGTTGAGGGTTTTACGGTCTCATAAATTGGCCATTGGGTGGACATTGGCGGATATTAGAGGAATAAGCCCTTCAACAGTAATGCATAGAATCTTAATGGAGAAAGATAGCAAGTCGTCTATAGAGGCTCAGAGAAGACTCAATCCAGCTATGAAGGAGGTTGTACTTGACCATTAACATCTATTCAGCAGCCACCACATTTGGAATTAAAGTCTCTTCCGGATCATTTGTGTTATGCGTACTTGGGTGAGAATGAGACTTTACCGGTAATTGTTTCAGTTGACCTCTCAAAAACAAGATTGGAGAAATTGTTTATGGTTTTACGGTCTCATAAATTGGCCATTGGGTGGACATTGGAGGATATTAGAGGAATAAGCCCTTCAACAGTAATGCATAGAATCTTAATGGAGAAAGATAGCAAGCCATCTATAAAGGCTCAGAGAAGACTTAATCCAGCTATGAAGGAGGTTGTACTTGAGCAAATCCTTAAATGGTTGGACGTCGGGGTGATCTACCCAATTTATGATAGTGATTTGGTGAGTCCAGTGCAGGTGGTTCCAAAGAAGGGTGGACTAACAGTAGTAAAGAATGAAATTAACGAGCTAATCCCAACTCAAACTGCGACCAGATGGAGCATTTGCATTGACTATGGCAAGTTAGATAAGGCGACACGAAAATATCACTTCCCACTTCCCTTTATTGATCAAATATTGGATAGGTTGGCTGGTCACGAGTATTATTGCTTCTTAGATGGTTATTGAGGGTATCATCAAATTGCCATCGCACTAGAGGACCAAGAGAAAACGACATTTACATGTCCCTATGACACGTTTGCTTTAAGAAGAATGCCATTCGGACTATGTAATGCACTAGCAACATTCCAACGGTCCATGATGGCTATTTTTTCAGATATGGTGGAAAGGAGCATTGAGATTTTTATGGATGATTTTTCTATTTTTTTTGGCTCTTTGTTTGATGTGTTTTTTGGTAGCTTGGATAATGTATTGAACTGATGTGAAAAGCAAATTTGGTGTTAAAATGGGAAAAATGCCATTTTATGGTAAAAGATAGCATAGTACTTGGGCATAGAATTTCTAGTAAAGTTATTAAGGTGGATCGAGCCAAAATCTCAACAATAGAAAATCTTCCACCATCTGTGTCGGTGAAAGGGGTAAGAAGTTTCCTTGGGCATGCTGGATTTTACAGAAGATTTATCAAGGATTTTTCAAAAATTTCAAAGCCTCTTTCGACCTTGTTGATGAACGGTGTGCAATTTGATTTTAATGGAGATTGTTTAAAAGCTTTCCAAACGTTAAAAGATAAGTTAATTTTTGCACCAATAGTTGATGCACCAAAATGAGATTGAACTCTTGATAATTATAGACATATATTTATTGAGTACTTTATTAAGAATAAAATTGTCCATTGATATAATCATTGCATACAACGTTATTCCTCTATTAATGGTTCATAATTAAAAGGGAATAAAATTACAGTTTTACCATTTTAACTATATCTTGTTCCTAGAGTATCATTGACTTTACTAGTGAAGGTTGTGTCACAACAAGTTTGCAACGTGAGCGCTCATAACATTTTCAGTTCCAAAAGTCAACCCAATATGGAACCATTATTCAATCTATAAGAAGGTATAGATTCTATATCTGTTAAACTACGTCCCCAGCCATATACATCATTGAGTCTCCAAAACAATTGTTCTTAGCCTAATCATTCTGACAAACCTTAATGCATGAATCAAATGATCAGATGACATATATATGAGTTCATAGTAACCTCAGGATTAAGATCATCATATATATGATCATTGTTTGATGTGTTTGATTAATACTATGAAACGGTGTTTAAATAAGTATTAACCGATCACATCTGGTCCAGTTCTACATACTCTCAGCATGCAAAGTACCTCCACTAATGTGTCCTACTACACTAGTAACCCAGATCTAGGTCACATGTATTCATAATACTAGCGGACCGTACTAGTAGTAATTAATCTAAATATTCCATAACTTTATTTTACTGTGAACTATTTAAGTTTATTATCTTAATCTCGATCATCCCATACCAATATGAGATTAAGACCACATAGATAAACTTTGGAATTTTTTGATATTCACTTAATATTATCATATAATATCGGACATAGTATAGTATATATATATTATCATATAATATCAGACATAGTATATATAATAATTCAATTCAATTATTATTTCATTTAAAACATTTGTAAACTACAATTGCTTTAAGGGCACTATTCCTAACACCTATGCCCTAGCTAAGTGACCATAGAGTCACCCGGGGCCCTTTGCCCTAACTGTAAGTAACTTGCCATAGACGTAGCCAAGCGCTATTTTTTTTCCAAACGACCATAGGGTCAGCCAAAATAATAGTACATCCCTGATTAGGCCTAAGCCTCTCGACCAGCGCACAATGCACTATTGTCGCCCTTGACTAATAAGTCAATGCCTTAACCAGATATTCAGATAACCAGATAAACATACAACCATATACATATAAGCATACTTCAGATAATACAAGTATGCATACATATTAATCATATATCCCAACTAATTAAATACAAACACAGTAATAACTATGTTCCTTAACGGGGTCGAGCCATAATCACACAAAATACTTATTAATCAAATATCTCAGCCAATTAAATACAAACACGGTTGTTGATGCGGTTCTTCGACAACAGATAATTATATGAATAAATGGGGTGGATTAGTGCTAAATGATGAATCGTAATATGTGAATAATCTCAAAGGAAGGTTATAACTCGTGTACTCTTTTTAGGTGGTTCGAAGGTTAAAATCCCTCTAGTCCACCAGTCAATATTATTGATATATCTCTGGTATTCCTTACAGGGTGTTTCTTTACAAATTAGAAGCCAACCCTTTGCAACACCCAGGGTCTCCATATTTATAGGGAGAGGACACCTGGGTGTTGGCAACGGGGGTCATCCCGTGACCTTCTTACCCATCATGTCACTTCTGTGACATTCATGATTAATTCCTAAAACCTGACAATGAAGTGTGGTCTAATCAATATGTAAGGGGGATAATGGGCCGCATGGCCCAAACCAGTCGGGGGGTGCCTAAACACGCACATTTATGCTGCGTGTCCGAGATTTCAGGAATGGAGTAGACACGTGATGTCTGATATGTGCACGTTTACATTGCGTGGTTGACTTTATAAAGGGTCGGACGTGTCAGCTCCAAGTCTTACCTCGAGCCTGATGTAGTCTCAGCTCGTGGTGTCCACATTGCTGACCTGATGCCTTTGAGTGTTCTTACTAAACCTTTGGCTACCTCGAGCTAAAGAGGTAGAGACTCGTAACAGCAGCTCCGGGTAGGTGGCTTCCACGTGGCTGGTAGGATTATGCCCTTTTCTAGCTCGCAAATAACCCGTGGATATTTAGGGCGTACAACGGTAATAACCATGTTCCTTAACGGGGTCGAGCCCTAATCACATAGATAATCACATTTAACACGTACTGGGTGTAATTTTCTTACCTCAGGTCCGAGTCCAACGTATAATAAGAACAACCCTCGAGCACGATCCTGGTTCCGATCCCCTAGCGGTAACCTAGTCACAACCATAATATAGTTACTCATCAATAACAAGTGAATAAAGGCTTTTGAACTGAGTCCTAGCCTCTGGGACGTCGAATTCTACTAAACCGGGTATTAGAATCGATCCCAAGCCCCCAAGTCTGAGTTCCCACACTCAAGACCTTCACGGGGCTCAAAAGCCCTTCAAACATTGTGGCCTAAGAGTCGCGGCCCGCCCCTAGGCAGAGAGTCGAAGGGCTCTCCTCTGGTACACATGTGCTATGGCGCTCCCTGCAAGCGTCGCGACTCAAAATGGAGGTTGAGCACCTCCTTATCCCTTTCAATCATGAGAACTGCGGAGCCCCAAGAACAGGGCCGTAGCTCGACATGAAAACCCAGTTTTTCCCTCGTATTCTTCAAGCCAAAACTCACCAAAAACCCAACCGAACATAGCCAAATCCCAAAAACTAAAGTTCCCAATCAACTCAGCACTTCATAGGCCTCAAAACCATCCCCAAAAACAACCTTAAAACTCCTCACAAAACAAAATTCAGATTTGAGTTTTCAAAACTCTAAAACTCAACTAAAACCAGAGAAAACATAAGGAATTGAGGCTAGAAATCGATACCTCTGTTGCCAAAATAACGCTAAGTCTTTCCCTAAGCAATCCCGAGCCTAAGCTAGCTTTAATTCCCTTGAGATCGCAAGAAATCTCAAATAATATGTGAAAGAGAAAGTGAACGATTGGGAGAGAGAGAGAGAGAGAGAGAAAGAGCTGATAGAGTTCTAAGTGTTTTTCTATTTGTGTGTAGCTTACTTAGAGTTCAAGTAACTCTAAGAAAATCCCGAGGCTCGGGGCACCAAAAACGTCCCCGGTGGTAAAACGGTCAAAATTCCCGAAATTCACTCCTAATCTCACTTACTCCGAATATATCCCCAAATATTTATTCCCATTACCCGATATCCTGGTAATATACTAAATACTCAAAATACCCCTTGACTCACCCTAAGTCGGGTATTTGGTCCCATTGTGACTCTCCTGCTAACTTGCTCCCTAGGATCGCCTCGTGCTGAGTAACCCACATATATGCACATATATTCCAAATATACCCGTAATGGGTCAAATTACGAAAATTTCCCTTCAAATAAGAAACACGCCCACATGCATATTTAATACACTTAAACATGTATATCTAGTCATATTATAATATAATTTACGTAATCATATAATGATACACATATATATCACATAAACACATATTTCATAATTAAATCACATATATTAAAAAAATTATCCATAATTTGCCATCATGGCCCCCCTAATCAAGGCCCTAAGCCTTATTAGGTAATTTGGGACGTTACAACTATCCCCTCCTTACAGGAATTTCATCCTCAAAATTTTACCTGAACAGCTCGGGATACTGATCTTGCATATCTGACTCTAGCTCCCAGGTCACTTCCTCAACCTTGTTATTCTTCCATAATACCTTAACCAAAGGTATAGTCTTGTTCCTCAGGACCTTGTCCTTCATGTCTAAAATCTAATCTGGTTGCTCCTCATAGAATAAATCTGTCTCCAATTCTAGATCCTCATAACTCAACACATGAGTCTAATCTGATACATACTTCCTCAACATGGAAATATGAAATACGTTGTGCACACTAGACAGTGCCGGGGGTAAGGACAAACTATAGGCCACCTGACCGATCATCTCTAGGATCTCAAATGGTCCAATAAACCTAGGGCTCAACTTTCCCTTCTTCCCAAATCTCTTCACCCCTCTTAGTTGTGAAACCATAAGGAAGACATAGTCTCCCACTTGGAACTTCACGTTCCTCCACTTTGGGTCTGAATAACTTTTATGAATACTCTGAGACGCGAGCATCCGAGCTCTACTCTTTTCAATAGCCTCAATGGTCCTCTAAACTGCCTTAGGATCCAAATATTTCCTCTCACCCATCTCATCTCAGTGAATGGGCGATCTACACTTCCTACCATACAACATCTCATAAGTTGCCACTCCAATAGTTGATTGGTAGCTGTTATTATAGGAAAACTCTATCAGAGGCAAATATTTATTCCAAGACCCTTCAAAGTCCAATACACATGCTCTCAGCATGTCCTCCAATATCTGGATAATCCTCTCAGACTGACCATTAGTTTGAGGATGATAAGCTGTATTGAACTTCAGCTGTGTACCCATCGCCTTATGTAAATGTAACGTCCTCACTAATCAAGAACTATTACACTATGTATTTTAAATAGTGCTAGACTCTCTAAACAAGTCATTTGGACATAACTGTGTAAATAAACATGATTAATGGTTTAGGGTTAAAACTTTTGGTCAAAAGGTATAACTGTTTTACTAAAACATTTACTTCCATACATGGGATCTCAAACTAAAATTTAAAAAAAGTTAATTACAATTTAAAAGTTACAACCAGCTAACCTAAGGGGCAAAATAGGGTTTGACCCTAATTCCTCTGAGAAATCCCGGTCGTGGTGATCGAACAGCCGCATATGTACACATTGTCACCGAAGCTCTCCAACTCATGGATGGTCCAACTTCCTTTTCCCCTTACCTGCACCACATAGCACCTGTGAGCCAAGGCTCAACAAGAAAACTTAAACATGCTCATAAGTAGTTAATAACATGTTACCAAATCATATTAAGCATGCCTAGCAAAACTAACCCTACTCATGCATGCATACCATTTATATAAATGACTACAACATCATATGGGGGCCAGTTTCCCTAAATAAATGATTAATGAATCATACCGGGACTCAGCGCCCTAGAATATGGGACTAATAAGTCACCCTAGGGCCTGTTGCTGTAACAACCCAAATTCCATAATGTGGCTTAATGCCTGGATTAGGGAGCCAGGAGGGAAATAATTGATTTAAAATGTGATTATGTGATTATATGCATGATTATGTGAGTTATATTATTATATGATGATAATTGCATGCATGTGGGCCCACTTCTTATTAGAAGGGCATTTTCGTAATTTTGGCCCGTTGAGGGTATATTTGTATATTTATGTGCATGTTGGTGATTTATGGGTGAGGCCACATTATTATGTGGATATGTTCGAGTTATTCGGCATGAGACAATCCTAGAGTGCAAGATTAGCGGTTTGATCATAACGGGGTTAATTGCTGGGCTCGGGGTGAGCTTGGGGGTAATTTGATGCTTAGTACATTACCAGGAATAAACGGGTAATGGGATATGATTTTATAATTATGTGAGGATATTGGGAGTAACAGGAACTTGAGAACGTTAATTATAATTAACGGGACAGATGGGAATTTCAGTTTTGCCCTTGGGTGGCTGTGAAGGATTAAATGACCTTAGGGGCATTTCAGTCTTTTAGCCATTAGATATAGTTAAGGTTAGTGGCTGTAGAAGGGTCTAAGGCTGAAGGAAAACAGAGTTCTCTTTCTCCATCTCTTGATCATCTCTTTCTCTCTCTTGGGTTGGAAAGTTTGAAGCTAAACTTGAGGATTCAGCTTGAGGATTAAGGCTTGTGAGCTTAGGGTTGTGTTACAGCCATTGAAGGGGGTTCAATTCAAGATTGCGGTAAGGTTTTCAGTTTAAATTTCAAGGTTTGCTCTGTTTTTAAGGTTGGTTTAAGGATTGAGAGTTTTGATCATAGAAATGGTTATTTGGTGTGGTTTCAAGTGGTTTAAGGCTTGGGTTTTGTTGCTAAACTAATGGATATGTTGTAGTGATAATTGGTTGTGATTTGGAGAAGGTTTGGCTGTGTTTGAATTGAGAAATAGGCAGGGGAGCTGGGTTCGTGGGTTCAAGTCGCGACCGAGTTCATGCAAGTCATGAATTGAATCCATTTCAGAGCCTCCCCTGGTCTCTGTCTAGCAGGCGCGCCGCGACCCTCAAGGTCAAGTCGCGGCCCGCCCCTAGCACCCTAGACAGGGGCTCTCTATCTTGGGGGTGCGTCGCGGCCCTTGGGGGCAGGTCGCGGCCCGCCCCTCCCTTTTGTTCCAGGATGGGTTTTAATGACATTTAAGTGTGGGTTTCATTTCTCAAGGCTCGGGATCGAATATACTAACTGTTTTAGTAGGATTCGAGGTCCCGGGAGCGGGGTTTTAGACCATGACCCTTTTATTACTTATTTTATTGATGGGATTCCATATTTGGTTATGAATAGGTGACCGCTAAGGGGCTTAAGGACTGATCGTTCCCAAGGGTCGTTCTTTTATTATTTGACGCTCGAACCAGAGGTAAGAATATTGCACCTAGTATGTGACATGCATGATTATTGATGAGGCATGTTGAGTGCTCTATATATGGACATTGATTGCATTATAAATGCTTGGCAGCTTTGCCTATTTGTGAATGGCACTGACTTATTAGTCAGAAACGACAATGGTGCTAGTACTGGTCGTGAAGTTGTGACTTATCAATCATGATCAGCAGTAGTACTGAGCACTGGTCGTATGGTATTGGCTTATGAGTCAAGAGCGACATTAGCATGTTTAACGCAAAGCTGAAATGATTAGATACAATCAACATGAGCATGAAATGCTTGACCGACCTATAGGTCAAAGAAAACTAAAGCGCTTGTCTAGTCTAAAGGCTAGTTACTTAGAGCCAGGGCCAAAAGGCTCAGGTGACTGAAACGTCACATGGCTAAGGGTGCAGAGCCCCAAAGAGTGACTCATTAGTCACCTATCAAGAAAGTGACTCATTATTCACCTATCCAGAGAGTGACTCATTAGTCACCATCTGATAAGGGCTGGAAGCCCCAGAATGATTAATTTATATTGTATACATGTAGTAATAGGTTTTCTTACTAAGCCTTGGCTCACAGGTGCTATGTGGTGCAGGTAAAGGGAAAGAAAAACTCACCCAGCCTTGAGTGGAGAGCTTAGGTGGTGATGTGTACATATGCGGCCGCTCGACCACCACGACCAAGGTGTTTCTCAGGGGAACTAGGGTTTACCCTATTTTGGCCGCTTAGGTCGGCAGGTTGTAACTTTTATACTGTAATGACCATTTTGGATTGTAAATAACTTTGTAAACACTTTTATGGGCCCATGTACAGTTTAACGTTTTAAATAAAATATATCCATTTCTTTTGACCGAGATTTTCACCGTGGCCTGTTAATAACACCTAGATGCACGTTTATAACCTAATGACTCGTTTAGCGAGTTAAACACTATTTAAAGTACACAATATAAGCTAGGGTTATTGTTAGGAAAAAATAGATTGCCTCAATGGAAATGGTAAGATTATACAACTCTAGACAAAATATTACAAATAAATTTTGATTGATTAAATAAGGTTACAACTCTATAACTGAAAGTACAAATAAAAAAAAAAAGAAAAAGAACAAGAATAGAATAGTGAAAAATACAACTCTAAGCAAACGATTACAAATAAAGTAAAGATGTTCGAAACAAAAGAGAAGAAGATTACAACTCTAAACAAAAGTTACAAGTAAATAGAATAGAAAATAAGAAGAAAAGCAATAGAGAAAATAGTAAGAACAGAAACAAAAAGTAAACTCTCACTTACACAACCTAAGTGAAGAGTGTTGGGGATCACCAACTTGAACAAGGTTTAAAACCTTTGTCCAAAAGCTTATTTCCCCCTAACTCAAGCACTAAGGGATCTCTCTCTCAGATTATAGGAAATGCTTTATGGAATTATCAAGCATCAAGGTTTTTCTAGCCAAGTGCTCTAATGGATAGAAATGTTGTGTCTTTCAAGTGAGCCATAGGCTCCTATTTATAGAGTTTAGAGACACCCTTTGAATTTCAAATTCCACCAACCCCCACGGCTGTTACCAATGTTTAATTGGATTAAAATGGAATTAAAAATGAGATTTGGGAGTTATTTAGGTTTTTTGAGCCGTTCAACAAGGATTGAAAAACTGAAAAATTGGTCATATTTACACCTGTGGCCGCGACCAGGGACATCAGTGGCCGCAGCCATTGACCAATTTCAGCACTTGAAAATGTGTTGTTTTTCCAAACGGTTCCAAACCCTCCCAAATGATTTTGTTTTTCCAAATGGTTCCAAACCCTTCCAAAACACATTATTGGGGTTTAAATCATATCTCTAACAGCCATTTCACACTTTATGAAATTCATCTCAATATTGTGCAACCCCAAATTTACACAATAAAGGGTAATATTTGGAAGTTACAAATTTGTAACACCAAATATATTACATATTTGGATATATCTCATATATCTAAATATTGTAACTCTGTATCATATGTTACAATATGTGACACTCTTTGTCACATTTATTTAATATAAAACATTATAATATAATATTACATTATATTATAAAATAATATAACATTCCCCCACTAGATTAAATAGTTATCTATTGTAACACTTATTTAATCAATCATTATATTTTAAAGTATAACATATCCCCCACTTGATTAAATAATAACTCTCTCTTATAGGAGTCATTGCATTAGTGCATAAAGCAAAGTGTTTTTCAACTTAAACTTTACTATAGTGTAATTATCACAAAATTTGTCAAAAATTTGGTTGCACTAGGCATTGAACAATTTTTTCATGATAACACACACACACCTTTGCGATGTTCACTTGAGACCTCTATGTCTTGCTTTGCACCGTTAATGGCCATGTGCACTTTCCACTCATGGACGTTCTTGAGAATACTCCCAATTCTCATGAGAGGCGGCACCACCCCTAGTCCATATAGGTAGAATTCTTACAGTATTTTGTTTCCAAAAATACTTGTCTTCGCAAGACTGAATCCTATTAAAAAACCTTTCGGTTTTAACCCTCAACTTGGTAACTCACAAGTACTCAATATCTCAGATGGGACTTGTTTTGAGTACGACTAATATTCACTTGATTGACTAGTTGTTACCTATTGAACCTAACACTAGTTGAATAACTAGTGTTAAGATAGGTTACCATCAATCGTGAATCTCTTTAGGGAGTTTAAGTCTCATCCCTCGAGATGATGCAGCCACAAAGTCTCTCGTTAGTGGCTTAGTGAAAGGATCTGCCAGATTTTCACTTGTTCTCACATAGGATATTGAGATGATTCCTCTTTGAATCAATTCTCTTACATATCCATGTCTTAGACTAATGTGTCTAGGCTTCCCATTATACACTCCGCTGTATGCTCTAGCCAATGTCGCTTGGCTATCACAATGTATT
Organism: Humulus lupulus; assembly: GCF_963169125.1. Classification (NCBI taxonomy): domain Eukaryota; kingdom Viridiplantae; phylum Streptophyta; class Magnoliopsida; order Rosales; family Cannabaceae; genus Humulus; species Humulus lupulus. The sequence continues at coordinate 47,109,422 of NC_084795.1, forward strand.
GATATAGTGGATACAGTCTCTTTGATTAGGGGTATCTCTATCAACAGATCTCTTAACCATTCGGCCTCTTTGCCGGTAGCAGCTAGAGCTATAAACTCTGCTTCCATAGTGGAATGAGATATACAGGTTTGTTTCTTGGAACCCCAAGAAATTGCACCTCCACCAAGTGTAAATACCCAACCAGTTGTGGACATGTTGTCCCCAAGATTGGATATCCAACTTGCATCTGTATATCCTTCTAAAATTGAAGGAAATTTGGAGTAGTGAAGGCTTAGTCCTTTGGTTTTCTTGAGATAACCAAGGACTCTTCCAATTGCCTTCCAGTGATCCACACTTGGATTACTTGTAAACCTACTAAGTTTACTTACCGCAAATGCTATATCAGGTCTAGTACATTGGGCAACGTACATTAGACTCCCTATAGCACTAGCATACTCCAATTGAGCCACCGATCTTCCTTCATTCTTCTCTACTTTTACACTATGATCGAATGGAGTATTGGCATCTTTAACCTTGAGATGGTTAAATTTGTTCAATACTTTCTCAACATGGTGGGCTTGCCCTAATGCAAAACCCCCACTATGTTTCTTTACTTTGATACCAAGTATGGTGTCAACTTCTCCAAGATCTTTCATCTTGAAGGTTGATGATAGAAACCTCTTCGTTTCTTCTATCGCTTTCATGCTATTACTTAGAATAAGCATGTCATCCACATATAAGCAAACAATGATCACATATCCCTTACAAGTTTTGGAATACAAACACTTGTCTCCATTGTTATGTCTAAACCCATTAGACATGATGGCTTGATCAAATTTCTCATGCCATTGCTTAGGAGCTTGTTTCAATCCATATAAGGATTTTACAAGTCTACATACTTTATGTTCATATTTTGGTAGGACAAACCTATAACGCCCTACCTCCTTGGAGTCGTTACTAAGTGAGTTTAAAACGTGCATTTAACCCGCTAATCGAGGTTTTAAGGTAAATGTGTAATTAAATCATAAACAGAGACATAAACTTTGAAAATAATTCCATTTACTGAAATTCATAAAACAATTAACATTTGGGATCCCAAAATATTGTTTATAAATATTTACCACTCAAAATATATTTAAAGTCGACTAAACGACAAAATAGGATTCTTTACAAACAACTTCCAAAAATACCCCTGGCTGTGGCAGCCAGGGAGACCAGACATGTGCGCATCGCGTCACACTCTCCATACTCATGGTCGGTTGACTTTCTCCTTGCCCTTACCTACACCACAGAGCACCCGGGAGCTGAAGCCCAGCAAGAAAACTCCACATAAACAGATAACATACGCATATGAACCATTTAGCATATAACCAATTTGTTCGTAAACTAAACACATACGGCCATGCCGTCTCAGGCGCTTTACCAGGCCTTGAGTTGCGGTCTACACCGTAAGGATATCCCAGGTATCCTTTAGGGTCTTACCCTGGCAACTTGCACTCCGCGTGCTAAACGTTGCTCCCAGCCCCTTGCCGTTCTCGGCCTTCGCCGTTCCTGGCCTTCGTTGTTCTCAGCCTTCGCCGTTACCGGCCTTCGCCCTCGCCGTTCCCGGCCCTCGCTGATGATTCACATATATGCATACACAACATAATTTAAACATAACTTCAACATATACTAACATATTCAATGGGCTACACCCAACACATAATCATATAGGGTCGTGCCCTGCAACACAACTATGGGGCCTCGCCCTGTTCTATGGGTACAACAGTTTTCTTACCTGTGTCCTGAGCTTCTTAAGCACTGAACCCTCGAGCACGGTCCTCTAATCCGAGCCTCTCCGAGAACCTCAAGTGGAGATTCGACCTTGAGCTACTTTCCCAATCAAATTCCAAACTTAATTCCACAAAATTCAAGCTGAACCTCAATATGTAGAGCAATCCTCTAAATTTACTGGCCTTAACTCCCTTCTTGATCCCACAAAATTCAGAGTTCCCTTTCCTTCCTTTATGTTTTTCCCTAGTTTCCTCTAGAGCTCCCAAAGCCAAGTTCTTGCATAACATAAGAATGAGAACGTTCCAACCTTTCCCCTCAGCCAAAGTTATCTATACCCAAGCCAAAAGACCCTTTTACCCCTTCCATCTAACTCTTATTCTAACTAATCCTCAAGGGCATCTTAGACTTTTCCTATCCCCTTACAAATATACCACTTTCTCACTTAAAGTAGCTATCCTCAATGGTTACCTATAGTTACCCAAGTTACTAAAATACCATTAACCTTTAATTAAAAGTCCCCAACTAGATTATAATAATCCTGAAATACCCCTAGGCTCCTCCCGAGCCGGGTATTTAATCCCATTGTGACTTTAAGCAGAATAGCTCTCTAGGACCGTCTCGGAACGTGCATCACAAATAAATCACAATTATATCAACAATATCACATATATTACATTTATGCCCTCAACGGGCTAAAATTACCTATTTGCCCCTAACAACCAAATGGGGCCCACATGCATATTTATTTTACCTAAACATGCACTCTAATCACATATTCATTAAATTCACTTAAATTAATACAGTATAACAATTATTGCCCTCCAGGCACACTAATCAAGGCTCCAAGCCTTCTTAGCAAATTTGGGTCGCTACAAAACCCTTCGGGTTGTTCCATATAGACCTCTTCATTGAGGTCACCATTAAGGAATGTCGTTTTGACATCCATTTGATGAACATACAAGTTGTGTATAGAAGCTAAAGTGAACAAAATTCTTATAGAAGTTGTTCTTGCAACAGTCGCATAGGTATCGAAATAATTGATACCCTCTTTTTGCCTAAACCCTTTAGCTACTAATCTAGCTTTAAAGGTTTGGATAGTGCTATCAGTGTGGTATTTTCTCCTAAATACCCACTTACACCCAATTGGCTTAGACCCCGGTGGGAGGTCTACCAATTCCCAAGTGTTATTGGAAAGAATGGAATCCATCTCATCATTGATGGCTTCTTTCCAAAATGCACTATCTCTCGATTGCATAGCTTCTCTATAAGTCTTAGGATCATCCTCAACGAGAAGTATAATAGGAATTTTCCTAATGACTTCCTCTCTTTTTCCTTCTACCATGTAGAATGAAATTCGTTGAGAATCTATCTCATCCACTACTAGACTTTTATGATTTTTAAGCCTTTGACTTCTTCTAGGTTCAAAGGGTTGTTGTACATCTTTTTGAGAATTCTTCTCTTGAGAATTAACTTTGGATGTAGAAGCTTGAGAATTGTTCTCATATAACAAATTCTCCTTTAGAGATGTTGAAGCTTGAGATTTGTTGTCACATAACATATTCTCAAAAAATTCAACTTCTCTAGATTCAATCACAGCATTTGACTCTAAGTCTAATAGCCTATAAGCTTTACTATTGTCGCCATAACCAACAAAAGCACATTTTATGGCTCTTGAACTTAACTTTGTTCTATTATGTTCGTTTTTCTTTCAATATGAAAGACACCCCCACACTTTGAAGTATCCTATGTTGGGTTTTCTTCATTTCCATAACTCATAGGGAGATATCTCATTTTTCTTCATCGGTATTCGATTAAGAATGTGACAAGCAGTTAAAAACGCTTCACCCCATAAGTTGAAGTTCAACTTAGAAAACACCAACATAGAATTTATCATCTCTAGATAAGTCCTACTTTTCCTTTTGGCAACACCATTGTGTTGTGGTGTATAAGGTGCAGTGCACTCATGAATTATACCATTTTCTTCACAAAATGTATTGAATTTATTAGAGAAGTACTCTCCTCCTCTATCACTTCTTAGCACCTTAATCTTTTTATTTAGTTGATTTTCAACTTCTAATTTATACAATTTAAAAGCATCAAAAGTTTCATCTTTATGCTTTAAAAGAAACACATAGGTATATCTACTAAAATCATCTATAAAAGTAAGAAAATACCTTTTACCACCTCTAGTTAAAACACCATTTAATTCACAAAGATCACTATGGATTAAATCTAGTAAATTAGATGATCTTTCTATACTAGGAAATGATTTCTTAATCATTTTTGCCTTAACACATGTTTCACATTTACCATAGTTTTTAATATTTCATGCAATCATACCACATTTTACTACTCTTTTTATGGTTGAAAAACCTATATGCGATAGTCTAAGATGCCACAAAAATAAAGAATCATACTCAACAATATAGGCGGAATTAGCATTTTTATTGATAACATTGAAAGTTACATCATTGGTGCACAATTTAACCATACCCTCACAAGAGTATCCTTTTCCTAAAAATACATTTGATTTGGTAAGTATAAGTTTACTGGACTCAAAAATGGCTTTAATGTTGGGCTTGCCAAGCAAATCACCACTTACCAAGTTTCTACTCATTTCGGGAACATAAAGTACATTCACTAATGTAACTTTCTTGCCGGAGGTGAAAAAGACTTCAATGGTACCTTTGCCAAGTACCTTGGATGTGCCCTCATTGCCCATTTGAATCTCATGGTTGCCCTTTTACTCTTCAAAGGTCTTGAACAATGATTTGTCATAGGTGACATGGACGGTGACACATGCATCATACCACCACCCTTTCACCTTGCCTTGGACCGCATTCACTTCACTAAGGGTAGCAACTATGTTTTCCTCTTGAGTTGCATTCACCTTAGGTCCTTGTTGGTCTTTTCTATGCCTACACTCTCTAGCATAGTGACCCTTTTTCCCACACACAAAGCAAGGACCTTTCTCGCCCTTAAACTTGTTTGGGTTGGTTTTTGGACCCAAGGATTTCTCGCTACCCTTTTTCCCTTTGTTTTTGGGATGTTTTGGTTGTGACACCGAATTTGCTTTGGAAGTCTCTCCATTAGACCCCTCCACAAGTTTATCTCTACATATCAATTCCTCTTCGATTCGAATATGTTTTTGGATTTCCTCCAAAGAATAATCCTCGTTTTTATGAAGGATTCTTTTCCTATAGCTCTTCCAAGTTGGTGGTAATTTAGCCACTATATCACCAACTTGAAAGGCCTCGAGAAGCTCAATCTTTAACACTTTCAATTTGTTAACAATTATTTACAATTCATGAATTTGAGGAAGAATAGGTTTATCACCAAAAAATTTGAAATCAAAGTATTGAGATATCAAAAACTTTTTGGTACCTTCCTCTTCTGCCATGAACTTTATCTCAAGTGCATCCCATATCTCCTTGGCCGATTTGGTCTCGGTGTAGAGGTAATAGAGCCTATCGAAAAGGGCGTTGAGGATGTGACCCCTACAAAGGAGATTGTCCTCCTCCCTCTTCCTTCTTTTCTCCACCTCCTCAGGAATGTCCTTATCAGATGGCATTGGGAGAGGTTCTAGAGTGGATTCTAGAATGTAGGAGATTTTGAGAGTGGTCAGAAGGAATCTCACCTCATCTTTCCACCTAGTGAAATTGGACCCATCAAACCTATCCAACCTCACTAGGTCTTGATTCATGATTTTGGTGGTCTCACCTTCCATTGAAACAAACAAGGGATAAGCTTTTGAATGTTAGGAAAAAATAGATTGCCTCAATGGAAATGGTAAGATTATACAACTCTAGACAAAATATTACAAATAAATATTGATTGATTAAATAAGGTTACAACTCTATAACTGAAAGTACAAATAAACAAAAAGAAGAAGAAGAAGAGAAGAAGAATAGAATAGTGAAAAATACAACTCTAAGCAAAAGATTACAAATAAAGTAAAGGTGTTTGAAATAAAAGAGAAGAAGATTACAACTCTAAACAAAAGTTACAAGTAAATAGAATAAGAAAATAAGAAGAAAAGCAATAGAGAAAATAGTAAGAACAGAAACAAAAGTAAACTCTCACTTACACAACCTAAGTGAAGAGTGTAGGGGATCACCAACTTGAACAAGGTTTAAAACCTTTGTCCAAAAGCTTATTTCCCCCTAACTCAAGCACTAAGGGATCTCTCTCTCAGATTATAGGAAATGCTTTATGGAATTATCAAGCCTCAAGGTGTTTCTAGCCAAGTGCTCTAATGGATAGAAATGTTGTGTCTTTCAAGTGAGCTATAGGCTCCTATTTATAGAGTTTAGAGACACCCTTTGAATTTCAAATTCCACCAACCCCCATGGTTGTTACCAATATTTAATCGGATTAATATGGAATTAAAAATGAGATTTGGGAGTTTTTTGGGTTTTTTGAGCCGTTCAACAAAGATGGAAAAAAAATGAAAAATGGGTCATATTTACACCTGTGGCCGCGGCCAGGGACATCAGTGGCCGTGGCCACTGCTCTCTGTCCCACAGGCCGTGGCCACTGACCAATTTCAGCACTTGAAAATGTGTTGTTTTTCCAAACGGTTCCAAACCCTCCCAAATGATTTTCTAACCCCCAAAACACATTATTGGGGTTAAAATCATATCTCTAACAACCATTTCACATATGGCTTTATGAAATTCATCTCAATATTGTGTAACACCAAATTTACACAATAAAGGGTAATATTTAGAAGTTACAAATTTGTAACACCAAATATGTTACATATTTGGATAGGGAAATTTTAATATGTATGCTTGATAAAAGTTATAATTACACAAAAATACTAGGCATATTAAAATTTACAAAATAATGCTAATTTTTTGCACATTACCCAAAATACCCTTTTCACTTCTTCCTCATTCTCATTTCTCTCTTCCCTCTTCTCTCTTCTCTCTTCCCTCTTTTTCTCTCTCATTTCACTCTCTCTCACCTCACAACACCACCACCACACTAAATATTATATTTCGAACAGATTTGGACATGATTTTTGGGTTTTTTTTGCGATTTTTTTCAGATCTGAAACTCTGAAATCTGCAAAAAATCGACATTGCTCGATGGTGGTTCGATGGTGCTCGATGCCAGCTCGATGAGACCTTCAAAATCATGATTTTTCATGAAAAAATGACTTTGCTCGATGGTGGTTCGATAGTAGTTCGATAGTGGCTCGATGGTGCTCGATGCCAGCTCGATGAGACCTTCAAAATCATGATTTTTCATGAAAAAATGACTTAGCTCGATGGTGGTTCGATGGTGGTTCGATGGTAGCTCGATAGTGGTTCGATAGTGCTCGATGGTGCTCGATGCAATTCTTGTAAGAGACATAATTTTTCACTCGGGTGTCCGTTTGGGGTGATTTTTTTTTTGATTTTGGGTATTTTTTCAAGATCTACACGTTTGACATGTTAATATGCACATTTGTGAAGTGTAACACTTGTAAAAAATACAAAAGTGCAAACATACCTCATGGTTAAGACATCTTTTGGTATATTTTTATGTTTTAAACTTCCTAAATGTGCATATTAACATGTCAAACGTGTAGATCTTGAAAAAATACCCAAAATCAAAAAAAAAATCACCCCAAACGGATACCCGAGTGAAAAATTATGTCTCTTACAAGAATTGCATCGAGCACCATCGAGCACTATCGAGCCACTATCGAGCTACCATCGAACCATTATCGAGCTAAGTCATTTTTTCATGAAAAATCATGATTTTGAAGGTCTCATCGAGCTGGCATCGAGCACCATCGAGCCACCCTTCGCTGGGGCCTTCAAGATCAAGATTTTCATGAAAAAATAACTTAGCTCGATGGTGGTTCGATGGTAGCTCGATAATGACTCGATGGTGCTCAATGCAATTTTTGTAAGAGACATAATTTTTCACTCGGGTGTCCGTTTGGGGTGATTTTTTTTTTTATTTTGGGTATTTTTTCAAGATCTACACGTTTGACATGTTAATATGCACATTTCGGAAGTTTAAAACTTAAAAATATACCAAAAGATGTCTTAAACATGAGGTATGTTTGCACTTTTCTATTTTTTACAAGTGATACACTTCCAAAATGTGCATATTAACATGTCAAACATGTAGATCTTGAAAAAATACCCAAAATCAAAAAAAAAAACACCCCAAACGGACACCCGAGTGAAAAATTATGTCTCTTACAAGAATTGCATCGAGCACCATCGAGCACTATCGAACCACTATCGAGCTATCATCGAACCACCATCGAGCTAAGTCATTTTTTCATGAAAAATCATGATTTTGAAGGTCTCATCGAGCACCATCGAGCCACTATCGAACTACTATCGAACCACCATCGAGCTAAGTCATTTTTTCATGAAAAATCATGATTTTGAAGGTCTCATCGAGCTGGCATCGAGCACCATCGAACCACCATCGAGCAGTGTCGATTTTTTACAGATTTCAGAGTTTCAGATCTGAAAAAAATCGCAAAAAAAACCCAAAAATCATGTCCAAATCTGTTCGAAATATAATATTTAGTGTGGTGGTGGTGTTGTGAGGTGAGAGAGAGTGAAATAAGAGAGAGAGAGAGAGAGAGGGAAGAGAGAAGAGAGAAGAGAGAAGAGAGGAGAGAAATGAGAATGAGGAAGAAGTGAAAAGGGCATTTTGGGTAATGTACAAAAAATTAGCATTATTTTGAAAATTTTAATATGCCTAGTATTTATTTGTAATTATAACTTTTATCAAGCCTACATATTAAAATTTCCCTTTGGATATATCTCATATATCTAAATATTGTAACTCTGTATCATATGTTACAATATGTGACACTCTTTGTCACATTTATTTAATCTAAAATATTATATTATAATATAATATAATATAACATTATATTATAAAATAATATAACAGTTATGAGACAGGAAGAAGAAATCCGCATCCTGAGACAACAACAGGTTCCTACAAGGAACGTTTTGCCAGATGCACCACCTGTAACGGTGCCAATAGTTGAGCAGTTGCCAGAGGTTGGAAGTAAATGAGAACCTCTTTATGAAAGGTTCAGGAAACAACACTTTCCAGTTTTTTAGGCTAGTACAGATCCAGCTAAAGTAGAGCAGTGGATAAGCATGGTTACCACCATTCTTGACTTCATGAGGGCATTTAGTAATGAGAGGGTGGCCTGGGAAACATACATGTTTCAGAAGGATGCCCGAATTTAGTGGGAAGTGATATCCCATACCAGAAATGTTAATGCCCTGGGTTGGGAAGAGTTTCAGACTCTTTTCAATGAAAAGTAATACAATGATGCCATCAGAGCTGCAAAAGCTGAAGAGTTCATCAAGCTATTTCAGGGGAGTCTGTCAGTGACTGAATATGCTTTAAAATTTGATATATTGGCAAAGTTTGCCATGGAGCTGGTGCCCTATGAAAGGACCAAAAGGGAGAGGTTTCTCCAGGGGCTACAACCTAGAATAGCCCGTGATGTTCGTATTACCATTGTGGCTAGAGTTACTAATTATGCACAAGTGGTTGAGAAGGTGCTCACAGTTGAGAGCGCAAAGAACAAGATCTGGCAGGACAATGTAGCCAGAAGATATTTTAGGAGGGCGGGACCTCCATTTTCAGGTTATAGTAGGGGCGGAGGCCCTAGTGATCAGAAGAGGAAGGCTCCAGATGCCGGCCTGAAGGATGTATCCAGAGTTCCCTAGGTGCAGGAGGCGACATATAGGGAGTGCAGGGCAAAAGCTTGCTTATTATGTTGAGTAATTGGACATTTCAAGAAAGATTTCCCGAAAGCCAGAAAGGAGGAGCCAAGAAAGGCGAACAGCTCAGCCCCAGCTCGAGTGTTTGCATTTACTCAGGCAGAAGCTGAGGCTTCACCCTCAGTAGTTACCGGTCAGCTTTTTAGTGTTGGAACCCCTTATATTGTTTTGATTGATTCTAGTGCTATATATTCTTTTGATGCTAGTATAATTATTGATAGAATGTGTAGACCATGTGATTATCATGCTGTGGGGTTTGGGACCGTATTACCCACTGGGGAGTTAGTAGTACCTAGGAGATGGGTCAGATCTTTGCCAGTGACAGTGGAAGGCATAGAGTTATCAGTTGATTTGATAGAGTTGGTTATGACTGAATTTGATATGATTCTGGGTATGGATTGGTTAGTGAAGTTTGGGGCAACCATAGATTGCAGAAGGAAGATGGTAACCTTTGAGCTTGAAGGTGAGGATCCTTTTGTATTTGTTGGCACTGTGCATGGATCCCATATACCTGTGATATCTGTTCTAAGGGCTAGAGATCTATTGCAAGGAGGTTGCATAGGATTCTTAGCCAGTGTGGTTGATACCACTTGGGTCATGCCAGTGGGACCTGAGGAGACCAGATTAGTGTGTGAGTTTATGGATGTGTTTCTAGAAGATTTACCAGGGTTCCCACCACATAAAGAGATTGAATTTATGATAGAACTGGCACCAGGGACGGAACCAGTTTCTAGAGCACCTTACAGAATGGCCCTAGAAGAATTAAAAGAACTGAAGGTACATGTGCATGAGCTGGTAGATTTAGGTTTTATCAGACCTAGTTTTTCACCATGGGGTGCACCAGTTCTGTTTGTGAAGAAGAAGGATGGTTCTTTGAGGATATGCATTGATTACAGAGAACTGAATAAGTTAATAATTAAGAACAAGTATCCTCTGCCAAGGATAGATGATTTGTTTGATCAGTTGCAAGGTAAAAAGGTATTCTCAAATATAGACCTTCGATCTGGTTATCATCAGCTGAGAGTCAAGGAGGGAGATATATCAAAGATTGCTTTTCACACTAGATATGGGAATTATGAGTTCGTAGTCATGTCCTTTGGATTGACTAATGCCCCACCTACTTTTATGGATTTGATGAACAGAGTGTTCAAGGATTATTTGGATCAGTTTGTGATCGTCTTCATCGATGATATTCTGGTTTATTCTTAGTCAAAGTCAGAGTATGAGAAACATCTGAGATTGGTTATACAGAGATTGAGGGAACACATATTTTTTGCAAAATTCAAGTAGTGTGAGCTCTGGTTATCTCAAGTAACTTTCCTTGGGCACATTGTTTGTAAGGAGGGGATTAAGGTGGACCTAGGCAAGATTGAGGTGGTCAGGGATTGGCCGAGGCCAAAGAATGCTTCAGAAGTTAGAAGTTTCCTTGGATTGAGAGGTTTTTACAGACGTTTCGTGGAAGGGTTCTCAAAGATTTCCACTTCATTCACTGAGCTGACACGCAAGAATCAGAGGTTTATGTGGTCAGACAGGTGGGAGAACAACTTCCAGGAACTGAAGCAGAGGTTGATTACAGCTCCAGTTCTGAGTCTTCCAACAGATCAAGAGAAGTTTGTGATATACTGTGATGCCTCACATCAAGGTTTGAGTTGTGTTCTGATGCAGTCAGTGAAGGTGATTGCTTATGCCTCACGTTTGCTGAATGAGTATGAACAGAGATACCTCACTCATGATTTAGAGTTGGCAGCAGTGGTATTTGCGTTAAAATAATGGAGGCATTACCTTTATGGGGAGAAGTGTGAGATTTATACTGACCACAAGAGCCTGAAGTACTTCTTCACACAGAAAGACCTGAACATGAGACAAAGGCGTTGGTTGGAGTTAGTAAAAGATTATGATTGTGAAATTCTGTATCATCCAAGAAAGACCAACGTGGTAGCAGATGCTTTAAGCCAGAAGGGTTCGGGACAGATTTTCGATGCGAGACTGATAGCCAGAGAATTAGCATAAGATATGACCAGCGCTGGCATAGAGTTGCTGGTGGGCTAGTGGCCAATAATATGCTACAGTCTACACTATTGGAAAGAATCAAGGAAGGTCAGTTGGGTGATCCACGGCTGATCAAGATCAGAGAGGATGTTTTAGCTGGAGTGTCCAAAGATTATACAGTGTCAGAAATGGGCTTGTTGAGATACAAGGGTCAGATATGTGTTCCATTAGACACTTCTATGAGATGGGAGATTCTGGATGAGTCTCATACCACTTCTTACTCTTTGCATATAGGCACCACGAAGATGTATGAGGATGTGAGATCATTGTATTGGTGGCTTGGGATGAAGAAAGATATAGTAGAGTATGTGGCTAAGTGTTTGACGTGTCAACAGGTTAAGGTTGAGCATCAGAGGCCAGCAGGGCTATTGCAACCTCTGGATATCCCAGAGTGGAAATGGGAGGACATCACGATGGATTTCGTGGGGGGTTACCCAGGATTGTGGGTCAACATGATTCAGTATGGGTTATCGTAGATCGCTACACCAAGTCAGCTCACTTTTTACCAGTGAGGACTACATATACATGTTGACGCCATTTTCGTCAACTTAAAATGTAGAGCAGATAAACAATAGGAGCTATGAAGCGGATGAATGATCTAATAAGACAACAAGAATTTTACGTGGTTCAGCAGTTAACTCTGCCTAGTCCACGAGTCAATTTTATTAAGACTTTGGATATTTCAGGAAATTCTTCAGGGATGAATTCTCCAGAAATTCTCTCAAGATATCAAAAATCCGTCCCCTCTAAGTGTTCATGATCTATCTATTTATAGAGGGTTCTCAGAGTTCGTTCCCACATATTTCGAGAAGATACTCCTCTTCATTAATGGGAATAATGACATTAAATTCTGTAACTCCTATATACAAGGAAACGTCCCCTGAAGACCAGGAGGCATATAACAGACTAGTTAATATCCCTTTAATGTAGGGAAGTTACAACAATAAATATCTTTAAATGCATGGAACGCGTCTCATCAGATGACCCATTACGTCGTTCGAGATTGGTAATCAGTATCATGTTGGACCAGGTCTTTAGGTAAGTTATGAGCTAGCCACCTTACCCCAAGACCAGCTCAAAGTGGGTAAATACCACCGAGGCCGTTACATTCCGAGCTTATACCCATGCCAAGCTCGGGCTACTTGATCCGAAGACACCCGACAACGGATATACTCCGATGCTATGTCTTTCGAGCTTAGAAATAACTTCAAGGTTACATATCTTCGAGGTTGCCACCTTGCTTCGAGGGTTTGACATCTGTACCACGATGTGCTTTAGATATCTCAAGCTCACACTTGACGAGTCCAGCTTTCGAGGTCACAATCTCAGGTCTCGAAATCTGGGCATAGCAATATAGTTGACCAATATGCAGATCTCTATGTGAGAGAGATTGTACGCCTCCATGGAGCACTGAGGTCGACCGTGTCAGATTGGGACCCCACATTCACTTCCAATTTCTAGGGAAGCTTACAGAAGGCCATGGGTACACAGTTGAAGTTAAATACTGCTTATCATCCTCAAACAGATGGACAAGCTGAGATGACGATTTAGATATTAGAATACATGTTGTGAGCATGTGTGCTGGACTTTGGTGGGTCCTGGAGTAAGTATCTACCTTTGATAGAGTTTTCCTACAACAACAGTTATCAGTCGACCATTAGGGTGGCTCCTTATAAGATGTTGTATGGTAGGAAATGCAGATCTCCCATTCATTGGGATGAGATAGGAGAAAGGAGATACTTAGGTCTTGAGGCAGTTCAGAGGACCAATGTGGCCATTGAGAAGATTAGAGCTAGGATGCTCGCTTCTCAAAGTAGATAGAAAAGTTATGCAGATCCCGAACGTAGGAACATGGAGTTCCAAGTGGGAGACTATGTCTTCCTTAAAGTTTCGCAATGGAAAGGGGTGAGAAGATTTGTGAAGAAGGGAAAGTTGAGCCCTAGATTTGTAGGTCCATTTGAGATCCTGGAGAAGATTGGTCAGGTGGCCTATAGGTTGGCCTTACCACCGGAATTGTCAGCTGTGCATAACGTATTTCATATCTCAGCTCTTCGAAGGTATGTATCAGATGTGACTTATGTTTAAGTTTCGAGGATCTGGAGCTTGAGGAATATCTCTCCTATGAGGAATAGCCGGTTCATATATTAGACAGAAATGACAAGGTCTTGAGGAATAAATATATACCTTTGGTTAAGGTATTATGGAGGAACAACAAGGTCGAGGAAGCGACCTGAGAGCTGGAGTCAGATATGTAGAGTCAGTATCCCAAGTTGTTCAGGTAAATTTCGAGGACGAAATTTCTGGGAGGGGGTAGTTGTAACGGCCCAAATTCCCTCATGTGGCTTAATGCCTGGATTAGGGGGCCAAGAGGGCCATAATTGATTTAAAATGTGATTATGTGATTATATACATGATTATGTGAGTTATATTATTATATGATGATAATTGCATGCATGTAGGCCCACTTCTTATTAGAAGGGCATTTTCGTAATTTTGGCCCGTTGAGGGTATATTTGTATATTTATGTGCATGTTGGTGATTTATGGATGAGACCACATTATTATGTGGATATGTTCAAGTTATTCGGCATGAGATGATCCTAGAGTGCAAGATTAGCAGTTTGATCGTAACAAGGTTAATTGCCGGGCTCGGGGTGAGCCTGGGGGTAATTTGATGCTTAGTACATTACGAGGAATAAATAGGTAATGGGATATGATTTTATAATTATTTGAGGATATTGGGAGTAACCGGAATTTGAGGATGTTAATTATAATTAACAGGATAGATGGGAATGTCAGTGTTGCCCTTGGGTGGCTGTGAAGGATTAAATGACCCTAGGGGAATTTTAGTCTTTTATCCATTAGATATACTTAAGGTTAGTGGCTGTAGAAGGCTCTAAGGCTGAAGGAAAACAAAGTTCTCTCTCTCCATCTCTCGATCATCTCTTTCTCTCTCTCAGGATGGGAAGTTTGTAGTTAAACTTAAGGATTCCACTTGAGGATTAAGGCTTGTGAGCTTAGGGTTGTGTTACAGCCATTGAAGGGGGTTCAATTTAAGATTGAGGTAAGGATATCAGTTTAAATTTCAAGGTTTTCTCTGTTTTTAAGATTAGTTTAAGGCTTGCGAGTTTTAATCTTAGAAGTGGTTATTTGGTGTGGTTTCAAGTGGTTTAAGGCTTGGGTTTTGTTGCTAAACTGATGGATATGTTGTGGTGATAATTGGTTGAGATTTGGTGAATGTTTGGTTGTGTTTGAATTGAGAAGTAGGCAGGGGAGTTGTAACGCACTACTTCCTTAGAGCCGTTACTAAGTGAGTTTAAAACATGACTATAACTCACTAATCGAGGTTTTAGGTTAAAAGTGTAGCTAAACTGTGTTGAATGTCGTTTAAAGGCATTAAATATCAAAATGTGGTCATTCATTGGAAATACTAAAAGTTAAATATTTGGGATCCCAAAATACTGTTTAGATAATATTTTACAACTCAAAATACATTTAGGGTCAACTAGGCAACAAATTCAAGTCAATACATAACATTTTCCCAAAAATAACCCTGGCAGTGGGAGCTAGGTAGGCCGAACATGTACCCATCACTCCATGCTCTCCGTACTCATGGTTGGTCAACATTTTCCTTACCCTTACCTGCACCATAGAGCATCCATGAGCCAAAGCCCAACAAGAAAACTCAAAACAAAACAAATAACATATGCATATCTATCAATGGCATATAATAAAACAGCCAGCGGGCTAAACACATAATGACCATGCTGTCCCAGGCGCTTTACCAGGCCCTGGGTTCACGTTCTTCACTGAGAGGATGACTCTAGCATCCTAGGAGGGTCTCGCCCTAATGTCCTGCACTCCGTGTGCTCAACATCGTTCCCGGCCCTTACCGTACTCGGCCTTGCATCCCACGTGCTCAGCGTCGTTCCCGGCCCCTTGCCGTTCTCGGCCTTCGCCATTCATTCATAAATATGCACTACATAGCATAATATCAACACATATTTAAACATATACTAAACATAAACAATAGGGCTACACCTTGAAATTCAATCACATAGGGCCATGCCCTGCAAAACAAACAATAGGGCCACGCCCTGCTCTACGGGTACAATAGTTTTCTTACCTTTAATTCCAAGTGCTAGCTGTCAGGCAAGCAACCACGACTTCCAAGAATGATCCTCTCCTGGATCCCAGCAGTAACCTTTGGAACAAATTTTTGACCCTAGGCTACCTCCAATGACACTCCAAGCTTAAATCCTCAAATTTCCAAGCTCAATTCCTCAAAAATCCTTTTGAATTTCGAGATTTCTAAGGCTTGGTAGCTGTAAATCCTCCTCCACAACTTGATTCTACTCCCAATTCCTCGAAACCCAGAATCCTCAAGCTTGTTATTGATTTTTCTCCTTCTAGAGCCCCTAAGAACCAAAGGAGTATCAATGGGAGAGTGTTGAATGATTATGGTTTCCCTTAGCCAAAGGTTATCTAATTACTGCCCAAAAGACCATTTTACCCTTCCCTTTAACTTAGTTCTAGGCTAACCTACAAGGGTATTTAGGTCCTTTCACCCTTTTGTAAAAATGCCACCTTTAACTTATTATTTCGATAACAACACCAATTCTAAGGTTACGAATAGTTACCAATATCTCAACTAAACACCAATTCCGTGATTCTCTGCTAACACCTCAGGACAGAATCTCCTCATGCCGGAAACACCGCAAAAAGTGCAAAATCACACCCTCAATGGGTTTGTTATACCCAAAAATTGGAGAATGCATCCTAGGAGGCTAAGGAGACTGCATTCTAGGAGAGCTAAGGGGAGTGGTCCTAGGAGATCCCAAGGAGGATGTGGTCCTAGGAGACCCCAAGGGAGTGGTCTTAGGAGACCCCAAGGAGAAAGTGGTCTTAGGAGACCCCAAGGAGAAAGTGGTCTTAGGAGATCCCAAGGAGGGTGTGGTCCTAAGAGACCCCAAGGGTGTGTAGGAGGCAAGCCTCCCAAGGTTTCCTAAGTGTTGGCTCGAACGTGTCCAAGGTAAGTAGCTAAGGAGGAGGAGTCTCTTGCAAGAGGATGGAGACTTAGATTTTGATAAGGAGAGCCTATACAATGTTCGATCGGACATGTTTGGGAGATGCTGAAGGAGAATGCCTTGAACTTGTCCAAGGTGAGATGTCATGGAGGAGGTTGCCTCAATGTTGTCCAAGGTGAGATGTCATGGAGGAGGTTGCCTCAATGTTGTCCAAGGTGAGGTGCCAAGGAGGATGCCTCAATGTTGTCCAAGGTGAGGTGCCAAGGAGGTTGCCTCGGACCACCTTGGTCCGAGGAGAAGCCAAGGAGATTGGTTCAAGGAGGAACATGGCATGCTAGAGGAGAGTGCCATGTTAGAGGAGAGAAGTGCATGTCCTACCACCATGCACGTTCAACCCACGAAAACATGTCCTACCACCATGCATGTCCTACCACCATGCACGTCCGACCAACACTTGCATGAGTGGTCAGTAGGAGGTGGATCAACTAGCTAGAGGAGACTAAGTCAAGATTCCCAGAGACAGCTTCAACAACATACGCGGGAATCTCTCATTCTTCCCACAAATGGGGGGTTTGTTACATTTCGAATTTTGAATGTTTAAATGTAATAAATGTAATAAATATAATAAAATATCCCTATCATAAGGGGATATCAGTTGAGGATCCCAGGCCTATAAATAGAGAGCTTATGGGATGAGAGAGGGGTTCTGGAGCTGCTTCTTTCTAGAGAGAGAAAATTGGGACTGTATATTCTAGAGAGAGAAAATTGGGTCTGAGTATTCTAGAGAGAGAATTCTTGTATTTTTTCCATCTGTACTGAAGAAACTCAGTTGGCTCAGTCCATCTGATCTTGAGTACAGATCTATAAATCACAACTCTAGGTGGATTAGGCTATTACCGACAATCGGGGCTGAACCACTATAAAAATCTCCTGTGTTATTTACTTTTCTTGTTTAAACCGTCTGTGTCGTTTTTATTTCTCTTGAAGGCTTGTCGTATTTGACGTTCTCACGTCGTTGGCTAAAAACGCAGGATCATATCGAAGTCAATCCTATGCTTGCAATCAATCACCGCCCCGTACTTCGATAACCAATCCATCCCCAGGATCATATCGAAGTCAACCATCGCTAACTCAATCAAATAAATAAATAAGTCTCTACCATCAATCTATACTGGGAATACTCTAACCCATCTCCTAGACACTACCAGTTCCCTAGTCGGCAACAAAGTCTGAAATCCCCTAGCATACAAATCACTAAGTATACATAGCTGATCTATCACCCTAGCATAAACAAATGAATGAGTAGCCCCTGAATCAATCAATGCAGTAAAAGAAGAACCAGCACAAGAAATCTGACCTGTCACGACCGAGGGGCTAGCCTCAACCTCAGTCTGGGTCAAGGTGAATACTCTGGCAGGAGCGAGACTGTCTCTCTACTTCGGCTCTTCCTTCCTAGCTTGCAGGCAGCCCTTTCTTAGATGATTAATACTCGCACAAATAAAGTAGGCCCTGATCCTGCACTCACCCTGATGTCATCGTCTGCACCAAGGAGACACTGGGAAACTCCTCCAGTTGTCTTCCCCGCCCTGACGGCCACTGAAAGCACCCCGTGCCCTCCTTTCTAGACCAGGAGGAACAAACGAATATGGGGCCTTTCTCTTCTGCTCGCTGGGGCCACTACCTCGGCTAGATCCAGTAAAAGGAGGCATCGTCCTCCGTGCATCATGCCTAGCAGCGCCTTCTCTCCATATCTGATCCTCGACCCCCTCAGCTGTAAGGACCTTGTCCAATACCTTAGCATAAGTGGTAGTCCCTAGATCCAAAGCTATCTTGACGTCATGGGCAATCATAACATTCAATCCACGCACAAACCGATCTCTTCGTGCCATGTCAGTCAGCACCAAATTCGGCGCGAACTTCGCTAACTGGTCAACTCATCAACCTTTGCATCTCGGACTGCGACACTGTAATACTTCTCATTGAAATTTTTTCTGAACTCTTCTCAAGCCATAACCGCGATATTCCTTCTCTGAGACACCACATCCCACCAGATGTGGGCGTGTTCTCTAAACATGTAGCTGGCGCAATCTACGCTCTCATTCCCTTCCACCCTCATGAAATCCAGGATGGAAGAAATCATGTTCATCCACTGCTCTACTCGCAGTGGGTCTAGTCCACCCTCAAAGGTGGGAGGATGCTGCTTCCTGAACCTTTCATACAAAGGTTCCCATTTATTTTCCACAATAGGCTGGACTGACACTGGTGCCACAACCTGTGGAACCTGCAACACAATGCCCTGAGGAGGGGCATGTTGCCTCAACTGCCGAAGCTCTTCTTCTGTTCGGTGAAGTCTAGCTTCCATCTCAGCAAATAACTGTTGCCAATTCGGTGGGGCCGGTGGAGGGTCTTGACCCTGGCTGTCATCCTCGGCCCTATTGCTGCGGAGTCTAATTAATTGCCGAGGCATTCTCACAATATGCCTGCAATCAATGACGCCGCTTATCGGGCATGATAAAAACACCCAAAACCACCTCCTAATTCACATCAACCAACCAAATCAACAAATCCACATAACACAAATAGCATACAATAATCAAAGGGCCATGCCCTAACATCATGAATATGTCAACTCATTTATCATGCTCTACAAAAATACTCAGGCAAACAGGGCACTCAAATAAGCAATTAAGCATGCAATTCATTAATTACCAACCAACCTTGAGTCGAGCTTGTCACTGGCAGCGAGCGTACATGTTCGTTCTTTCTCTAGGAACCATAAACCTTGGCTCGCTTTGATACCAAGTTGTAATTCCCTACTTCCTTAGAGTTGTTACTAAGTCAGTTTAAAACGTGTTAATCACTCGCTAATCGAGGTTTTAGGTTAAAAGTGTAGCTAAACTGTGTTGAAGGTCGTTTAAAGGCATTAAATATCAAAATAAGGTAATTCATTGGAAATAATAAAAGTTAAACATTTGGGATCCCAAAATACTGTTTAGAAAATATTTTACAACTCAAAATACATTTAGGGTCAACTAGGCGACAAATTCAAGTCAATACATAACATTTTCCCAAAAATAACCCTGGCAGTGGTAGCCAGGTAGGTCGAACATGTACCCGTCGCTCCACGATCTCCGTACTCATGGTTGGTCGACCTTTCCCTTGCCCTTACCTGCACCATAGAGCACCCGTGAGCCAAAGCCTAGCAAGAAAACTCAACACAAAACAAATAACATATGCATATCTATCAATGGCATATAAGAAAACAACTAACAGGCTAAACACATAGCGGCCATGCCATCCGAGGCGCTTCACTAGGCCTTGGGTTCGCGTTCTTCATCGAAAGGATGACTCCAGAATTGTAACGCCCTACTTCCTTAGAGTCGTTACTAAGTGAATTTAAAATGTGCAACTAACTCACTAATTGGGGGTTTAAGACAAAAGTGTAGCTAAACCATACCAGAAGTCACATAATTTGAAAATATATCCATTCATTGAAAATTATAAAGCGTTTAACATTTGGGATCCCAAAATACTGTTTAGAAATATTTACAACTCAAAATATAATTAAAGTCAACTAAACGACAAAATTAGGTTTAATACAAACATCTCCCAAAAATACCCCTGGCCGTGGCAGCCAGGCAGGCCAAACATGTACGCGTCGCTTCACGCTCTCTGTACTCATAATTGGTCGACTTTCCCCTTGCCCTTACCTGCACCATAGAGCACTCGTGAGTCGAAGCCCAGCAAGAAAACTCCACACAAGCAAATAACATATGCATATCCATCAATAAGCACATAACAAAACTGCCAACAGGCTAAACACATATGGCCATGCCACCCCAGGCGCTTTACCAGGCCCTGGGTTCACAGTCTACACTGTGAGGATATCCCAGGTATGCTATAAGGGTCTCACCCTAGCAACTCGCACTCGGCCTTCGTCGTTCCCGGCCCCTTGCCGTACTCGACCTTGCTAGGATATGCTTAACGCTGCTCCCGACCCCTTGCCGTACTCGGCCTAGCTGTTCTCGGCCTTCGCTGTTCCCGGCCCTCGCCGTTCTCGGCCTTCGCCGTTCCCGGCTCTCGCTGTTCATTCACATATATGCACACATAGCATAATTAAACAAATACTTAAACATGTATAAAAATAACCAATGGGGCTACGCCCTACAACACAATCATATAGGGTCGTGCCCTGCAACACAAACTATAGGGCCTCGCCCTGCTCTATGGGTACAACAGTTTTATTACCTGTGTCCTGAGCTTTCCAAGCACCGATGTCCCGAGCACAGTCCCCTAACCCGAGCCTCGCTGAAAACCTAGTCACAATGCATCAATAACATTCATACATCAAGTTCTATTCCATTAAATAACTTTCGGTCATAATTCTAGTCTCCGGGGCCTTGAATTCTATCAATCGGGGTGATAAAATCCATCTCGAGCCTTAACTTTTGGATTCCCAAGCCTAAAACCTCCTTGGAGTCCAAAAACACACTAAGCGTCGCGGCCCCAAGAACCCATGTCGCGGCCCACCTTAACCAGAGACCCCAACCCCCAAAACAGGGCATGCGCGCAGCGGCCCAAGCCATGGCCCGGCCTTCTTCCTGGTCTCCAAAATGTTCTAGAGGGCCGCAACTCAGCAAGAACAATGTCGCGGCCCGACCCTTCGAACCAAAAAAAATCCTCCATTTTCTCAACCAAATCCAAGAAAATTTACCCCAAAATTAGCCAAACACTTCAAGTCAATCATCACAGAAGTTCTACTACAGTCTTAGCAACAAAACCTAACAAGAATTAACCCCAAACCTCATCTAAAACTCAAGAGTGATTCTCCACCTAGCTCACATGCAAAACCTTGAAACACCAGCAGAAATTCAAACATAACTCAGATAATTAGGTACTAGAATCCTTAACTCAGCTGATAACTTGACCCTGAGCTAATCCTCAATCACAGCCAGCTTCAATTCCTTTGACAAGCAAGTCAAAATCCTCCTATAGATCAAAGTCTCCAAGCTTCCAAAGAGAGAGAAAACTCCAAGGTAGAGAGAGGGTCGGTTTCTCCAAGGTTCAGAATGTTTCTTGGTTTTGTTTTACTTATCCTAAGTCATTTAGGTTACCTCCAAGGCTCGGGGTACCAAAAATGTCCCCGAGGGCAAAATGGTAAATTTTCCCGATATTACCTCATAAACGTTCTAACTTCAAATATATCTCCAAATATTTATTTTCATAACCCGATAACCCAATAAAACATCTAATGCCCGAAATACCCCTCGACTCGCCTCGAGTCGGGTATTCGACCCCGTTGTGACTTTCTAGATCAACCCCTCCCTAGGACTGTCTCGTATCGTGCAACACACATATATATCACAATAATCACATTTATGCTCTCAGCAAGCTAAAATTACAAATATGCCCCTAATAACCAAACGGGTCCCACATGCATATTTAATCCACCTAAACATGCATATCTAATCACATATTCATCAAATTCACACATTAACATAATAAACCACTTATTGCCCTCCAGGCACGCTAATCAAGGCCCTAAGCCTTATTAGCAAATTTGGGACGCTACAAGAATCCTAGGAGGGTCTCGCTCTAACGGCCTACACTCCACGTGCTCAACGCCGTTCCCGGCCCCTTGCTGTACTCGGCTTTTCCATTTTCGGCCTTCACCGTTCATTCACAAATATGTACTACATAGCATAATATCAACACATATTTAAACATATACTAAACATAAAAAATAGGGCTACGCCCTGCAATTCAATCACATAGGGTCATGCCCTACAATACAAACAATAGGGCCACGCCCTGCTATACGGGTAGACCAGTTTTCTTACCTTTAATTCCAAGTGCTAGCTATCAAGCAAGCAACCATGACTTCCGAGAATGATCCTCTCTTGAGTCCTAGTGGTAACCTTTGGAATAGATTTTCGACCCTAGGCTGCCTCCAATGCCAGTCCAAGCTTAAATCCTCAAATTACCAATCTCAAGTTCCTAAAAAATCCTCTTGAATTTCAAGATTTCTAAGGCTTGGTAGCTGTTAATCCTCCTCCACAACTTGATTCTACTCCTAATTCCTCAAAGCCCAGAATCCTCAAGCTTGTTGTTGGTTTTTCTCCTTCTAGAGCCCCTAAGAACCAAAGGAGTATCAATGGGAGAGTGTTGAACGATTTTGGCTTTCCCTCAGCCAAAGGTTATCTAATTACTTCCCAAAAGACCATTCTACCCTTCCCTCTAACTTAGTTCTAGGCTAACCTACAAGGGTATCTAGGTCATTTCACCCTTTTGCGAAAATGCCACCTTTAACTTATTACTTCAGTAACAACACCAATTCTAAGGTTACTAATAGTAACCAACATCTCAACTATACACAAATTCCGTGACTCTCTGCTATCACCGTTGGACAGGATCTCCTTATGCTAAAAACACCGCACAAAGCGCAAAATCACACCCTCAATGGGTTCAAATTACAAATATGCCCCTACAAGCCAAATGGGGCCCACATGCATATTTAATTCACCTAACACATGCATTTCTAATCACATAATCATTAAATTCACATATTAACATAATTAAATCAATTATTGCCCTCCCGACACACTAATCAAGGCCCTAAGCCTTATTAGCAAATCTGGGACGCTATAGGAGATGAGTTTGTGGGGTCAAGTCGCGACTTGAATCCATTTCAGAGCTTCCCCTGGTCTCTGTCTAGCAAGCGCGCTGTAATGCCCGAAATTTCATAATAAGGTTTAGGACCTTGATTAGGAGGTCGGGAGGGCCATACTTGATTTATTATGTTATTAAATGATAATATGCTTGTGTTAGGTGTATTAAATATGCATGTGAACCCATTTCTGATTAATTGGGAGATTTACATATTTTGGCCATTTCGGGCGTATTTGGCATATATGTGATATGTGTGTGGTGCTTTATTATTATTTGTTTATGCTAGGGTTACTCAGCACGAGACGATCCTAGGAGGTAAGCTAGTGGAAAAGTCACAACGGGATTTATACTTGACTCGGAGTGAGTCAAGGGGTATTTAGAGCATTACCGGGTTATTGGGTAATGGGAATTAATATTTGATGATAAATTTGGAGTTAGTAAGATCAGGGGGAAATTCAGGAGGTTTTGACTATTTTGCCCCTGGGGACGTTTTCGAGACCCCAAGCGTTAGGATTTGTTTGAGGCTACTTAAGCTTGAAGTAACCTGTTAAGAAATAAAAAGAACGTTCAGAACATTCTCTCTTCCTAAAAGTTCCATTTTCGATACCCGATTGTATTTTTGAAGGAAACTTGAGTTCTAGGACTCGGATTCAAGCGAGGATCGAGGCATAGCGATCCTAGGGAAGATTAGAAGCTTATTAGCCAGAGGATTTAGTTGGGAAAGAACTTAATTGAAGGTAATTCAAGTTTTAAGTTCTAAGTTTTTAAGCTTGAATTGGAATTTGTGTTTTGATGAGTTTTTGATTGATTTGAGACTTAGGTTTTTTTGGTTTTGGATCATGGGGATGTGTTGGGAACTTTGATTTTTGAGTTTGGAGATGTTTGGATAGGTTTTTGGAAGGTTTTAAAAGGAGAAAACAAGGAAAAATGGCTGGTTTGAGGTTGGGCCGCGACCCTGTTCTAGGGCGCCGCTGCCCAAGCTTACTGAAGGAGGAGGAGGCTCTATCAGGGGGGGCGGGCCGCGGCATGGTGCATGGAGGGTCGCGACCCTTAAGGGAAAAAGTTTCCAGAATTGTGTTTTTGTCATGGGAACTTAACTCTAAGGGCTTGGGATCGATCCTACTACCTAGTTGAGTGGGATTCGACGTCCCGGAGGCTTGGGTTGGGTTTGGAAGTATTTATTTACTCATTTTGATGAGGTTTTATATTATGGTTGTGACTAGGTTATCACTAGAGGCTTGGAATCAGGATTGTGCTTATGGCTCATTTATTGGTAACCTGTGCTTGGACCAAAGGTAAGAAAACTGCACCCCATATATGACATGCATGGTTATTATTGAGGCATGTCGAGTGTTTAAATGTGATGCATGAGAAACATGTGGTTAGGGCATATCATGAATGTTAAATATGAGAATGATTAGAGCTTGAGTCTATGTGTTTGTGCATGATCCTAATTATGCTAGCAAGTGTTAAGTAAGCATGCTGAATGCCTGATATTTGGATATTTGACATATGATATATGCCAAGTAGCATTACTTACTTGTGCGTGGCGCTGAATTACTAGTTAGAATCGACAATGGTGTCAGATCAATCTGTGAAGCTGTGACTTACTAGTCAAGTTCAACAACGGTACTGAGCACTGGTCATGTGTTACTGACCTAAGAGTCAGAAACGGCATAAGCGTCATGAACGCAAAACTGATAAAAGATTAGATCTAATCGATGAACATTGACATTGAATGACTCATATAGAGCATTAATGCTGGACCGACCCTAAGTTCGATGAAAATTATAAGTGCTTGTCTAGTCTATGACTAGTTACTCAGGGTCAGGGCCAAAGGCATAGGTGACTATTTTGTCGCATGGCTAAGGGAGTGGTACCCATGGTTGTGACTCTATGGTCACTCGGTAGGTTTATGTTGGTGACTATTTCATCAAATACCTACCTTGTTTAAGCTAGTGAAAGGATCACTTATTTGTAAAGCCCAGGTGACCCTACCATCACATGGCTAAGGGAGCGGTACCCACAGTAGTGACTCTATGGTCACTTGATTGGTTTGCATTGGTAACTTGCTTATCAATCACTTATTTTGTTTAAGCTAGTGACGTGATCACTTATTTTTAAAGGGAACGAAACCCACCTTAGTGACTTTTACAACTGTCACTCTTTTATTTAGGGCTATAAGCCCAACATGGTTATCGGAACCACCAGTGTTAAATCACTTATCTGATTAGGATTGACTTGATAGTCATCTAATCAGGAGGGCAGGATTCCTTATCCTAGATACCCATCATTGTCTGAACTTATTTTCATGCATGAGGAAGGATATTATTGCTAGGCATGCACTTTATGATTTGATGACATGTTATTACTGATCATGAGTGTATTGAGTTTTCTTGCTGGGCTTCGGCTCACGGGTGCTATGTGGTGCAGGTAAAGGGAAAAGAAAGCTAGGCCATCCCTGAGTTGGAGAGCTTAGATGACGATGTGTACATATGCAGCTATCCGACCGCCACGGCCGGGAGTTGAAAGAGGAACTAGGGATAAACCCTGCTTTGCCGCTTAGATCGGCTAATTGTAAATATTTTCTTGTAATGAACCTTTAAATTATATTTTTGGGATCCCAATGTATACAGTAAACATTTTAGTGAAACGTTATACCTTAACCAAAAATTTTAATCCCTAAACCGCTAATCATACTTAGTTACACGATTATGGCCAAATGACTCGATTAGCGAGTTTAGCATTGTTTAAAGGGCACACTGTAACAGTCCTTGGAGTTTAGGGCGTTACACGCGCCGCAACCCTCAGGGTCAAGTTCCAACCCGCCCCTGGCACCCCAGACAGGGGCTCTCTGTCTTAGGGGCGCACCGCGACCTTTGGGGGCAGGTCGCGGTCCACCACTCTCTTTTGTGCCAAGATGTGTTTTAATGACATTTAAGCGTGGGTTTTCATTTGTCAAGGCTCGAGATCGAATCTTCTAACCGTTTTAGTAGGATTCCATGTCTCGGGAGCGTGGTTTTAGACCATGAACCTTTTATTACTTATTTTATTGATGGGATTTCATATTTAGTTATGATTAGGTGACCGCTAAGAGGCTTAAGGACCGATCGTTCTCAAGGGTCGTTCTTTTATTATTTCACGCTCGAACTAGATGTAAGAAAACTGCACCCAGTATGTGACATGCATGATTATTGATAAGGCATGTTGAGTGCTCTGTATATGGACATTGATTGCATTATAAATGCTTGGCAGCTTTGCCTATTTGTGAATGGCATTGGCTTATTGTCAGAAACAGCAATGGTGTTAGTACTGGTCGTGAAGTTGTGACTTATCAGTCATGAACGACAATAGTACTGAGCATTGGTCGTATGGTATTGGCTTATGAGTCAAGAGAGACATTAGCGTGTTTAACGCAGAGTTAAAATGATTAGATCTAATCAACATGAGCATGAAATGCTTGACCGACCTATAGGTCAAAGAAATCTAAAGTGCTTGTCTAATTTAAAGGCTAGTTACTTAGAGCCAGAGCCAAAAGGATCAGGTGACTAAAACGTCACATGGCTTAGGGTGCAGAGCCCCAGAGAGTGACTCATTAGTCACCTACCCAGTGAGTGACTCATTAGTCACCTATTCAGAGAATGACTCATTAGTCACCTACCCAGTGAGTGACTCATTAGTCACCTACCCAGTGAGTGACTCATTAGTCACCTACCCAGTAAGTGACTCATTAGTCACCATTTGATTAGGGTTGCATGCCCAGAATGATTAATTTATATTGTATACATGTAGTAATAAGTTTTCTTGCTGAGCCTTGCTCACGGGTGCTATGTGGTGCTGGTAAAGGGAAAGAAAAGCTCACCCAGCCTTGAGTGGAGAGCTTAGGTGGCGATGTGTACATATGCGGCCGCTTGACCACCACGGCCAAGGTGTTTCTCAGGGGAACTAGGGTTTACCCTATTTTTGCTGCTTAGGTCGGCGGGTTGTATCTTTTATATTGTAATGAACATTTTGGATTATAAATAACTTTGTAAACACTTTTATGGCTCATGTATAGTTTAACGTTTTAAATAAAATATATCCATTTTTATTTTACTGAGATTTTCACCCTGGCCTATTAATAACACCTAGAGCTTGTATATAACCTAATGACTCATTTAGCGAGTTAAGCACTATTTAAAGTACACAATGTGACGGTCTTGGGTTATCCAGGGCGTTACAGTTGCTCTATCCTCTGTATAACCAGCCTTGGAGCTGGCCTAGTGTACCTGGCGCTGAATTTTTCGCGACCATTGGGTCGGACAAGCGTATGATGCGCTCGTGATTAGGCCTAACCATATCGAACAGCACTTAGCGCGCTATTTTCGCCCTTGACTTATTAGTCAATGCTTTCGACCACCGCTCAGCTCCCTATTGTCGTTCTTGACTTATAAGTCTAGTCTAGGGCCCAACCCTAGGATATGCGACTAATAAGTCACCCCAGGCCCATTGTCCTATCCTCTATATAACCAGCCTTGGAACTGGCCCAACATACCTGGCGCTGAATTTTCCACTACCATTGGGTCGAAGAAGCGTATGACGTGCTCCTGATTAGGCTAACCATATCGACCAACGCTCATTGCGCTATTGTCGCCCTTGACTTATAAGTCAATGATTTCGACCAGTGCTCAACGCGCTATTGTCGTTCTTGATTTACAAGTCAAGTCTTTTCAATCAGATAATGCAGACAAGCATAAATCATATATCAAATATCCAGATACAGATACAGAGCATTCAACATGTTTAATCAACAATCACATGCATAATCATAATCATAATCATACACCTTCTCAAGGGCCCATGTCCTATTCATATCCCTATTTAACAATCGGGCCAAGCCCTAATCACGTACATCACGTATTGGGTGCAATTTTCATACCTCTGGTCCAAGCACATGTAAGATATGAACGACCCTCGAGCACGATCCTGCCTTGATCCCTAGCGGTAACCTAGTCACAACACCAAATAATAACCTCATTAAGATTCAATCCCCACAAACAAACTTTGGGACCAATCATGTGCTCTCGGGACTTCCAATCCCACCCAACGGTGTGGTGGAACCATCCCCAATCCCCCAAGCCTTCCCAAGCTCTAAATATGGGTTTTGTTGATACTGGTGCAGCGCTGGGGTGCCCAAGGGTAGAGGTGGAGCGCCAACAAAGTCAGAGAGCCCCCTTAAGGCTTCCACCAAATAGCGCAGGGGCGCCCAATTCTAGTGCAGAGGTGCTCCCCTGCGAACCCAGAATCCCTAGGGTTTGCCTTGCATTTTCCCTGAATTCAAGCCACCAAAATCTCACCTAAACACAACCCAAACCCATAATTCAACCTTACAACCTCATCAATACATTAACATCAACAAAATCTAAGCTTACACTTGATGAAAAACCCACCAAAACACAGAATCCATACTTGAGCTTCAAATCTCAAGAACACCTAAAAAACATGAGGAAAATACAAGAAAACAAGGAGAGTTCTTACCTCAAACTAATGGTCTGCAAGCCTAAGCTGTCCCTTAGCCAACTCTAGCTTCAACCTTCAAATTTCTAAGCTTTCTTCCTTCCAAAATCCAAAAATCCCCAAGTTGCTAAGAGAAAAAAGAAAGAAATCATATAGAGGGAGAGAGAAGGAGCTAGAGAGTTTGATATACTCTATTTTGGAGTATCCTTCAGCTGAAGAAACCAATAACTTAAGTCTCTATTTTGGCACAAAATGACCTAAATGCCTCTTAGCCTAAGCCTTGTCTCCTTATGCCCCCAAAGGCATATTTATCTTGTCTCATACCCCGTTAATCATAATTAACGCCTTATAATTCCCGTTACTTCCAATATCTTCAAATAATTACCAAACAATTTCACATTACCCGATATCCTGGTAATGTACTAAATTCCCAAAATACTCCTTGACTCACCCTGAGTCGGCTATTTGGTCTAGTTGTGACTTTGCCGCTAACTTGCTCCCTATGATCGCCTCATGCCGAGTAACCAAAATATATCCACATAATAACGTGGTCTCACACAATCATATATATGCACATATACACCAAATATATTCGTAACGGGCCAAATTACGAAAAATTTCCCTTTTATAAGAAACGTGCCCACGTGCATATTTAAGACACCTAAACATGCATATCTATTCATATTATAATATAACTCACGTAATCATATAATGTTACACATATATAACACATAAACACATAATTCTCCATAATTTTCCATCCTGGCCCCTAATCAAGGCCCTAAGCCTTATTAGGTAATTTGGGATGTTACAATAAACTTCCCCAAAACTTGGAAGTAAAGATAGGGTCCCTATCCGACACGATAGACCTCGAAGTCACATGAAGGCATTCTATCTCTCTCATAAAGAGATCTGCATACTGGTCAACTGTGTAGCTCTTGCTCACTGGTAAAAAGTGAGCTAACTTCGTATACCAATCCACGATGACCAGACTGAATCTTGCTGGCCCACTGTCCTGGGCAACCACGCCACGAAATCCATCGTGATGACCTCCCACTTCCACTCTGGGATATCCAAAGGTTGTAGTAGCCCTGCTAGTCTCTGATGCTCTGCCTTGACTTGCTGATAAGTCAAGCACCTTGCTACGTACTCATTCATGTCCCTCTTCATCCCAGGCCACCAATATAAAGCTTTCAGATCCTGGTACATCTTCGTGGTGCTTGGATGTAGAGAATAAGGGGCAGTATGGGATTCATCAAGAATCTCCCATCTGATCCCAGTGTCCATCGGAACACAAATCTGATCCTTGTATCTCAATAAACCCATGTCTGACATTGCATAGTCCTTAGCCACTCCAGCTAGGACGCCCCCTCTAATCTTTCCCAATTGTTGATCACTCAACTTTTTCTCTGATTCTTGCTAAAATAGTAGACTGCAAGGTGATGTTGGCTAACTGGCCCACCACTAGCTCAATACCTTCTCTAGTCATATCCTCTGCTAACTTTCTGGATATCTGCCTAGAATTGTACAACTGTCCCGGACCCTTATGGCTTAAGGCATTTGCCACCACGTTGGCTTTCCCTGGGTGATAAAGGATCTCATAATCATAATCCTTCACCAGCTTTAAACAACGCCTCTGTCTCATGTTCAAGTCCTTCTAGGTGAAGAAGTATTTCAAACTCTTGTGATCAGTGTATATCTCACATTTCTCACCATCAAGTAGTGTCGCCACACCTTCATTGCAAAAACCACTACTGCAAGTTCTAGATCATGTGTGGGGTACCTTTGTTCGTCAACTCTACTAGAGCCATTTTATACGATGCTCTAGACATTGGTTCCATCCCTAGTGCCAACTCAATCACAAACTCTATCTCCCTGCATGAAAGTAACCCTGGCTAATCCTCTGGAAACACATCTAGAAACTCACACACCAATCTGATCTATCCTAGTCCCACTGGCACGACCTGAGTGGTATCCACCACACTAGTTAAGAATCCTATGCATCCCCCTTGCAATAGGTCTCTAGCTCTAAGTACATATATCATAGGTATACAGGGTCCATGCACAGTGCCTAAAAATACAAATGGGTCCTCACCATCAGGCTTAAAGTTTATCATCTTCTTCTTGCAATCTATTGTTGCCCCATACTTGGCTAACCAATCCATACCCAAGATCATATCAAAGTCACTCATGACTAGCTCAATAAAATCAACTAAAAACTCTCTACCATCTACTGTCACTGGTAATGATCTGACTCATCTCCTGGAAACCACTAACTCCCCAATAGGCAGCAAAGTAGCAAACCCCACAGGATAAAAGTCACAAGGTCTACATAGTCCATCAATAATCCTACTAGCAACAAAAGAGTGTGTAGCACTCGAATCAATCAAAATCGTATACAGGGTACCAACACTAGAAAGCTGACCTATAACCACCGAGGGACTAGCCTCGGCCTCTGCCCGAGTCAGGGTGAACACCCGAGCTGAGGTCAGGTTGTCAACCTTCTTGGGCTCTTCCTTCTTGGCTTTCGGGCAATCCTTCTTTAAGTGTCCCACAATGTCGCAGACGAAGCAGGCCTTCGCCCAACATTCCCCAATATGGCGCCTCCTACACCAAGTACACTATGGGAATGCTCTCCAGGTCTCACCTCCACCTTGGCGGCCTATCTGTACGCCCCATGGCCTCTTATTTGGCCTTGGAGCAAAAAATGTATTTGAAGTCTTTCTCTTTTGGTCACTAGGGCCTCTGCCCCTACCAAAGCCTACAAATGGAGGTCCCAACCTCCTAAAATCCTTTCTGGTCGCACTCTCGCACCAGATCTTGTTCTCTACGCTCTCAGCTATGAGTGCCTTCTCAACAACCTGTGCGTAAGTAATCACTCCTGTCACAGTAGTGATGTGAACATCCCGGGCTATCATAGACTGTAGCCACTGGAGAAATCTCTCCCTTCTAGTCCCATCAGTGGGCACCAGATCCCCGACAAACTTTGCCAATCTGTCAAACTTCCAATCTTAATTGGTCACTAACATATTTCCCTGAAGTAACTCTTCGCCTTCGCAGCTCTAACTGCGTCGTTGTAGTATTTCTCATTAAACAGAGTTCTGAATTCTTCCCATTCCATAGTATTTATGTTCTTGGTCTAGGATACCACCTCCCACCATATTCGAGCATCCTCCTGAAACATATAAGCAACGACCACTCTCTCATTACCGCCCAACCTCATGAAATCCAGGATGGCAGTTATCATTGTCATACACTCCTCAACCTTCACTAGGTCTAAGCTGCCCTAAAAAACTAGAGGGTGTTGCTTCCTGAACCTCTCATAAAAGGGTTCCCATCTATTTTCCACTGCCTGAGGCTTTATTACCACTGGCTGTAACACTGCTGGTATTGTGGGTTGTAGGTTCCTTGCTGGAACCTGTTGCTGTCTCAAGAGGCGAATCTTATCTTCTTGCCTATGTAACATGGTTTGCATATTAGCAAGCACCTGTTTCCAGTTCTCTAGAGCTAGCGGTAGGGCCTGGCCCATGTCATTGTCTTCCTTGACTTGTATTTCTTGGCCAATAAACCTCTTTAACCTTCGAGGAAGCATATTGACAACTATCCCACTCTGCAATGATCAATTCAGCCGTTAGGTAAGTAATAACTTTACCTCTTGCCGCCTGGCGGTCCAAGACCAAACAAAAAAACATATGCAATGATAATAAGCATGTCAACACATAATATATTAAACCATGGTGCTAATAAGCACTTCCTGATATTCATCAGCAAATAGCAATGCTAATAATAATTTCTAGCATTCATAAGCAATTAACGATGCAAATAAGCATGTTCAAGTGTCTATACATGTATAGCAATGCTAATAAACATGTTCTTTAATCCCTGCCAATATTAACAGTGCTAACAAGCATTTCATGGCCTATATGCAATTAACAACGCTAATAAGCATTTCTTTAACATTTAAAATCAATCATAGTGCTAATAAGCATCTCTTTATAATACAAATTATAATCAAGGGGCCTGGCCCTATCAGATAACCTCATGCTCTCTAATAAGGCATGCAGATAAGGCATATACATTTATTTAAACACCTAAGCACTTAATCACATAAATAGTTACTAAACCCTGAGTCGAGCTTGTCTTTACTGGTGAGTGTACATGCTCGACTAGTCTTCAGGATCCCTTAAACCTTGGCAGCTCTGATACCAAGTTGTAATGTCCTCCTAATTTAGGACCGTTACACTATGTACTTTAAATAGTGTCAGACTTGCTAATCATGTCCCTTGGTTATAAATGTGTAACTAAGGTTAATGACAAAGGTTAGGGTTAAGAATTTTGGTCAAAAATTGAATTTTCATTTAAAATTTTAGTATATACATGGGATCCCAAAATAACATAAATATATGTTTAAAAGGTTATATACAAGTCAAAATACAAGTCAAGTTGACCTAGGCGACAAAATAGAGGATACAACCCTAGTTCCTCCAAGATAACCCCGGTCGTCGTGGTCGAGCAGCCGCATATGTACACGCCTTCACCGAAGCTCTCCAACTCATGGCTGGTCAAGCTTTTTCCTTCCCCTTACCTGCACCACACAACACTCATGAGCCAAGGCTCACCAAGAAAACTTAAACGTGTGCACGAACAGTAAATACAGATTCCAGATGCATATCTAGCATGCCAAGCAGTAATAACCTACTCACACATGCATACAATCACAAATAAATGATTATAAGAATATTATGGGGCCCGCTGCCCTGAATATATGACCATAGAATCAACCTAAGGCCCTATGCCCTAGCTAAGTGACCATAGAGTCACCCGGGACCCTTTGCCCTAGCTCTGGGTAACTAACCATAGAGCTAGCCAAGTGCTTTGTTTTTCCAAATGACCATAGAGTCGACCAAGGTAATAGTACGTCCCTGATTAAGCCTAAGCCTCTCGACCAGCACACAACGCGCTATGGCCGTCATTGACTAATAAGTTAATGCCTTAACCAAATATTCAGACAACCAGATAAACAGATAACTAGATACAGATAAGTATACTTCAGATAATACAAGTATGCATACATATTAATCATATATCCCAACCAATTAAATACAAAACACAGTAATAACCATGTTCCTTAACGGGGTTGAGCCATAATCACAGAGAATTCTTATTAATCATATATCTCAGCCAATTAAATACAAACACACTAATAACCTTGTTCCTTAACAGGATCGAGCCCTAATCACATTTAACACGTATTGGGTGCAATTTTCTTACCTCAGGTTCGAGTGCAACGTATAATAAGAACGACCCTCGAGCATGATTCTGGTTCCGAGCCCTTAGCGGTAACCTAGTCATAACCATAATATAGAATCTCATCAATAACGAGTGAATAAAGTCTTTCGAATCGAGTCCTAGCCTCCGGGACGTCGAATTCTACTAAATCGAGTAGTAGAATCGATCCCAAGCCCCCAAGTCTGAGTTCCCGCACTCAAGACCCTCACGGGGCTCAAAAGACCTTCAAGTTCCGCGGCCCAAGGCCCAAGAGTCGCGACCCGCCCCTAGGTAGAGAACCCAAGGGCTCTCCTCTAGTACACACGTGTCGCGACGCTCCCTGCATGTGCCGCAACTCAAAATGGAGGTTCAACACCTCCTTCTCCCTTTCGTTGAGAGTCACGGAGCCCCAAGAACAGGTTCGCGGCTCGACATGAATACCTAATTTTTCCCTCGTTTTCTTCAATCCAAAACTCACCAAAAACCCAATAAAACATAGCCAAATCCCAAAAACAAAGTTCCCAATTAACTCAACACTTCATAGTCCTCAAAACAATCCCCAAAAATAACCTTAAAACTCTTCACAAAACTAAATTCAAATTTGAGTTTTCAAAAGTCTAAAACTCAACTAACACCAGAGAAAACATAAGGAATTGATGCTAGAAATCAATACCTCTACCACCAAAACAACACTAAGCCTTTCCCCAAGCAATCCCGAGCCTAAGCTAGCTACGAACAACACTAAGCCTTTCCCCAAGCAATCCCGAGCCTAAGCTAGCTACGATTTCCCTTAGATCGCAAGAAATCTCAAAGAATATGAGAGAGAGAGAGAGAGAGAGAGAGAGAGAGAGAGAGAAAGATGATAGAGTCTAAGTGTTTTTCTGTTTGTGTGTAGCTTACTTAGAGTTCAAGTAACTCTAAGCAAATCCCTAGGCTCAAGGTACTAGAAACGTCTCCGAGGTTAAAATATTAAAAATTCCTGAAATTTCGTCCTAATCTCTCTAACTTCAAATATGTCCTCAAATATTTATTCTCATTACCCGATATCCCGGTAATGTACTAAATACTCAAAATACCCCTTGACTCACCTAGAGTCAGGTATTTGGTCCTATTGTGACTCTCCCGCTAACTTCCTCCCTAGGATCGCCTCGTGCCGAGTAACCCAAATATATTCACATAATAATGTGGTCTCACACATGTATCACATATAGGCACATATATTCCAAATATACCCGTAATAGGCCAAATTATGAAAATTGCCATTCTAATAAGAAACTGGCACACATGCATATTTAATACACCTAAACATGCATATCTAGTCATATTATAATATAACCCACGTAGTCATATAATGATACACATATATATCACATAAACACATATTTCATAATTAAATCGCATATATTAAAATAATTCTCCATAATTTGCCATCCTGTCCCCCTAATCAAGGTCCTAAGCCTTATTTGGTAATTTGGGACGTTACAATGCATGATATTATGATGATTAATTATGTGATGCCTTAGCAAGCTTTATGCAACATAAAAGTATGTTGTAATAAGAAGTTTATGTTTAGTGTCACTATTTTGAAAAGGCAAATGAGAGTGTAAGTATGTGTAAATGGAGGCCTATAGTTAGGCTCATAGTGGCAGCCCAATACTCTGGGCTATGTTTTAGTGAACCAATTATATTGTTTGTCATGTTCCCGTTTTTACTTCTCCTCCATATTTGTTATTGTTATATGTATTGACATGTAATGACCCGACTATTTCTAAGACCTTGGACCATTAAAAACTACTAAGACATAGCTACTAATTTGAATACATACATCAAGAAATAATAGAACTTTATTCAAAACCCAAAATATTGTACGAAATACAAAATAAGGTATGGGATCCCATTGTTATAAAACATAAAACATAAACTTTAAATTAATTGTTTAAATACTAAGTGCGAAAATACATAAGAACATAATTTAAAAGACTTTAAACAACGTCATCCTCGATCTTCCAGCAGTCCATTCATCCTCAACACACATGCCAAGCTACCACGAATCCTTTCCACCCTCCAAGTTCACTTTCCTCAATCATTCTAAAAAGAAAGGAATGAGCCTAATGCCCAGCAAGGAAAATCTACTAAAAACATATATCATATATCATAAACCATAACATCATATCATAAATCATATACTATAAACATATGACGTAAAAACATATATCATATAGGACTACAATATTAATGGCCATTAACTCATTAACATGGTATGTGATAAAACCATCTAGGTCCTCTGTCTACTAATTGAGGTAGGTTAGATCACAACTACAGTATATGATAACCCATCTAGGTCCTCTGTCTACTAATCGAGGTAGGGTAAATCATAACTCTAAACCATGAAAATGATCAAAATTTTCGGGGCTTGCTATCTAAGCAAGTCATATGCCCAAGCAACTACAAAACATATATCATATCACATATCATATCATAGCATAAAACATATCATAACATATCATATAAACACATATAATCTAACCTATTGTC